>NC_071124.1:21427500-22027500 GCF_024256425.1 Clarias gariepinus
GCCATCCTGGTGTGACACAAGGAGGTGGAGGTCACAGTGATTCCAGAGCTACTGGTTTACAGTGACTGAATCTCAATCCTGTAGCATGGGTAGAGATTTTTTTTCCATTAAAGATTTTCCACTTACACTCGGAATTCAGATAAAACTCTTACTTGTAAGCCCACTTGTAAGAGTTCAACGTGTTCATTGGATCTTAGGTCCAATGCCTTAACCACTCTGTGTAAAAACAGGTCTTGAGAGTCATAGTGACTGCAGTGCTACTGGTTTACAACAAGCTGAATTTCCCCATTACACATTGTTTTATAACTTAGCTATTCTGAAGGTTTCCGGTTGTGGCTGCTGCTCATTGTGATTTAGATGACACGCCATCACCAATCATCCTTGGCAAATGAGGAAGTGCCTCACCTATGTCTATAGTTTTGTTGAACTACAACTATGCAGGAAATCCGGTCCAGTGATATAGGTAGAGTTCAGCTAAATCTCTTACCAGGAGTGGGGTTCGAACCCACGAGGACATTCGTCCATTGGATCTTAAGTCCAACGCCTTAACCACTCGGCCATCCTGGTTGAGTGCAATGGGTTAAAGCTCCTAATAATTTCACAGCTACTGTTTTCCATTCAAGATTTTCCACTTTCATTGGGAATTCAGCCAAAGCTCTTACTAGGTCATCTGCCTATTTGATCTTAGGTCCAACGCCTTAACCACTTGGCATGACAAAAGGGGCTAGTGGGCATAGTGGTTTCAGAGCTGCTGGTTTACAAAAAGCTGAAATTCATTGTCATGGAAGGAGCATTGTTTGAGCCCATTCAGACATTTACCCATTAGTACTGCATTTCATTGTTTTACAACTTATCTATTCTTTGTTGTGTTGGCTCAGACCTGGTCACCTCTTGCTTGAATTTGCTTAAGTGATTTCATGTATTTCCTGAACATTCTCATGATTAATTTTCCCATTACATTTCGATGTACACATCAGCCAATACAGGAAAAGCTCTTACATGCATCAGGAGTGAGGTTTAAACCGACAAGAACATTAGCCCATTGGATCTTAAGTACAACACCTTAACCACATTAGTGTGATGAGATGAGATGGGGTCGTTTGTAAAATGAGCCATATTGTTTAAGCATTCATTGCCTGTGAGTACTGTTTACGAATCTGTGAATCAGGTAGATCCTGCTTTAAGAAACGGACATCATTAGTGGGGTTGTTTTGTTACATACAGTAAATGTTTTTTTATCTAATTCTGAAGATTGCATTTAGAAATGTTTCACTTGCATTAAAATTTAGCTAAAGCTTTTACCGGGAGTGAGGTTCAAACCCACATGGATGTTAAGTCCAACGCCATAACCACTCGGCCATCCAGAGGTACTGGTTTACAACAGCTGGATGAAAGAATTGCAGAATGGGTTTCATTTTGTTTTGGATCAATGGTTTCCTTGTAACGATGGACGTCTCCATCGGAGATGTTTCCATTTACATTGGAATTCAGCTAAAGGTAGGAGTAGGGTTTGAATGGCTCACTAAGCCCAACGCCTTAGCCACCTGACCATCCTGGTTGCTTAAGCTAGAGGATCACAGTACTTTTAGAGCGTCTTCCTTTAAGGAACAGCCATCATTTCCATTAGGGATGAACTACTATGTACATTGAGATGATAGAGATGAGCTAAATCCCTTATAAGGAGTGGAGTTAGAACCAACATAGAACATCGGTCATCTTTATAATTAGGAAGAATACATACTAATATGTCTGATTAAGAGAAATCACATTGTTTACAACCAACATTGGATAAATATAATGTAATTTCATCAGTAGTACCAAATGTGTTGACACAATCCCATGGGGTTCCTCAGACTTTGAGAACCGGGGCTCAATGCCACATACACAAATTAAGAGCTGCCGTTTTGTTAAAATCCATAATATCCAGTATATAGCTTAAAAGAACTAAAGTGATAGGAAAGTATAGTGTTTTACTCAAAATCTGATCATATAGAATTTCTTAGACAGACTAAATCACATTAAGTAGTAAGAAATCACAATGTTGTAGAAGGAGAAGGGTTTGAACACAGACATTTCCCCATTATAGTTTCATGTAGCTATACTGAGGTTTCTGATCATAGTTGCGATTTAGATGACACGCCATCAAGAGCAAGTCTGTTACTTACATTTTTTTGTCAAACCCTGCTGAACTACAAGTATATAGTATCCCAGGAATTATCTTTATTAGGACTTTGAACTCC
This sequence comes from Clarias gariepinus, assembly GCF_024256425.1. Lineage (NCBI taxonomy): Eukaryota > Metazoa > Chordata > Actinopteri > Siluriformes > Clariidae > Clarias > Clarias gariepinus. The sequence continues at coordinate 21,429,741 of NC_071124.1, forward strand.
ACTTACATGCAGAATTTAGCTAAAGCTCTTACCAGGAGTGGGGTTCGAACCCACGAGGACATTTGTCCATTGGATCTTAAGTCCAACGCCTTAACCACTCGGCCATCCTGGTGTGACGCAAGGAGGTGGAGGTCACAGTGATTCCAGAGCTACTGGTTTACAGTGACTGAATCTCAATCCTGTAGCATGGGTAGAGATTTTTTTTTTTTTTTTTGCTTAATGGTTTCCATTAAAGATTTTCCACTTACACTCAGAATTCAGATAAAACTCTTACTTGTAAGCCCACTTGTAAGAGTTCAACGTGTTTATTGGATCTTAGGTCCAATGTAAAAGATTGGATCTTAAGTCCAACGCCTTAACCACTCGGCCATCCTGGTTGAGTGCAATGGGTTAAAGCTCCTTATAATTTCACAGCTACTGTTTTTTTTTGCCTGATTGTTTCTATGTAATCCTAACAGTTTCCATTCAAGATTTTCCACTTTCATTGGGAATTCAGCCAAAGCTCTTACTAGGTCATCTGCCTATTTGATCTTAGGTCCAACGCCTTAACCACTTGGCATGACAAAAGGGGCTAGTGGGCATAGTGGTTTCAGAGCTGCTGGTTTACAAAAAGCTGAAATTCATTGTCATGGAAGGAGCATTGTTTGAGCCCATTCAGACATTTACCCATTAGTACTGCATTCCATTGTTTTACAACTTATCTATTCTTCGGTGTTGGCTCAGACCTGGTCATCTCTTGCTTGAATTTGCTTAAGTGATTTTTATGTATTTCCTGAACATTCTCATGATTAATTTTCCAATTACATTTCGATGTACACATCAGCCAATACAGGAAAAGCTCTTACATGCATCAGGAGTGAGGTTTAAACCGACAAGAACATTAGCCCATTGGATCTTAAGTACAACACCTTAACCACATTAGTGTGATGAGATGAGATGGGGTCGTTTGTAAAATGAGCCCTATTGTTTAAGCATTCGTTGCCTGTGAGTACTGTTTACGAATCTGTGAATAAGGTAGATCCTGTGTTAGTGTCTAGACCTGCTTTAAGAAACGGACATCATTAGTGGGGTTGTTTTGTTACATACAGTAAATGTTTTTTATCTAATTCTGAAGACTGCATTTAGAAATGTTTCACTTGCATTAAAATTTAGCTAAAGCTTTTACCAGGAGTGGGGTTCAAACCCACATGGATGTTAAGTCCAACGCCATAACCACTCGGCCATCCAGAGGTACTGGTTTACAACAGCTGGATGAAAGAACTGCAGAATGGGTTTCATTTTGTTTTGGATCAATGGTTTCCCTGTAACGATGGACGTCTCCATTGGAGATGTTTCCATTTACATTGGAATTCAGCTAAAGGTAGGAGTAGGGTTTGAATGGCTCACTAAGCCCAACGCCTTAACCACCTGACCATCCTGGTGTCTTACTTAAGCTAGAGGATCACAGTGATTTTTGAGCTGCTTCCTTTAAGGAAAAGCCATCATTTCCATTAGGAATTTTGCATGTACATTGAGATGATAGAGATGAGCTAAATCTCATACAAGGAGTGGAGTTAGAACCAACATAGAACATCGGTCATCTTTATAATTAGGAAGAATACATACTAATATGTCTGATTATGAGAAATCACATTGTTTACTATTAACATTGGATAAATATAATGTAATTTTTTTCAGTAGTACAAAATGTGTTGCATTATTAAAATAAATCGAAATAAATTTTATATATATCTTTTTTAATTAATACAGCAAACTGAATCAACTGACATATGCTGGAAGCTTATTTTCTAAAAATGAAATAACAATGAAATTACATTAATTAATTAAATTTTACTAGTGATGTTTTGTCTAAAACGGACAACCTCACCGTTCTAAGCAGAGGAACATCAAAATCCGTTTCCACACTTCTATATAACATCAAAATTTCTCATGCTCACTGTCCACTTTATTAGGAACACCAGGCGAAAGAATAGCCAGGCTGGTCTGAGGTGACGGGAAGATCATGATAAAACCAACAACCACTCTTTACTACCATGGTGGGAAAGAAAAGCATCTCTGATTACACAAAATATCGAAGCTTAAGGGATGGACTCCAGCAGCAGAATATCACATCGGGTTCCAGTTCGTTCAGTCAAGAACAGTCTTCTGAAGCTACAATGTGGAAGCTTCAACACAACTGGAGAGAAACGTATAGCCAACCAGAGCAAAAAAGTTTTAAAGGAAATAAAACTGTCTCCCGGCTCCATTTCAAAGGATGATCTCATAGGAGAGATGATCATTTCTCACAGGGTCACCACCTTTGTTTAGTTTCTGGGATAATCCACGATCCACGTTCCCATAGTGGCAGAACTTTTCGAGCCCGAACACGTTCTATAAATAGTTAGGGAACAGTGTAGGAGGGTGGAGAGTGGATAAACCAACACACCACATCTGTTTCCTACTTTGTTGAAAGACATCCTCCTTCGCTGTCTCTGTAACTCCCTGGCAAACGTGTTCCTCAGGTTTGTAGCCAGGAGCGAAGCAGCTGTTGTTTTCTACTCGACTGCTTCTCATCAGCCTTCTTTGGCCCCCATACTCATCGTCCTCCGTTCTTTCGGGCTACTTCTGTCTTTATTTACTTTCTGTTCTCTTCTTTAAGCAAGTCTTCAGTAATCATATGTTAAATTAACCTTGGCTCGTTTTTTTTCATTTATGGCAGTTACTTGCCGTGGAAATATGAACACAGTCATGTTCGTCTCGCCGAAATGCAGTGATGCGCATTTGCAGTATGGATGAGCATTTCACGAGCAACAAGAGAGCATAGACTATCAAAAGTGGTCTATAACTTTTACACCTGATGTCAAGACTTCATGGTCCTGTTCAAGCTACCAAACGCCAGCGCCAAAACCCGCATTCAAAATCAGTCATGGAAGCATTTTCACCAAGAAAGCACACCTGATTATGTTATATCATGCTAAACAACGCTGTATCTCCTTATTACTAAGTCGCTCAGAATTGCCTTTGAACCGCCCGTGTGTTTGTGTTCACAGAGCTACACAGCTAACTAGTTTCTAACACTGCGATGAATTGCAAATGCCTCACCAACCCCCAGTCAAGGGCACTACTTGGTGTGTGGAACAAGGGATTCAACACCCTACATAGTGCACTAGCTTTCCATTTTATGGGATTTGTTTCAACCCCAGGACAATTAATTAGCTATTAATTAGAAAGCTTGGAATGTCCATAGCATTGACTTATTTGCAACAGAAGGACTGAATGAGCTAACACTATCGCTAGCCAATCGAGGAGTAAACGTACATTTGTACATTGTATGATGTAATCATGCTATGATACAGTCCCAATGGCTGGGACCTGGGGCAGCTCAGTGGCTAAGACGTTGCACTGCTGCTCAGAAGGTCCCATGTTCAAGCACCAGCCCCATGAATTTGCCACTATTGGGCCCTTGAGCAAGGCCCTTAACCACCAACTGCTCACATGTATAATAAGATAAAATAAAATATAAGATGCCATGGGAAAGGGTGGTTGGAAATGACTGTCCTTATTCATTTCTTCATCCATTTTTACATGCTTCTTTCTCCACCACAACATACTCACTCAATCATCATTTGCTTCCTTTAAGAAACAGCCATCAGTTGATTAAATTTACTTAACGGTTTCTATATAATTCGTAAAAATGTCCATTAGGAATTTTGCATGTACTTTGAGATGATAGAGATGAGCTAAATCTCTATCAGCAATGATTGGTTTTGGCTTCGAAATACACCTAGAGCATAATTATCAATGACAAAACATAATAGTCTAATATCAATAATTATCGATGCTTCTGCAGTCTGCTGTTGTGACCTACGTCATGGTAGTCAAATGTGAAAAAGATCAAAAGATGCAAAAGATCAATACACAGTAGAGTAAGGGCTAGGTAGTGTGCTGTTACAGGAAAATAACCAACAGTGTGAATCAACCTAAAGTTGATTAATTTCCTATAACTGCACATCAAAATGCCTTTTATTCTTTGCAGCAACAATTGATTATACTATAAAATGACGTCATATTTTATGCATTTTTAGTAACATTTAATATTATCAAACTTTGTTATATGTTTCATGTTATAAACCTCATTCCTTCATCAGCTTTTTATTTCTCTCTCTTTCTCTCTCGCTCTTTTAAAAGTAATAAAACTGAAAAAAAGGAAAGCTTTTAATGTTAATAAAAACAGCAACAACAAAAAAACAACCTTAATTGATACAAAGCCCTGAAACTGGAGACTCATTCCAAATCTTCCAAAATTCCCTGTCCAATCATCACATAGAAAACATCACCATCATCAAGTGTAAATCTTCTAAATTAAGGAATTCTTTAAAATGGATTATGATTAGGTTTGTCCTTGTTACTTTACAATGTGTTGCTATGGAAACAATAATCTCCTAGAAATAGTGCATTGCTAAAAAAACCTGTAAATTGACTTAAGGTCAGAACAACTGTCCAAGACGCTGTAAAAAATAAATAAATAATTAATAATAATACTACTACTAATAATAATATTAATAAAAATAATAATAATAATAATAATTAGAGCAATTCCAGTCATGGAAAGTTTGCATTGACCGCACCATCAGTTGAGACCGGGTTCGAGGGCCGTTCTGCCTTGTAACCCAGCTCGTCTAATACCACTCTTCATTCTGATTATGGCCTGTAACATTTTATTATTGTATTAAAAATCAGGCGGGGTAATGCCAAAGAGTGACCTTCTGCTGGAAAATAAATGATCAGGCACCTGGTGCGTTTCATATCATTTTAATAGGAGGCATCGTGCCAAGTCGCTTTGTTGTATGAATTCTAATGACTTTACAAGAAAGAAGACGAGGGAGACGATCTATTTTCTAACAAGCATTGTGAGTTTTTTAGTGGGCCTGATGAAATCACAGGACTGTTTTTTTTTTTTTTTTTTTTACACAAACCTGGGTCAAAAGCTAAACAAAACAAAACATAGATTACGATCGTTTCATTCGTGTATTCAATCTGATTTTATTGAATCTTGTGCTCAGGACTCCTATTCATAGATAAGTCCTCCTGAATATAATGAGATGCGAGGCGTGCTCTTGTCAAGGGTTCTTCCTTATGCCATCACTGTCACCTCTGGATTTTAGTTTACATTTAATTTTTTTATATATTTTTTTACATCCAATAATGATTATTGTTAACTTACTATAGAATACAATCAAACTGAATATTACTCATCAAACGTACATCATTCTATCTCTCCCCCTGGATGGGTTGGCAGCACAGGGCACAGGCACACATTTATTCAGAATTATTTTTTATATATGTATTTACATAAGTGTTTTGATCTATCTAAAGTACAAGAAGTTTTTTTCCCAACTTAAGGTTATCCAGTCAGAGTTCAACTGAATCTCACTGCCACAGAATTTGATTCCCATGTGTTTTCTACTTTCATCAGAATTCTGCGAATTCTTACCAGGAGTGGGGTTCGAACCCACGAGGGATTGGATCTTAAGTCCAACGCCTTAACCACTCGGCCATCCTGGTATGACACAAGAGGGCACCAGCTGATTCCAAAGCCGCTACTTTACTAATAATAAGTGTTAAAGAAAGAGCAGTGAATTAAGGTTTTTATTGTCTAATAGATTTCATTAGGTTGAAGGTTGCTGTGTTTCTAGCACGACTAAAGCCTTGCATTAGGACTTTTAATCAGAATTTAACTAAAACTCCCACCAGGAATGGGGTCACAGTGATTCCATGGCTACTTAATTTATGGCAGGAGCAGAATTAGTTTACACTGACTTAATGATTTATATGTAATTTCGATCAGAATATAAATAAAGCTCCTACCAGGAGTGGGGCTCGAACCCACGAGGACATGCGTCCATTGGATCTTAAGTCCAACGCCTTAACCACTCGGCCATCCTGGTGCTGCACTGTAGGGTCAAAAGGTCACAGTGATTCTAGAGCTTCTTTTAAGGAAAGGCCATCAATTGTAAACCAAAGTTGCTTAATGGTTTATATGTAATTTTGAATGTGCAGTAAAGATGAGCTGAATCTCTAACAAGGAGTATAGGGGTTAGATACAGAATGAAACATCAATCATTTTTATAATTCTAATCATTCCAATCAGGTCAGAGTAAGCCCCATTTTATGCTAAAAAAAAATCCAGTGTCCAACTATATAACTTTATTTGCAGAAATGCCTTGTTGAATAAAGACGTCAGAGGTTAGAATGGTTCGAGCTGACTTGAAGGCTATGGGAACCCACATAACCACTTTTTACAACCATGTTGGGCTGAAAAACATCTCATAGCTCTGTGGGAGAAACCAGAGGCCCAACTGGGGTTTGTGACTTTACAGTATATTTGAAAAAATGAAAGACCCGACAATTAATTCTCCATCTAAAGTAAGTAAGATATAAAAAATATGCACAAATTTTAAATAATATTAATAATATTCATGATGAATTATTAGTGCAGATGCTGGATGTAGACTCGTCTTTGTGACTCTGGACCTTGCCTGAGCTTGAACTTCAGGAACTTAGTAATTTTTTTTTTTTATTCGATTATAAAATCAGTGCTATTTTACAACACGCATGGTATAAAAGTGATGGTATAAAACCACAACGAAATGTATAATAAATATACCAGCTGTTCCTTCAGTCTTCCAGTCTCCGATAGTGGAATAATTAACACTTCGTCGCACGACCTACAACACTGGAGCCGAGTCGAACAGAAATGCTGGCAGCGATACAAAAACACCTCCAGTCTCAAGAAGCAGCTTTTAACCCTGATTTTCTAAATATTGTCGCCGAGGCTCAAAAGGGAAGGAAGAAAATACTGTTTATTCCGTTTAATTGACTTCTAAAGCGCAGAACCGTTATTTGTAGAAGTTGCTGGGAGCCAATTTGAATGGTGTAGTTTTATTAAAGGAATTTAAAGCGCCAGGTGTAGATTTAATTGAGTCAGAAACACATCTGCTCGTCAAAGGATTTCGGTTTTAATCTCGTCTTCATTACGGCTGTAGGCCCGTCGCTCAGTCTGCTTGTTTGTCTGAAAGTCTGTCTATCTGTAATTCTGTGTATCCTCCTGTGTATTATAATATTGTCTCTCTAGCGTTATGTATCGCACCTCGTGATCGTTACAGGAAGCCCGGACAGGTTTCGCTCGTTCATGAGATGCTCAGTAAAAACAACTGACCGTTTATTTTCTATATACGCCAGCAATACCGAGTCGAGTCAAGATTGCAGCAGCAACAACATTTAAAGTGAAATTTCCCTTTAGACAAAATGATCGATCCTATGATGCATATGTATGACATCTTTTCATTTACAACATAAACTTTCTAGCTGAAATTTGCTACTGATTATGGTTTAATGCACAACAACAAAAAAAATGTAAGAAAAAAAAATCATGTTTTGTCATGTGTAAACCTCGCATTAAATATTTATAGAGACATTAAGGAGAAAAATAAAGCAATATCAGGAGGTAGCCCGGTGGCTATATGGTTAGCTCGTGCCTCCAGGGTTGTAGGTTCGAATCTCGGCTTAGGTCTGTGTATGGGTGGAGTCTGCTAGTTCACTCGCAGTTATACACACAAATATACGGTGTAGTCTGATTAGTGCTTCCAGAATGTGTGACCTGGGATAGTAGTATACATTTTTTACCTGTCAAATACTGTGGGGTTGCATTCCAAATGTCATACAAACACCATGACACCATGTCATCACTCTGTGTCCGGGTCAAATGAAAAAGTAAATGAAAAGAACAGAACGTTAAATTTCTACTTCTGTAAATTTGCCCAGTGTTCCCAATATCACGCTCCACTGCCACATTAGCACACTTAGCTTCTACCGCTTAGCGTGCACTGTGCTGTTTGGGACACGTCCTGAAATCCTGTCTGGAAAACCTGTGCCGAGACATGCTCCCAGTGGAGGACAGTTTTTTTTTTGTTGTTGTTTTTTTAGTGAGAAGGGGGAAAAAAACACATTTTTTTACCACCTTTTGTTTTGAATGTTTGTTTACTTAATCAAAAAATAAATAAACAAATAAAATGCTGAGGTTATGGAGTCTCATGATGCCATGTGCACCAATAGTCATGTACGTAACAACTGCTTACTGTGTGTATTTAGGATAATGTATAAGACAGGTTTTCTTAAGTTGTTACATCACGTAGAACATTACACATACTGTAGAACTGCATCTGGAAGTAAAGGATCCCAAACTACAGAAGCAAATGTGAGACGATGAATCCGGCATATGTTCTGATTGACTACATGGGATAAACGGAATGTTTTTTTTTTAGATTTTTCTTTTGTCCTTTGTCTAAACACACAAACACACACCTATCTTAACTTCCCTTTTCCTTTCTGTTCCCATAAAAAGGGAAAGAAAATGAAAAAGAGTGGACATATGTGATTTTAAACTGCATTGTGCATGACTAATGATGGAAACATCTTAAAATCACTGCTGCAATGTCCTTGGGAAGGCGAATGAATTTTCAGCAGAATAATTAACTTAATTAACAAATCTGCATGCATATTCATCAGGGCCATCGCCGTCTTTCCAGGCTCGCTTGATGAACGCGGGCCGTGTAATAGCGGCCTCATTTACATTCCCTCTCCTATTGTCGTTTATGTGGCTCGGCGATGGCGAGGCGCGGGTTCGAGCGAGGGGAAAGCAGACCTTCTCGTATGCGCATATATATCACACTGTGCTGTTATGCCAGACTGGGGAATTGATCGGTCGGTTGTTCGGATCGGCTTAGAATCGATGTAAGACCCTGTGAATGGGCCCTTGTGTGTGAGAAAGGGGGTGGGGGGGGGGTGTAGGGTGGCCGTCTGTGCCCTCTCGGTACCACCCCCACCCTCCCGGGTGGGTATTTCTTGGCATGGTTCCCACCTCGTAAAAGTCTCCTGGGCTGTGCTTCTCTCTTTCATGTCTCTGTAGGGCAATCTTTAAAAGCAGCAAGGTGTGACGGCACCGACTGGCAGCTTGGCAGCCGTGCCTGAGGATACCGGCGCTCCTTCATCCGTGCCTGGACACCCACCGCTGCCCTTATTGCTTCTATACATTAACGACTGTGTGCATGGATTTTATCTTGATCTGAATATATATAGTATGATTGCTTTTTATTAACACATGTATTGAATTCTTGAATTCTGACTGGTTGATTAATTTTCCATAACTGCAGCTCTGACAGTTACACTCTCTCATGTAACCTGAACTCGCACCTTATCACTTCCATGGTAACAACATGTTCACATGTCATAAGAATCAAGTCTATAGAATCAAAACCTAGGAATAAATGCCTTAAATCTAATGATTATGAATATAGTAAACGTTTCTGCCAGGAGAAAACTTTATTAAACACTTTTGGGAGGAGTCTCACAGTGTCACAGCTTTTCTGCTACACATAATTTTTTTGCCCGGAAAACCCCATAATGTATCTTCATTATTGCAATCCATTTAAAAAAAACATGATGTAACATAGGAGTGTGTGCAACATAACTAAAATCCAGAACAATGGGTGAGTGGGTGGATCTTATCGTTAATGCAAATTGGTTGCATAGATATTTTATTAGAATATTTTTAATCACATTTATTCATTCATTCCATCCTTCATGTTCTATACCACTTATCCTGTAGAGGGTTGTAGGGGCCTGGAGCCAATCCCAGGAGACTGGGAAGAGCCTTAACAGGGAGTCAGCCTGGACGTGAAGTCAATCCATCGTATGGATACACACACACACACACACACACACACACACATACACACACACACATACCAATTAGCCTAATATGCATGTCTTAGGACTGTGAGAAGAAACCATAGTCCAAGAACATGCAGATTTCTATAAGTCTTCATTCAGTGATGTTCATTCAATATCACATCATTAAATCATAACAGAATGCCTTCATAATATATACAAGGAGCGTTCAAGTGAAACCGGGACTTTTTAAGAAAAAGAGATTAAATGTGTAAAAACGGTTGACATTTACAGAAGACTTCACGCACAGTGCGGTGATGAGACTCTCAGCCACAGTGCAAACATTTTAAAGAATGCCACACATCTGTGAATGACGACCTCGCTCCAAGCCATTTCTACATTAAAGGAGTTCCTGGGAGGCTAGTGTATCAGACATCAAGCAGGAAGTCCGATCACATCCAGCATACTGGGAAAACTTTCTATCTTGATGGTGTCCAAGCACTGAAACCCTGTAAGATTTTAAGATTTTACCCTTTAACTGTGTTCTGTTGTTCTGCGCAGTCCCAGTTTGAATAAACTAGCTTTGTGTATTAACAAAAAGAAACTACGGTATGAAGGCTCTTAGCATCGTCACATTCTGACACACTACAACAAGCTGTCATGGTGTAAAGCGCTGTAACAGCAACTCAAAATAAAACCTGGAGAAAAAAAAATCAGACAACAGTAACAAACAGACTTCTCACACACCCGTCTGGATGTAAACAGCTTTATTATCCAGCATATCCTTGTGCTGTGAAATTGTGTTAAGCGTAATTAGCACGTTGATAATAGATGCAGGATTTGCAAAAGAAAACACTGTTTTCTGTTCAAATTTTCACATACCTTCTCACTAATTAGTTTTTTTTTTTTTTCTTCCAGAAATTTCCACTTACTCCAAATATACTCATTCAGCTGACATGTTAGTCAGGTGACAAGACGAGAGATACGCGACTAGTTTTGCTAGCAAGCGCAATAAGTCACAAGATCAAATTAAGTCCTCGTGGTGGTTGTTAATATGTGCCTCAAAATGATATATATATGTAACTTACAGGGTCAGGTTGTCAGCCCAATGCCCAATGGTATCTGAACACCTTGATGCAACCTTGATCTTGATTGTTGTTGCAGTCTTTCTCTATTTAATTTTCTTCAAAAGATATTACAAGTCAACGTCATTTCATCAAAGAAAATGAACATTTTTAAAAACAACTTACCAACAACTGTGTGCCAACATCTGTAACAATAAATGAACGTTGCCACGATGTTTTAGATGATCGAACGTTCCACTGTGAAACTTTATCATATCTCTGAACACTATTAATTCATTTTTATTAATTTTACTGACGCGACCTTCTTAAAAACCAGAATTGCTTTTTTGGGAGAATTTTTTTGGGATCATATCCCTTCCTTAACCTTGCCCCAGAGTTAGAAATCTGGAAGTGTTGTGCATGACACCGGAGCCATGATCCGACCGCTTGCTTCATGTCCGAAACACCGGCCTCCCAGGAACTCCTTTAATGGCGTTAGGTCAGGACTGTATGGAGGATGTGGCAGTAACTCCCAGCTGAGTTCCTGTAATGTGCATGTGTTGTTGGTGAATGATTGTGTGTACAGTTCCCACAGACAGATGCGTCTCCTCTGCAAGCTGGTGACAAGTTATCAGCTGATTTTTAAGGATCAGGCACTCCACTGTCTTAATTTTCACAGTAACAACTGCTCTAGGCTCTGATTCACCTGGGTCGAACCACCTTACCATCACTCACGGGTGTACGGCCTTCCTTAAAGTGTTTCCACCAATACATACATTTTACTGCAGCTTAGGGTCTTATCACTCTACTGTGTTTGTGTTTTATGTCCTCATGCATGAGAAATTTGATCACTTGAACGCCCTTTGCACATAACGTGACATAACTTTACACACACACACACACACACACACACACACACACACACACACACTATAATAATGATTTGGTTTACCATCATAGCTCATGGATTCTGAACTGCGACCCAAACACAAAAAGACACATTAGCCCATTAGCGTCAAACAGCTTAGCCTTAGCCGATTCATGAGCAAACCAGACCTCAGCTAGGCAAAACGATGGCAAAGGAAAGTAGATTAGGATGGGCTATCTCATCAACAATGGTAAAAATGAGGGATGTTGTCAGGATTTCCATTGGTGACCCATCTTATGAGCTACAATTGTGCAGAATTCAAAAAACTGTCTATCTGTAAGAAAAAAAAGGGATGTAGAGCTAACCGGTTATTAAGGCTGTAATTGTGGATCACTGGACATCTGTAAGTAATCATAACGACTAAAGCACATTTTATTAACGAAGACTAGCATCTGCATTTGTTTGCATTAAAGGTTTTAGTTTTGGAAGACAAATTTTGTGAATGATTATAATTATTGCTTTAAATAATTCTTGTATATCAGTTCAAGCTTCGAAAGAGTTTGTAACTCTCCTTTATAAAGCTTGTTCGTAAATAGGATCTTCTGCAGATCATTGAGAAAAGTATCCTCGAACATTCCTGGGAGATTTCTAGCTTCGAGTAAAGTTTAGGTGTACTGTAAATATAACCATCAAAATATGATCCAGTAAAATTCCTGGTATAAATACATGGTGCTGACGGTAAACTCCTGGAAAAAAGGATTCCCTCTTTTCCACTAAATTGAACCAGATGTTAGTTCATGTCTGATGTTATAGTGCCAGCTCAGAGCTGGGTAAATATCCAACTTTCTGAGAACTGGCTTTGTTTTTCCAGGGGCTAGAGAGTCACGTCATAACATCACTGTGTACGTCTCTTCTTTCTCAGCAATGTTAGAGGCAATGCTATAGTGGGAATGCTAGCACTAGCAGCAATGCTAGCTGCAACGATAGTGGCAATGTTAGTGCTACCATCAATGCTAGCTGCAATGAAAGTGGCAAAGCTACTGCTAGTAGGAATGCTAGCGGGGATAAAAAGCTAGCCTTCAGCACAACAACAACAATGGCGAACTTCAGCAAGGCTTTACAAGCAGTTCTGGTGGTTTTATCATTACTAGAAAGCATTTAATCTGTCCATTGCAAATTGAGTCCATTTTTTAAAAGATGGCGGTCACAAACTTTTAGTTGGTCGTAATAATCCTGCACACAGCCCCTGACATAAATGTTGATGCTGCCATGGAACTGTTTTTTTCTGTCGGAGGGTCAGTGCTCTGGATGTCTGAAAACAAAGAACTGGTGTGAAATTGCTCCGAACTAGCTCTGGAACTGCCTTGGTGGAAAAGGGTGTACTTGATGTTTCTCAAAAGGGTTTAGAACTTCATAAGAAGTTTCTGCTTGCAATCATTCTGTGTAAAGCCAACGTATTTCCTAAAGAGATTCTGCTTAAGGTATAGCACATAATACTCACTCACTTTGTCTATAACGCTTTATCCTGTATTCAGGGTAGCGGCGCCCCTGAAACCTGTCCCAGGAGACTTAGAGTACCAGGCAGAGTACACCTTGGACAGGGTGCCAGTCCATCGCAGGGCACACACTCATTTCCACACTACGGGTCATTTGGGAATGGCAATAAGCCTAATCTCTGGGTTATTGGATTATGAGAGAAACCTGGAGTACCCGGAAGAAACCCACCAAGTACAAGGAGAACATGCAAACTCCATGCACAAAGAGATGGGAATTGAACTTGGAGCCTGGATGTGCAAGGTGACAGTGCTAACCACTACACCACCGCGCACATACAATGCATATGTTTAAATAGTACCAACAGTTCACACAGGTTTCTCAGTAGTTCTTTTGATGATTCAGGGGTTCCGTGCTTGATGTGAAACAAAGAAAGTTTTTTTTCTGGATTCTTTGATGGTAGTTGGGGTTCCTTAGTTTTTCCCAAGTGACTTTTAAAGAACCTGACATGATCTTACACAGAATGTTAAGATCTAAAGATGAAAGTAGATGGATCCTGCTTTTAACTGTTTGTTTTTCTGACAGCATTTATGCGAAATACCAACAGTCTCCAAATTCAGGCCGCGATCATTTTGCTTGTTTTATTTCCTTTTTTTTTTTTTTTTTTGATCAATGTGTAGTCATGCAAACTGCAGTGTTTTCAGAAATCACTCAGGCGTAGCGTTGTGTATTTTTTTTAGATGCCTCACAGGAAGTACACATGCGGTGTGATGACTAAAAAGACGGCTACTAAAGGAGCCTCAGATTTGTTATTTTTTCCTGCTCTAAAAGCACAGAGGCTGATTTAGAGAAGGTAGATAGTATTTGTGTTTGTGTGTGTGTGTGTGTGCGTGTGTGTATACGCGTGTGTTATTGATGAGTTGTGCGTCTGCAGCGTTTGATGCCACTATTGATGACAAAGTTGTGCAGAAAGTCATGAAGCCACAGAGGAATTTGATTACCTTCATCCATTATCCGCACAGTGAGCGACAGAGAAGCTCGCCATCTGTCATCCGTTTCATTTGCATCGTCAACACCTGCCCTGCCTGTTTACGACTCTCTCTCTCTCTCTCTCCCTCTCTCTCTCGCTCTCTCTCAATTTCTCTGTCTATATGTCAGAAGGGATTTCTTTTTTTTTTTTTGAACATGCTTTTAATGAAATAATTTATGTTTTTCATTGGCTTTATAAATATAGAATCATGCTATTTAAATAAACGCAGGCACTTTACGTATAATGATGAAACATTCACACCTTGCGCTCAGAGAATGGAGACAGTGATGGGAAGAGAATTCACTCCTGAGAATTGTAAACCTGTTTAATAATTTAGATCCAATTCAGTGACTTCCGATGCAGTTCGTTCTTTAAAAAGCCATGTGATGACAATTTGTGTGTGAACAGGTTAAAATGGCAGACAAAGAAACAGGCCCGGTGATAAACAGTGTCTTATGTAATTGCAATACTTCAGGATTGCAGGATTAAAGAAACAAAGTACGATGTTTATTGTATTGTTGAAATTTTCATGCTAACCCATTTAAAATTGGTTGGAATTTATAGAAGACATCAGGAGTGCATGAGTTGTGCATTATCGTGCATAAACATTGTATTGGATGAAATATTTAACATTCAACAGTTTACTGAGAAATCTAGTAGTTGTACAAGGAGTTTTTACAGAAACCATATTTACAGCAGAGAAAGTGGAAATTAAGTCAATTATTTGTAGCAATGGAACGAGTGTGTTAACTGTGTGAGTTTTCTTTCAAATAGGCCCTATGCAGTGTCGATGCTGTGTTCAGAAAGTCAAATTGTAAAGAATGATTCCATCACCCAATAATAGAATTTGATATAATTAAATACTTATTGAATAACTTGTGTCTATAATACCGTAATACAGAATTGTGCCAAATTTCTAAAGTATCTCCAACACTATTATTATTATTATTTATTAATGTTTCTAAAACAATTAAAGATGCTCCTATAAATTTCCCTACTTATATCAATCACAATTTGCTAGATCTTTCTGTAAAACTATGCCAGAATACTAAAAGTATATTTAATTCTATAATAGAAATTGTTTTTAACACCAAGGTCTTATACGTGGCAGCACGGTGGCTTAATGGTTAGCACTGTTCCCTTGCACCTCCAGGGTCCGGGTTCAATGCCCACCTCCGGGAATGTGTGCGTGGAGTTTGCATGTTCTCCCCGTGCTTGGTGGGTTTCCACCACGATTCCCAAATTGCCTGTCGTATGTAAGAGTTTGTGTGCCCTGTGATGGATTTGTACCCTGCCTGGTGCCCTAAGGCCCAGGCCATCCACAACCCTGTATACAGGATGAAGTGGTATAGACGATGAGTGATCTAATGCATGCATAATATTTCAATGTTTCCAAAAGGTTCACTAATTCTGTAATACACACATTTCTTGAAATACTAATACTTTTCCAGAAGTTTTTCTAAAATTCTAATAGAGAACTTTTTACCCTACTATACAGAAGATGTTTCTCTAAAACATAATATAAAAAGTTATTGCAGTTCTACACTATTTTAAGATGCTTCTCTTATATTCTAATATAGATATTTCTCTAATTTAGATTCTAGAAAGTTGCTGTGATACTAGAGTGTTTTCAAGTGTTTTTCCTACAATCTAATATGGAATTTTTTATTATATTTTTATTCATATTATAGAAAGTTTTTGTGAATTTGTAGTTCGATACTTGTATATAATATAGTTACAATGTATAGATACAATGTAGTTTCTGTTTTTCCCCCTAATAATACTCATGTAAATGTTTCTAGAGATTTTTCTTATTCTATTAAATAGCATTGTTTCATAACAATGAAATATTGTACATAAGTGTACAATATTTCTAAACACTTAAATGCATGTTAGATATTATACTATAGAAGTTTCTTTCATTTAAAATATACAAAGTCCTTGTAAAACTTGTAGCCACAAGAACATTACAATATTTACTATTATGACATATTATAATGAGGCTACCATAAAATCTCATTAATGCAACACAAAGGTAAATAAAGTGTCCCTCAGAAGTACGAAGTTTCTCAATTTCTCTATTACAACAATATCAATATGTCTAGAATAGTATCTAATGCTATAATACAGACTTTTCCCTGATATTATGATGTACATATACTTTATAGTAAAATCCCCAGTACTATAATCCTATTATTAAAGTACTAATAAGAATTATAGTGCTAAACTACATTTTTATATCATAATATAGATGTGTAAAAATTGTTTAATTCTATAATGAATTGGTAATACTAGAATATCTCTAATATTTGTTTAATTTTTAAAAACAGTTATTTCGATTTCTCTGAAATCACGGTACAAACATTTCAAGAAAAGTAATATTACAAAAAAAAAACTTCTACTAAAGTAATACAGAAAGGTGTTGAATATCTTAATTTTTTCCTAGATGTTTCTAGAAGTTTCTCTAATGTTGTGTACGTGTTACACATGTCCCTTGTAGTGTAATATGGATTTTTTTTTATCACTTTCTCATAGTAATATAATACAGAAATGTGTCAAAGATTGCGTCAAAGATATTGTGCAAGTTCTAGAAATGTTTCAAATTTTCGAATGTAGTTTTTTTACTATAAAACAGAATTTCTTCTATATATTTATATCTCTAATACTGTGATACTGAAATTGAGTAATTTAAATGTAATTAAATGTAATAAATACAACTTTCTAACATTATAATATATGTTATAATATATCTATAATACAGTAAAGTTAAAGTTTCTCTCATACTGTAGTCTAAAAAAGTTCTGTAACTATATGCTTAAGGCATTAAACACATTATTATACATATTTATCAACACGTATTGCAAAGTTTGTAGCGCATTAAAGCGCATTAAACTTTTAAAGTTTGAATAATCTTTAATAGTATTCATTAGTTATCGTTCTGTCTCTATTATTATATAAGTTTGCCTGTTTATAATGAGTGTTTTAAATGTAGTTTTGGACTGAATTTAGTTGGGAGAAAAGTAATGCTATAATACTGACACTTATAAAAGTTCCTCTACAGAGTACCGTAATATTGATGTTGCCTCTTCATATAATAAATGCTGCTAAAAGTATGTATTTTCTATATTTCTATGTATTTCCATACATCATTTAAAACGTTGCATTCATTTCTATCGTCTCGTTAAATTACCTCGCCCAGCACCCCAGTTCTAAATTAACCCACCGACTCTCGACCAACTTGCTTCACTCCATGGTTTTTCTTTTTCAACCCCCGCAACATGAAAGCAAGTAAAAACATTCTGGCTTCATCCTGCAACGTTCCCTCGCTCCCTCCCCCTCAGATCCCCAGGTGGTGCAGGCGACTGTGGGGCCCATTAGCGCCTGAGTCGATGCCTCCAGCAGGCCATGCGTGTCCCGCCTGACGCATTTTTGGATCCCAACCAAGTTTTCTCCTCACCATGAGAAGACAGCTCGGTCCTCCCAAATCCAACGTTCCCAGAGGAACAAGGGGGGGAGAGCGAAGCATCATGGGATTGCGATGAAGGTGCGGCATTGGACAGGATGGGAGAGGTGGCGAGTGGAATATTAATGGCTGTTTAAAGTCACGAAGGGTTTTTAGTGATGGAGAAGAGCAGCTCCTGGGAACATTTGAGCATTAAAGTGTGGTTGCAGGACAGGAGGAATGCGTGAATGCAGCGTGTGCCATTGGGACAGTTCAAGTGATCAGTGTTAACATGGCTTATGGTGAATAAAAGAAGCAATCTAAGTGAACCTAATTAAAATTATTTAACAGATTAATTTTATTAGAATAGTTCATTTTACAAATTTCCTATAAAACGTATGTTTATCATCTGCCTTTTCAGACGGTCCATATTCATCACAGTTACATATCACAGATTACTCTATAAGTGAAATTATTATTAGGTCATTTCCTTTCATCGACAACTCTGTAATATTTTTGTCTACTGTTTTTTTTCCCTTCACGTCCCACTTCGCCAAACAAACAACGCAAACGTGCTGTACACGGACGCAGGAGTAGCACATATGGTAATTTAGACTTCATACCTTCACTTTGCGACACTAAATGACTTTGACTTTGTTGCATTTGTTGCAGCAGTGCACGGCTCTGTGACTATTAGAATAAACACACACTCCCATCTGCCAGAGGTTTTAGGTCAAGAACACCTGAACCTTGAGAAACGCATCGACAGCGTAACACTTAAGGCAAATGTGTGGGTTGGGAGGAATAAAGATTTTAAAAATTGCAGTTTTACAACCATTAAATGGATTCTTCCCGCATTGCCATTACCCCGTATGTAAATGTAGTAATACTCAGCTCGGGAGAAGAGAAGGCTTATTTTTGTACTTTATTCGTAATGGCTATTTTCTGCTCGGAACTGTTTAGGATTGAAGTTCTCTTTCTTTTCTATATAGATACAAATCAGCTTTCTATCCTTCTGTGTTCCGTTTGTTTTAACCATCTGAAAGTAAATTTCCATGTTCCATGATAAACAGTTATAATACATTTCTCTATGACATTTTGTGCCTTTTAATTTAAAAGATTGTCTTGTTTTTGTCTTGATGACTAAAAATAGATTTTTGGTGACTTGGTGGTGCAGCAGGTTGTGTCGCCTCCTCACAGCTTCATGTTCCTTGATTTGATCTCGAGCTTGGGCTATTGTTGTTCCTTCTCTCTCTGGGGAAAACTCTTCATGTCTTTATTTTCTGAAACCTCGGGCTGATGGGGGCACAATTTGACAGGCTTTAACAACACAAACCCTTAACGTTCCCAAGACCCACCAACAGTAATGTTCATGTTAACATTCCACTACCTTGTTGCTAAATACTGTTTTAAGAAATATTACTACAGAAACTGATGTTGTACGAAATTAAGCTGGAAATTCTTTTATTTTTTACTTTTCAGTAAGAGATCTCACTGGGTCGTGATGGGAATGCCCCTTCATGGTCAACTTCTGGAGGATCATCAGACATTTCCAAGCCAAATAGACCTGTCTGTCTAACAGGTCCTGGGTCTGCTCCAAGGTCTCCAGTGTGCTTTTTTTTGGCTTTAGTGAGACTGACCAGGGGGCAAATAAGTTTATTATTTATTTTTATTAATCTTTGAGGGGTTTAGGCATTCGTTTTATCTGTAGATACTGTACAACTAGATCTGTTGTTGCCTGCTGTGGAAAGACTGCTGTCGAGTTGATAAAGTGAAGCTTTGGAAAATTTAGATATTTATACTTGATAGTGGGACTTAATTGTGTAAAGCATAGAGAATGGTATGAAATTTGGAAATTATTATGTCTAAGTATGAATCTTTGGATTTAACTTTAAGAAGCTTTGGAGTCGATTGGATTTTGTGTAGCTGTGGAATTGATCAAATGAAAGATTGGATTTGTATATGACATTTTGAGTTGATTTCATTAATTTTTAGAGTTTAGATTTGACTGTATGAAGCATTGGAGTTGATTTTGTTTAGCTTTAGTGTGGTATATGAAGATTTTAAGGTGTTTGTGTAAAGTTTTGAACAAGCAGTTGGTCGAATGTATTGGTGGCTCAATTAGTTAAGGTTGTGGGTTACTGGGTTACCGACTGGAAGGTCAGGGGTTCATGTCCCAGCACCACCAAGTTGCCACTGTTGAGCCCTTGATCAATGCCCTCACCCCTCTCTGCTCCAGGGGTGCTGTATCCTGGCTGACCCTCTGCTCTGACCCCAGCTTCCTCACTTCCTAAGCAGTTCACTGTGCGGTAAGGTACATGTGACAAGCAACTGAATTATATATGTGATTTTCTTTGATGTTTTGCAGCTGTTTATTTGACGCTTTGATACTGTAAAGGTTTAATTAATTGTAATCATGGAGATAATTGTGTAAAGGCTTGGAGTTGGACATGAAGCTTGGGGCTGATTGATTGTTGATTGAATTGAATCTTTGGAATTGACTATATGAAGCATGGAAATTAATTGCATGATGCTTTGGATTTGATTGAATAAAGCTTTAAATGTAGCCTTGTAATTGTATTTCCACCTTAACCACTTCCTATTTTGAAGGCATTGACTATTTACCATAGTCATTATCTTCTTGTAAACAGAAAATCACATGCATACAAACAACATAGTTCTAGTCTCAGCCATCGAGCCTCCTTCTCTTTCCTTCTGAGTGCATCTAAACCCCTGAGCTGTGACTCTGGAAGTTTCTCTGCTGTCCTCAGGCCCGATGCCAACCTGACCTCGCTCTGCCATGCAAATGAGTTCCTGGCTGCTAGTGTTGTGTCATCTCCTGGCTGTCACCTGCACCCTCCCCTCCCACGACGCGCTGCTTCCACACTTCTTCGGCTCCTTAAAGCCATCTAATTAAAACGCTAAATCCCCCCTTGCATCCCTTCCTCCCCTTTCTCTCTCTTCTACATTCACCCCCATTCCACAAGAGAAATCATTATTAGGAGTTTAATGGGGAGATTTTCCCGGCCCCGGCCATCTGTGGCCCGCGCAGAACTGGAAATTTTGGGAAGCGCCCACGATGTGACGAAAACTGGCTGTTTTTCTTTTTTTTTTTTTTTTTTTCCCCTCATTCCATTATGCAGCTGAAGGAGGTTCAAAAGCACTAAATCACCATTATGAGGCCAGAACATTTTTCACTTTTAATCACCCAGATTGATATTAACAGCCTATTTATTTTAGCTGATGCCTCCGAGGGAATCTGTTCTAGTTTCAGACCGAGTGTTTGCCCTGACAGCATTTGCTTCGGTTTCGACTACGGATCGAATGCATTTCTCAGCTTGTCCAATTATCGTGGATTAGATCATAAGACACAATGTTAATGCTGTGCATTTGTTCAAACTGAAACTAAATGAATATTCTAATAATTAACTTCTCTCTCTGCATTATTGACTCTAATTATACACAAAAATTTGTTTAAACTGCCTTTACATTTAATCTAACATGATAGTCAGAATATGCACATGACGCGAACACTCCATGATAATGCGGCTAGTTCAGTGACATAGTTTAATGACCCCGGCTATTATTGTAAACTTGTTAAAAATGTCAGTATAAATCAATATATATCAGGATTATCAGCTTATATGTAGCATCTAGTTAGCATTTCCAAATGTGAAACAAGATTCTTAAAACCTACAGTACATGTCTGGCCATGTGGCTATCTAGCAGGCCAATTAAGTTAATTAAATTACCTTTGTTCATTATTAATGATTAAATCAGCAAATTTCTGGGTGACTACATTTAAATTTCAATTTTGCTAGTAATAAATAAATTGTTAAAAATATCAGTGTAAAACAAGACCTAAATCTTATGTCTACTGGTGACTAATGCAAAGTCAAAATATATACATAAATAAACTTAATTTAACCTACATGTGGCGTTTAAGTCAAAATGGCACTTTTGATTGTACAAAATAAGAAAACAGAGTTATGAGAGTAAAATCTTCCTTTTCTTGATATAATTCCCTGCTACACTAGAACTTGGTTACCATCAAGGTGGGTTTTGTCAGCAAGGCGGAGCAATGACTGCTTCATAATTGAAACACTGGCCTCCCGGGAACCCAATGTAATGGTCCAAACATGTAGAAATGGCTTGGTCAGAGGTCAGGACTGTACAAAGGATGTGGCAATAACTCCCAGCCGAGTTAATGTAACATGCTTGTGGTGTTGGTGAATGATTGTGGTGTACAGTTCCTACAGACAGTTACGTCTCATCTGCAAGTTGACAACAAGTTGAAACAAAGTCCACTTGTTAAACGTTTACAGGAAGAACTCCACTGGGTTCCAGGCCACCTTGGCCAGGATTGTTTGACAATTAGTTTCACGCCTTTTTCTTTTTCTTTTTTTTTTTTTTACAAGAAATCGAATTAAAAGTCTTAGTTTGACTTGAGTAAATATAAAGTGTTAATCCAGAATATAAACATATGTAATGAGCAAGTGGTGTAATGGATAACTGATAGAAAGACAGATTAGTATATTCTAGGTTCCATTCTTGGATTGCTTTGAAGTAGTGGTATAATTATCTGGGTTGCTGATCAGAAGGTCCACCAAGCTGCCACCTTTAGGGCCTTCAGCAAGGCCCCTAACCCTGTCTGCTCCAAAGATGCTGTATAAAGGCTGCTTCTGTGCTCCGGCCCTTTCCTGAGATATGCGGAGAATAGAATAGCATATGCTGTAATGTAAATGCTTCCTCTTCTATATTATATGTGTATATACTATAATTAATATACCACTTGATTGCTGGTATAGAAAATCAATCAGTAGATTTCATCTTAATGCAAAGTGGAAGTACAGTTATCATCTGGAAATGTGTTATTTTCTTATAACAGCATAGCATCCGAGTTTAATTCACTTAAATCTCAGCTGTCTGCAAAACATTTTATTCATTAAATCAAAATATATATATTTTTAATTTTCATTCAGAATCAAGAATTCAGCAGCACTATAGTGTAATTGAAGCTAAAGCACACTTTATTTTAATTTATATTACATAGTTTTCTTTTTGCACCACACACTCCTACGCTAAAGTGAGCCATATGCTCTCGTACACTTTCTGTTCATCTAATGAGCAAGACAGAGAGACAGTCCATGCTTAACCTATGAACCATAGGAAAGGACCTGTGTATGCCTGCCAACGCATCTCTCTAGGCTCCCTCCACACACACATACAAACACACACACCCTGAGAGAGCGAGAGAGAGAGAGAGAGAGAGAGAGAGAACCTCCTGTTAGGAGTGCAGCTGTCACATTGCCTCTGCAGTGCAGATCTGAAGACGTGAGAGGGGAAGTGTGGTGTGAAAGGCCTCCAGGTTCTTCAGTCTTCAGTCATGACTCCAGGGACACACCTGCTGAACACACACATATGCACACACACACACACACATGCACAACTTGAGCAGGCAGGGCACACCTAGTAGGTCTTCACATCCTGTTCAAATGCATGGCACTGTGCCCAGTGTAGAAGATTAGACAACACTGACTCATTCTTGAACTTCTTTACATCTCACAAACACCACACGCCTGGATTGTCCTTATGAGCGCTCATTAAAACTTGAAAGTTGAACTTTTAGTACACTCGACTGATCTGACACAAGGTGCTAAAATGTGGAGTCCAGTCTGCACATAGTGGCGTGTTTTTCTACCCTAACGCAAGCGTTCTGTGAGGTTACAGCTACTTACAGTACAGCACTAAAGCATCACAATGTGTCAAGCAGGGCAACTTGGACTGATATTATACAGAGAATTGTCTGACTTAATAAGAAATGTATAATTAAGAAATCTAAAATGGTATTTTAAACAAATACTATCTACATAGCAGAATGAGTGTTTAGAATAAATCTTTATAAATAAAACATTATTTTGTCATCCATACTGACACTGAAGTTTACATGGCACATTCTTCAACAATAAAAGATTTTTTTTTTGTGTGTGTGTGTGTGTTATACATGCAACTTCTCGCCTGCTCATATGCCTGATTTTTCACTTTGTTTTTTTATTCCCAGTCACATTCATATTTCAGGTCGTTTTCTTTCTTTCTTTCTTTCTTTCTTTCTTTCTTTCTATATAATTCTCATGTGATTTGGATGTGATGTCACTGTTCACACCACGCAGTGCTAAAGAAAAATAAAAGAGTGTCCACCTGGTGTGGTTTGTTGTAACGATGAAGGCATGTGATTAAAGGAATGTAATGATTAGTATCATGCTTTTCTTATTCCTTGATAACGGTTAGGTTTGTCTCTATAATATGTGTTGATGCACAGAATACCTGTACAGAACTGAATATTTGTAAAAACTAGGCTATATATTTCAATAAAATAAATAAACACTGTATATAGTGTTTATTTATTAAATTTGCGGTATTTACATGATCTGGGAAATAAAAAAAAATCTTGGAAGTTATTATGAATTGGGTCGTAAGAAAATGTACAACTGGAAGCCACGCCCCTTTCTATAATCTTCACTTCGAAGTTTTATTATGTAAGAACAACTAGTAGGGTTTTTTTCCTCTTAAGATTTTACAGAAGGAAGTCCCGACATTAAAATATATATATTTTTTTAATTTATTTAATTTTGTTTGATTCTTTTTGCTGCGATTATTATTATTATTATTATTATTATTATTATTATTATTATTATTATTATCAACTTTATTAACTTGTAAACGTGTTTTGAATTCCCTAAGGCTGTTTAGATTTTTTAAATGCTCAAGTTAAGATGAAGTAACGTTTCTTGAACCTGTAAACAATATTGCTATCATATTTTAGAAATGCCGGTAAATAAATATGTTCTTTAACTTTCTCAAAGAAGGCACCCTAAAACAATTATATTTCCCAAAGAATTGATGGTCTGGAAAAGTCTGGACAATTGTATTATACTGAATTGTTTAGAGATGAAAAATATGATCTGTTTTGATGCATTCATCTCAAATGCGGTTTAACTGGAAATTAAATAAGAAGAAAAAATATAATAATAAGTTAAATTGTAAAAACTGGGTTTGGTTGTGCCTGAAAATTAACCACTGAACTGAAGTGAGATTTGTTTTTTTAATCTTGCGCAATAATTATAATAATAATAATAATAATAATAATAATAATAATAATAACTGCAGTTTAAATGTAATATACGTGGTACTATGTTCAAATTAAAAATACAATCACATAATAATAACAATAATCCTTTATATAATTGTAGATAAATGTATTTATATTAATCCCATGTGGTCTTATATAAAGTGGGACATGTAGTGTCAAAGAGGGAAAATATACATTTGAAGGAATGTTTGCGATCAGATTGTAATACAGGACAAGAAAATGCCGCAAATCTACGAAATACCAAAGCTTTAGAAGGTCGTTACAATTTAAATTCGAAATGAAAAGTTTTAAAATTTTACTTTGCAAATGTGTCAGATCTGTCAGGAAATTCGTGTTCAAACATTTATGCGGCTTTTGATTATTTTAACAAAAAGAAAAAGAAAAAAACAATTCATACATCCAGTAGATCTTGATCAGTGATATCGTCATACAGTACAGATTTATTCTGATGCTTATTTTTTAATACAACACGTATTTTTTTTTCTTCTTGAACGTTTTACATGATGAAGGATAATTCCTGTACTCGGATGATCAGATCTGACAGAATAATATCCACAGAGCGCATGAAACACATTCATCAGCGTGCAGAAGTGTGTGTGCTGCCAGTTTTAAGATATTAACTGCTCACCTACAAGACACAGTTAACACAGTGAATACACACACACACACACACATTGCGTTCCTGAAATAATAATTCAAGTAGAAATACGCGCAGTTGCATAGTTCTCTTTTTTAAATGCCGTTTATTGCTCATATGCATTTTATTGTCGATAGGTTCATTTGAACAGACTTGGATATTTATTTTTGTTTGTTTGCTTGTTTTTCAGTAAGTTAAAAAATATGATCTCGTGTAGCCTTAATAATCGTTTTTTTTTCCTCCATGGGATTTTTGTAATTAATAATCGCAATGCAGTCTCTGTACAGAATGTAGTGTTCATAAATACACAGAGAACAGCAAGAAAAACGAGCAGTGATGTTAATTGTCGTATAATAATAATAATAATAATAATAGGCAAAAATAAATAATAAACAACAAAAATAAAAAGTTGTCATAATAATAATAGGAATAATAATAATAAATTATAAATGACAACTAAATGATTTCAAAAAAAAATCTAATGAATAAAAATTAAAACGCAAATAAATAAATAAATAAATAAATAAAATGAAACGATATATAAACGAGACCTTTAACAATCTGACATTTATTAGTGTGCAATAAATAAGGGAGTACATTTAGGGAGTACAACAGACAATAAACTATGCAGTAAAATCGGGCAATATATAATAAATAATAAATATATTAAGACACATTATAAGGAAAACGAACTCGGTTTTTGCTCTTTAATTGTGATACACCGCGTGTAATTGTTCCTGCGCTTGGAAGGGCTGATTGCGCATGCGCAGCTCGTTCGAAAAGTGGCTGTCGGGGGAGACCGTGTATGCGGAAGGCCGGCTGGTGGAGGCTCGTGCCGGGGCGCCGCAGCACGTCGCGCCGTACCGGCAGCTCGCCACGCACTCCGTCTGCTCGTCGGGTTTCTGAAACGAGAACACGCCGTTATAGTTCACCGGCGGGCTGAGTTGGCTGTCCGGAGACGCGCTGCTGTAATACGAGTCATACATGTTGCAGTAGGAGAAAGGTCGGAAGTGTTTGGGCGCGTCTGCGCGGCTCGTTTCTGCGTTTGAGTACGCGTACGGGCCGTCGCACGGGGGTGAGACGTCACCAGGACTGGCGAGGAAACGACCCGCGTTGAGCTGCAGGCACCCCGCTACCAAGTTGGTGGTTGGTTGGGATAAGCCTTTGCACAGGGTTCGTGCGAATGCCACAAGGTCGGGCCGCGTGCCAGCGCTGAGCGTTTCCGACAAGGCCCGGATGTAGTTCTTGGCCAGACGCAGGGTTTCGATCTTAGACAGCTTCTGAGCGCTCGAGTAGCACGGCACAACTTTGCGCAGGCTCTCCAGTGCGCTGTTCAGTCCGTGCATCCGGCTGCGCTCACGTGCGTTCGCCTCCTGGCGCCGCAACCGGGCCCTGTCCGAGCACGTGGCACCCGATTGGCGTCTTCTGGAAGTGCGCCTTTTGCTCAGGCCGCTCTCGTCCTGCTCTTCGTCTTGGTCTTCGTCTCGCTCTTCCTCGTCCCTGTCAGAGCGTTCGTCATGTTGATCTACGTTGTCGAACCTTTGTCTGCGATGATCTTGTTGCTCTTGTCTCAGACTGTCATGGACGCTCGGACGTGGGAAGCTTGCTCCGAACTGAGGCTCGCGCATTGCGTCTGGCTCATCTGGCGGCGCGGTCAACATTGTCCCTGCAGACAAGGACACAATTAATGTAACACACTGTGAGTAGGAGTTACAGTCCCCCTGACACCATCCAGCACTGGAGCAGGACGGTATATGTTCCCTAGTGTGTTCTTGAGACGCCTGTATACGGAGAAGCCTTGGAAAGCCATACGGCTTTATGGCACCTCTCCAAACAGGGTTTGGAAATCAAAATTTCACAGTAAGATAATTAAAAACACGAAATTAAATTTGAAGTTATAAATATTAACTAGATTAATTTAGAATTAACCTCTTAGACGTCCAGGAGGACCAAAGTAGTAAAAAAGATTATAATGCAGTATTTATTCAACGCTAAGTAGGAGTTAATTCAGAACATTTTGAGGATGTTTTTCAAGGACGTAATAATTCCCATTACAAATAGCAATAAAAGCAATGTACAAGTTTTTGGTGCAAAATGAATGTTAAGTTCTTTGTAGTCAAATAATACATGGCACCAAATATCAGCACCTTAATTTTAAGCACTTCCACAGGCTTAAAACTAATTTCCTCCATGTCCATTTATATCATTTGTCACATTGAGGATGAAAATATACCTTTACATTACTTTAGACTTCTTCTGAGACTTTAAGGGATAGATGAGCACTGGGAATTCAGATGGAATTGCAGGCATTATGAATGAGATCGTAAGGTCATGTCCTTACCAGTATCTGATATTTCATCTACACTAGACAGCAATTGCTAAATTAACATATA
The DNA here is from genome assembly GCF_024256425.1 of Clarias gariepinus. NCBI lineage: Eukaryota > Metazoa > Chordata > Actinopteri > Siluriformes > Clariidae > Clarias > Clarias gariepinus. Next base: position 21,457,527 of record NC_071124.1, read on the forward strand.
CAACATTCATTGAAGTCCAGATGGACACAAAGGAACTGTGGGTGTTAAGTCTGTATGCACAATCACAATACAAAAAAGATATTGTTGCATTATAGTAATTAAGGTAAATAATTTTAAATCCGCTTACCTTCTTTTTCTCTTAAAATTTGACTCGCATGTTCTAAAATTCCACTCAGTCTCAGCACCATGCGCCTTCCATGTGTCTGCTGTGAGCCACTTAGAATTCCTTTAATCTCGTTTTCACCCTCCTCTCACTCTCTGTCTCTCTCTCCCTCTCTGTGAGAAAAGTGACACCCGTGCCAACTGCCAGCGCGGGTACCCGTGCCATCTGCCACTGACGTCTCGCGGCGGAGCTGGTCACGTGGCGCACTCTCGTGGGACTTCCATCCTGTACCAATCATCTGGCGCACCCGCTAATGGGCACCGTGAGGCTTTCATTTACCTACCGTCAAAAAAAAAAAAAAAAAATCCAGGCAGATTCCAACATTGTCATGCTGTTGACGATGTACTCTGAGCTTTTTGAGTAGGTGTTTGTTTCTGTGATCAATTCTCATGCAGAAAGTCATGCAGACTCTCCCAAAATGGTGTGCTCAGTACCTGTCTTTGTCTTATGCAGGAGAACCACTGCGATTGAGGTAATAGCCTGCTAATCTCAGTGCTCGTCACTTGTCACAAGTGATCAGTCACGTCTCAGGAGATTGTCAGGCCGCGGAGAGTTACACGCATGCTGAGAGATGAGATGCAGCTCCTGCGTTTCATAGGATTTATAGGCTAATAGAGACTCAGTGACTATTCTATCTGATTAGACAGAAGTGATATACTGTAGATCAGCAGAACCCAGCTGTTGTCCTGTTTGACCGAAGTTCAGCTCAGTTTATTATAAGTGATGCATTGAATTAGGTGTAAGGCAAAAGACAAAAACACACAAAGAAACTGCACCAAAGTCTGGACCAGTCGATTTGTAAATATTTGTCATGCTTTTACATTGTTCTCATAGGAATAGGCGATTTATTCTGGTTATGGAAACAAATTTCTTGCAGTCTCTGCCCTGCTCATCTTTTCTAAAAATTCTCTGTTCCTTTTAGCAGGGATATTTTTGCAATATTACACCTTGTCAAATCTCTCCAATTAGAAACTGAAGATGCACAAGATGCTACTGTACCTTCACTGCGGTTTAAAAAAATATTTACTAACTATGGATATGAAGATATAGGGTACAGAGGATCTCGTGTTTTTGTTAGGATCAATAAAGTATCTATCTATCTATCTATCTATCTATCTATCTATCTATCTATCTGTCTGTCAGTTTGTCTATCTGTCTTTCTGTCTATATATACTTGCCTGTAATTGATGTTAAGCTATATCTTATATATATAAGTTCATAACAATATAAAATATCAATACATGACTTTAAAATGTCAGGTTATATGACACCTTCTATTATATTTCATAAATATTATAAATGTTATACAATAATATTATATTATAGAGCAGTATAATAAAACAATAATATGACAACAATATACCTGATAAAGTCTTTTTTATTTAAAACAACTTAGAATAGAAAACGTGCATTAGCCAGTTAAAGCTTTATTCATTATTATTATTATTATTATTATTTATTTATTTATTTCTCTGTAAGGTTAAGAAGTCAGAATAAGGTCTATTTTATTTTAAACTCTTAAAACCACCATTTGTGGAACAAGTTTACTGCTGTTTCCAGAGCAATTTTATGACAGAGAATCTTGCTAACTAAGCTAACTAGGCTACCACCTGATGTAAGATAATATACATAACTTGACAGTACATGATACAATGTATAAAAAGTGTTGACATCTATGAAAGGTTACCCCAAATGTACTGTATATTTTAAATGCTTGTTTTTATCTCAGAAGCCCTGGTTTAGCCTAGCTAGCAAAGGTGTTTTCTCTCCTTAAATATCATTATATAGCCATTGAATATAGCCATTGTCTTAAAACCTGTTTCACAGGAGTAGAAAGTTGTAGTTAATATTTCCCTGACAGAATAATTTATCTAAAAAGAACTGAAAGAAAAATTCCCAAGCTAGTTAGTTTGCTACTTAGCTAGCTAACTTTCTCATGCACTAGCCTGGTCCCTGCTTATGGAAATGGGTTAAGATGCAGATTTTTTTGAGGAGATCGCCTATTAGCTTAGCTTTATCCACCATAAACACTATGTACTGTAGCAATGAAAAGTATATTACTGTCTATGCAAAGTTGACTTTAAATGTATTAGCTAAAATATTTGATGTACGTTAATTTTGTATTTATTAATTGTTGGATTTTGCTAGTCATAGCGTACATGACATAAATACCTGACGTAACTAGTGAAACCCAAAGCTTGTGAATGACAGTGTAAAATTGTTTAATCTGTTCTTTTATCGTACATTCTATTCTGAATCCGAAGTTCAATCCTGTTCCTGATCCATTCGGATACATTGACACTCATGAACACACACCTCACACACACTTTCCATCTACCCCCCCTTTCTCTGTAAAAAATGCCTCAGCTGGCATCCCGCACGTTCCGGTCCACTACACACACCGGCATCTGATGAGTCCGACTCTGCGTTTCAGACTAATCAGTCTGCTGCGCTAATTGCAAATGCAAATATGCAAATTTATATAATTAATTACTCCACTAATTAGTTCTCCGTTCTTTTCAGGTAATAAATCATTGTGTGGTTGAAAAAGAGCGAGCATGAGAGGGGCAGAGCACCAGCTCCCTACACACAAAAGATTCAAAGTTTCAAACACCCTAGCAGCGTTAGCATGAGTTTATTTGCCACTGCTGTCAAATGGCGTGATTCTGGCTTAATCTAGGACATTTCTAAATGCTCATGTTGTAGATGAAAAAGTTACGCCAAGCTTAAAACTTTTGTGCTAATTTGTCCCATCATGCACCATAGAACAGTAAAGGAGGGGCTTGTTGATAGTAGACACCAAAGCAACTATGCTTTTGCTTTACTGTTTAATCCAAATCTGTAAATATTAAGGAATGGTACACAAAATGACCGAAAGTATGTGGACACTTGATATCACACATTTCTGTATTTAGTTTACTCAAACTGTTGCCACAAAGTTCCACCTCACCAAAATAACTATATACGGTATTAACGTTTTAATGCCATTCTGCACAAAGCAAGCTCCATTGAGACATAGTTCGCCAAGGTTAAAGTGGAAAACCTTACCCCATTCAACCCCATTCAACATCTTTAGAATGAAGTGGAACTTGAGCCTCCTTAACCAACATCAGTGCCTGACCTCACTAATGCTCTTGTAGCTTAATGAACACCACACCCCACAGCCATGCTCTAAAATCTATCGGAAAGTCTTCCCAGAAGAGTGGAGCCTAGCAAACGAGCAAAAAAGGAGAAATCTGTAATGCAATGTTTAATGTGCACATACGTCTGTGATGGTCAGATGTTCAAACTTTTGGCCATACAGTGTATGTTAAAATAGCAAATATGAGGGGTATTCAAGTTAAACCGGGACTTTTGATTGTGCAGAATAACGGAACATTAAGGCACATATCCCAGCATGTCACTAGTGCTTGGATACCATCAAGATAGAAATATGTTTCAGTATGCCAGAGCCACGATCAGACCTCTGTGCCTGCTGCACATCTAAAAGACTGGCCTTGCAGGAACTCCTTTAATGATTTGCCCTAAGGTCAGGACTGCATGCGGAGGAAATCCCGGTTTGACTTGAACGCCTCTCATACATATAGTATGGCATGATTAGTAATGTGAAGAAGTTGCTTAATGGGAAGGAGCACAGAAATAGGCAATTCAAGAATAAAAAATGGAGAAAAGGTGATCCTTGTCTTAACATTTCCTTCAGAAGATCTTTAGGATAAATTTTGTGTACAAGCTTGTTATGGGAAGTTCAGCCATTCAGCACACACAGAATAAACTGTTTATGTCTCCTTGGTTTGCTCTTCCCATGCTCTGGTGATGATGACAGCTCTGGGGGCTTTAATTACCACATTATCGGGTCACAAAGACGATGTGAGGAGCCGAGCTGCTAATGAAAGAGGTCGACTCGTCAAAGCAACACAGGAGAAGAGCAGAGGTGTGAGGGTTCGCTTCGGCTCTGACCATTGACCTGCTTGTCAAATGCAGTGATGTTTCAAAATGATTGCACACACACACACACACACACACACAGTGGTGGGTCTGAATTTTTGTTCCTGAGTAGACTATTCTTATATTCTCAACTTAGAACTTTTACAGGACAACATATTTACTATGTATGTGCAAAAGTCTTAAATCAGCTCTTTGTCACTTTTTCGGTCCAGTCCGTGTACCTGAGCAGTTTTTTTTTTATTATTCAAGCATTAAAAATCATCCAACTTAAGCCATGAACCAGTGAGAAACAAGTGCAGATGATGAACAAATGAGAGGGGAAATGAGATTGCTGCTGAGGTTGATACATAAACAACCAGTTTTTAAATTTATCTTTAGGCAGAGCCTTTGCAGCCTGTCGCAGTAAAACATTTGTTCCCAATTCTTTCATTTATTGTACATAATTGAATTAAATGTATTCATTAATAATTAATAATAATAATAATAATAATAAATGATTTTAAATTATAATTTGAAATTATAAATTGAGATTTAGACTTTAGACTTTTTGGACTGTATATTATCTCAATCATAAATAGAATAACTTGTTGCATTACTAGGTTGTGATGTACACATTGTAACCCACCTTGGTTAAGGTTCTTGGTATTTGTCTGTGGTTTGCTCATGGTTTAAGCACTGTGTGGTAGCTATACTAGAATTTATGTTCTTTAAACATATTTAGGCCTATTGGCCATCCTATCCCAAAACCATATGTATTAATACAGAGTAATTTCTTTGGTGAGGAGAAGAAGAAAATAGAGCTGGTTTGAGACTTTTTCACACATTGAATCTAAAAAAATGTCTTCTGCAAAAGTTGAGAATCTAAAAATAGTCTCTACTCAGGAACTCCAGCTAAGCAACATTCTCAGTTTGACGTCACTGACTGTACTGCAGAGACAGGGATTCGAGTTAGGGACTCGGACATGAACATATGAGTCACACAATGACTGATTTCTGACACAACTCGGGATCTAGATTGAAGACTCATCCTAAAAATGTTCACTCTCACTCATTCACTCTCACCGCTTACCGTCAATATGGCACCGAGACTCATCAGCTGTCATCTGCCCACTTTGGATGACATATCCAGCCTTCACTGCCTCCGTAGAGGCAAAATGAGTCGGGAAGACTGCTCATATCCGGGTCACCACCTGTTTAACTAAAAATAGTTTCTTTGCCAAGGCAATAATCATACTCGACTCTAAAAAGCACTAATCGGCTCTCAGGGCACTATGCTGTCTGGCAACTAGTGCAATTGTTATAGAACCTCTATATTTATTATGATCAGAGCAAAACTATATAACCTCCATCTATCCATTGATCCAGGAACCTCTGTAGAGGCCAGTAGTGACCATGATATGACCTCTGGTCAACATTGCCATGTGCATTTACACACTACGGGCAACTTTGGAACACCAATTCACCTAATCTGCATGTCTTTGGACTGTGGGTGGAAACCAGATCCCCCAGAGGAAACCCACCAAGTATGGGGAGAACATGCAAACTCCATGCACACAGACCCAAGGCGAGAATCGAACCTAGTGCAAGACAGCTATCATTCTTGTTACCTTGTTATTTCAGAAGTTGCATTTATTTCGTTGTGCACTGTATAATGACAATAAAGCCTTCTTCTTCTACATTACCATTTAGAGGGTTGTGGGAAGCCAGGAGGCAATCCATCATGGAGCACACAAGCATACACACTCTCTAACTCAAACAATACGGGTAATTTGGAAATGCCACTTATGGAATAAAATCACTGTCAAAAATATTTGTGCGTAAAAAAAAAGATTTGTGTGTAATTCTGTCTTTTGTCTGAGTTGGATTCCAAAATCTACGGCCACGACAGCTTACAGATACGAGATTTTGTGTGTTTGTTACAATACAACTCTGAAATATACGACTCTGACCGCTTACAGACACAAAACTCGTTATTACAACTCCTCTGTTTTACGGACGAATTGCGAAATTACGCATACGAATGCTGTGCGTGAAATGACTGTCAAAAATACGTCATCACAGGCATTACTATCAGAAGGAGGATTAATCGATTCCCCGATATGCGCATGCGCCCTTTAGCGGTTTAAACCACAGGCGCCGAAATGGCAGATCAGCAGCCAATAGCTCACTCATCGTCTCCAAAATATCACTAGGCACATCAAAGATAGTGGAGGCTGATGACAAAATAAACACTTCTTGATTGATAACATACTGAAAATAGTCCAAGTCCAGCTGATGGACATCAATAACTGCACTTATTCGTGACCTGAGGCGTTCTAGCAAGTGCGTCAAAAAAGGTCCCTGTAAATCAAATTACTCAGACATTAATATTACGTCATCTCAGTTTTTAGTGATTTCTGGGTGGAATTGTGCACTTACCTGAGACGATGAGTGAGCTATTGGCTGCTGATTTGCCATTTCGGCGCCTGTGGTTTAAATCGCCAAAAGGCGCATGCGCATATCGGGGAATCGATTAATCCTCCTTCTGATAGTAATGCCTGTGATGACGTATTTTTGACAGTCATTTCACGCACAGCATTCGTATGCGTAATTTCGCAATTCGTCCGTAAAACAGAGGAGTTGTAATAACAAGTTTTGTGTCTGTAAGCGGTCAGAGTCGTATATTTCAGAGTTGTATTGTAACAAACACACAAAATCTCATATCTGTAAGCTGTCGTGGCCGTAGATTTTGGAATCCAACTCAGACAAAAGACAGAATTACACACAAATCTTTTTTTTTACGCACGAATATTTTTGACAGTGATTTTATTCCATACCACTTAGCCTAATCAGCATGTCTTTGCCTGTGGGAGAAAAAAAGAGTACATCGAGGAAACCCACCAGACACAGACCTAAGGCAGGAATCGACCTCTCAGAACCCTGGAGGTGCGAGACCACAGCGCTAACAACTATACCACCGTTCCCTCTCTAAAATTTCAACTTCAGTTCAAATATAAATAGAAAAGGAATCAAGTTCTTCCAACCTAAAACAGGTTACATATTGGTCTTACACACAGATCGCTAACTAGCTGAATCTGAGTCTCAACGTTCTAATAATAATGATTATTATTAATAATTAAAACAAAAACTCCTTGTGTTGCAAGGCTCATGTGTTCACAATCTTTAAGCGTGTGTATCTTGTCTGCAGGTTGTCCTGTAGTGTGTGTGCCTGTGTGTACGTAGGGGTGATTGGGGAAGCCCAGGCCTGTGCGTCGTGCTCTACAGCTGTGCTGTTTTTACCAATTACCTCACCCAGATGCCCATATGCCACCACACTAGTCTGCACAGGTGGCTCTTCAGACAGAACGTGAGGTATGTGGAGAAAATGACAACGGACACCGTTTATACACACACACACACAAACACACAAACACTCAGTCACACACACTTAGAGACACAAGGGAGCCGTGTGAGTGGCACGCTGTAAAATTGACTTCATTTTGATTTAATAAAAACCCAGACGAGGCAAAGGAAGAAGCGCTCTCGTAACATGTTCGCGGCAAACCCCCGACGGCGTACGTATAATTCGATTAAAGACGATTATAGTAAAACGATGACCTCCTGATGATGACATGTTCTTTTGGAATTGATTGATTTTTTTTTTTGTTCTCTCACTGAACATACATCCAGGGACACGAAACAGCTCGGGTACATGCGACGATAGCCAAGCGCCAAGCGGAATCGGCTACACAGATGGAGCCGATCAGTTATGCTAATGACAATGAAGGATGAAATTATGAATATTCAGATGGTTTTTAAAGACTATGTAAACATGTTGGCGGTTTGGATTTCATGGAAGAGGAAGCGAGATGAAGTGCGTCCTGCTTCAGGCTAAATCGCACATGGAAAAGAAGGATAGACATCAATGAAGCACTAAAAACTAAACAAAAAAACAAACAAAGATGTCATATGACCTGCAGGTAGTTTACTATACTATTTATGAATATGCTAATATTCGCATTGGTTCTTAACAAGAAGTAGTTGTTTTACATTGCCATCTAAAATAGTTACTAGTATTTTAGGCATTTTTTCCGCAGCATGCCTGAATCTCTCTCTCTCTCTGCTAAATAGCAATTGGCTTCTTGTCTTTCTTAAAAATATATTTCTAATGTATTTAATGCTCAGCTTTATTTTTGTAAATATTTAAATAGCTTTTAAATACACTGGACCTAATAAAGGCACATGCATTAAAGGCATCCTGTACTTGGTACATAAAGATTACATTAAATATTACATATGATTACATTAAAATTAAAGTTCACTTATTCAGAACTTTCTGGATATTTTACAGTATATACACACACTAGTAAAGTAAATTTTATAGTATATAAAGTATATAATGTCAAATCAAAACGGTAGTATTTGAGAAATATGTCTTCCTCCATATTTGTTCCACTTATTTGCGAAATATTCTAAATCTCTCTATCCATCTATCTATATCTCTTATACCCCTTCGTACTGACACTCGTTTTAACACCTTTCTCTGTACACCATTGTTCCGAGAACTCAGCATATGGTCGGCTGGTGGGTTCGTGCTAACAGCTCCTTTTTGCAGAGCCAGCGTTCACACTCCCGTTTGAAGATTTGAAGATGCAGATTGCAAGGTGCACGGTGCCTTCTCACATCCAGCCCTCATTGTGTTCAGCCGAGACGTGTTAAAGAGAAATTACAGCGTAAGTCGGAGGAAATTTAGCGGCTGCAGCCATGTGTGAACGTGAGCAAGCTGAAAATGGATATCCCGTAGATTAGAGACTCCCGTGTCTCTGCAGATGTTGCACCTGAAACAGATACGAGATATTAGCTATAAAATATGATAGCGCCGGCGGTTTGAGACGCACCCCCTGGCCTTGCACCCTGCCTGCGCTGACATCTGCGGATCTCGTGTTCCTCCCTGCGTGCACGCGACGTATTAATTACTCATATTGATGATGAGAGTCGGCGCTGAAAAAGCGCTCGAACAGACACGCTCGAGATATATTAGACGACTTTATTGAAACTTAGCTCTAATTTATAATGAAGCAAAATGATTTTGTGGAAATGAAATTTGTCCAAAATGGACCAGTTTACTAAGATGATTTAATTCAGCCTGTCCTCAGGAGCTACAGATCATATGCAGTAAATGATCTGACTGCAGCATGAGGCAAAACCCGAAACACATAAATTTCCTTTTAGTTGTTGTTTTTCATACCATGTGGTCTTCTTCACAGCACATCCACTTGTAATACCCATAATGAACCAGGAGCGATCTGCAGCGTGTCACTAGGGAAAGCAGCAGATTGGTTTACAAAAATAACCGAATGTAATTAAGATCAACACCATGTCCAGAGCTCCATTAGGAATGAATTGTCAACTCTACACACAGTGAACTCCTGATAATCAAATGTCAGCCTGGTTTCAGCACCATGGACAGCCTCGAACAAAATAGCACCAAGGTCCAATTTAATTCAATTCAAATTTGCTCATATAGGGTTTTTGACAATGCACATTGTCACGAAACAAGCTTCATATAAAAAATATGTTTGGTTATACAGCACTGTGCAAGTCTTAACCCACCTCTCATCTCACTTCTTTATTATTTACTTCCAAAGAGCCAGACTTTTAAATGTGGTCTTGAGGCATAGTTCTCCAGGCTTCTTAAAGGACATTTTCAGCTCCTATTTTCAGTCCAGTCCCTTTACCTGAGAAGTTTTAGAGGCATAGTGACATTCGAATCATTCAAGCAAATAAAAAAAAAACTTAACATTAGGCATGATCCAGTGAGAAAAAGGTGAAGATGATTACAGAAGATCAGACGTGGATCTGGTGATTAGTATCCTGGTGATGCTGAATGCTGAGTGGATGAAAGAGACGAGAGTGGAAATGAGGTTGCTGCTGAGGTTGTTACATAAACAACCAAAATTGTACCTTAAGGCATTTTGCAATCTGTCGCAATAAAATGTTCTTTTTTTTCCATTTCTTTAGTTTAATCTCACTCACTCATCTTCTATACCGCTTTATCCTGTATTCAGGGTCACGGGGACCTGGAGCCTCTCCCAGGAGGCTTAGGGCACAAGGTTGGGTACACCCTGGACAGGATGCCAATACATCACAGGACACACACACATACACACTACAGGCAATTTGGAAACGCCAATTAGTCTAACCCGCATATCTTTGGACTATGGGAGGAAACCAGAGTATCCGGAGGAAACCCACCAAGCACGGGGAGAAGATGAAAACTCCATGCACACAGAGACGGGAATCAAGCATGGCCGGGAATCGAACCCACCCTGGAGGTGCAAGGCAACATTGCTAACCACCTTGTTTAATCTACTTAATTAAATTTTATATAATATGAAGTAATGAGGTTTGTCCTTATACAGTTATACAGTTGTGAATTCTTTAACCCTTTTCTCAAATTTCAAACCTTCCCAGCTTTGGATATACAGTACAGAATTAACCGGATCCACCCTAGATCCCCTCTTTTTTTTCTTTCTTGTTTGTAAAGCTGCTTTGAGACAATGACCATTGTTAAAAGCACTATATTAATAAAACTGTATTGAATTAAATTGAATAGACAGCTAGAACCACTTGGCACATTTCCATGTCTTTAAATGTCTTTTACACATCGAAATTGGACATGACCCCAAACTCGCAAAATAACTGGTGTCTAATCCAACCCCCTAATAATGCCATTGAAGGCAAGTGTGCTTGAATGAGTCAGTGCTTGTCTCTGCCAGATGAGAAGTTGCCTTTCACCCTTTTATTCCAGAGGGTGGCCATGGACATAAAGAACATCAACAAGAGCCAAGATTCCCATAGCTCTGCCAGCATGATGGAGGAGACAGAACATATGGAAGACACTCTCTCTGTGGTGAGGGAAAAGGGAAAGAAAGCCACTGCTCTCTTGCCAAGAGCATGAATTCCTTGGAGAAAATCCCAAGCAGTACAAATGGTCACCATGGAGGGATATGTGGTCCTGGATTTGATTGACTCAAGAAGTGCTGTGATGATACCAGAGCCCATCATGCTGCTGTGCCAAGGCCAAATGTTGGGTAAGCTCCTGGTGATTTGGTGCATGGTCATATTCATGCAGTTCTCATGACAGTGTGGCTTGGCCAAGATCTGAACAGAATGTTTAAAGATTATTGCTCATGGTTCTGGAGAATGGAGAAGAAGAGGTGAAATTTGAACACATGAGTTATGATTCAGTTGATTAATCGTAGACTCCTGTCTGTAGTAGTAAGTCTTTATGAGAGTAGTTATTAGAACCGAATACCCCTGACCTGGACCCTCCCACATACAGTATAAATCAATACACAGATCCCTGAAACCAGCATTTGCAAATAAACCCACCAAGTCCAGTTGTTTAAATTCAGGCTCAAACGCCAGAACCAGCATGCTGAAGCTTCTGTGACTTATTCTAAGTTCTAAGTTGTTCTTTCGATATTCTCCAGCGTATCACGGGAAGAGAGAGACTGTGGCCCACCATCACCAGGTTGCCACTGTTAAGATATAAGGTACATGTGACAAGTTATTGAATCCAAACCTGAACCCATCTGTGAGAATAAACTTGGTGTGTCTTATCTGTCCTAATATGTCAGATTCTCCACCTCTTGTTTTTACATGTTATTCCAATCCTGGTTCAGAAAACTTTAAAATATCCAGATTGATTCAGTTTAAACAGATAATGTTATACCTACAGTGAAAATTGTCTTGGTTATAAACCTAAAAAGGACTATTTGGGAAACTCCTTCTGGTTAGAAGCTTCATTTTCAGTGTTGCTGTGTGGACAGGTACGGCTCACCAGACGGTCCCAGGTTCAAACCTCACCACCACCAGGTTGTCATTGTTGGGTGTAAGTTGTCATTGTTCTGATATAAGGACGTCTGCCAAATGGCATAAATGTAAATGATGATTAGGGTTATAGCGCCACCTGTTGGTTTGGCATGCTCTTGATATAGCATGTTTTTTGGGTGACTAGCCCTAAATTGTTTGCTTGGTTTTTGACCATTCATGAGTTTCAGTGGTTTAAACAGACATACAGTATTAATGACATGTAATCATCACCGATCCCTACTCACAGGCATTCTCTCAGGATTATAAGGATTATATAGGACCATGCACTTGGCAAGTGAGTGGGCGAGAAAGAGCATGAGAGATTGATTTAGTTTTTTTTGTTTTTTTTTCTGCACCTTACCAGTACGACACCAAAATAAAACTACAGCATGCATTTCAAAGACCAGACTTTGTGCTGCTCTTGCTCTCTGCAGAATCTTCACTGCATACAGTATAATAGTTCGCTTTCAGTTTTCAAAAGTGTGAAAAATGTTTTCGTTGCTTATTTTCAGGCTGCTTATTTGCCTGATTAAAAAAAAAAAGTAAAAATGTGCATTGCACAATTTTTTTCCAGACGCCAGTGCAAAAATAATAATTTAAAAAAATGCATGCATAATGCATACAGGATTACGATTGCTTGCACCCCTGACTACAGGATGCCTATATTTAAAGGCTATGCTGTTTTTTTTTTTTGTTAGTTTTTTCTTTGCACTTGCTTGGAAAGAGAAATATATATCTATTGTTTTATTTGCAAAAAAAACACTGTGCAAAAAGTGATCTGCTAATTATCCATAATTGGCATTCTTTAATCCACTTCAGAACTCTTCAGATAGAGCACACTTAACCTAAGAGCATGCTTGAATTAGAAATGATGCATGCCAACAAAGGCTATATCAAGATATATTTAGTCTCTGCTTATACAGTATTTAACCCCTATATGTTAGTTTATACACCCAGAGCAACGATTTCATCTGAAGCAATGTATGCGTGTAAAAGTGAAGACTGACAGGGCTGCAATTTTTTTTTTTTTTGAGATAAGTGTAAAGCTACAGAGTGCAACAGCTGCTGGATAATTAAATAACTGCTTTCCTGCTGTTAGAAGGAGTCTCTCAATGTGATAAACACAACCATTAAGTGATTCCATCAAGCCTGGCAGGAATACAGAGATAAGCAAAAACGCACTAGTTTCTCTACCTCTCATGCTCTCTCTCTCTCTTTCTTTCTCTCTCTCTCACACACACAAACACACACTGGAAAGAAGAGAGACATTTTGTTCAGAGCCCTTTGAGTTCATGTTTATTGTGGATGACGGCTGCGCAGTCTCTCTGACTCTCGTCTACACATCACAGTGTCAACGTTAAGGATTGCACAAGATCAGCTCACTCTCACTCACTCGCACACACACACACACACACACACACACACACACAAAAGCTTCATTAAAATGTACACTTTAGCATTCACCTTTGCCATCTTACAAACAGGGATGTGAGCAGAATTGATAGTGTAGGGAACAAACCACAAACACACCCACACACACACACCCACACACACACACAACATCGACAGTCATGTTCGTAGAATTCTTCAGAATGAAAATGTATACATGAGAAGTTATGCCAAATGTAAAATGTCATTATAGTTCCAGACCAGGTGTCCAGTTCCGTACACAAACACACTACGTGCACGAGAGTGTGTGACATTGTACCCACATACTGTATACTTTATGCTTTGAACACCTTTATACGCGTGTGGCTCATGTAATGTAGCAAGCTAAAGAACAATGCCTCTTACAGCTACATGCACTCACAAGCAAGGGTTCGATGAACGTTTGCATAAAATCGTATGTTGTAAATAAACAGTACATGTAGTGTGTAAGTCTATGCAAGTTTTATATGTTTGTGTCTTTGCCTAAACCCAAACCAGCCTTCCAATACTGTAAGCACACTGCCCCCTGGTGGACAACCTCGGATTTGGTGGTGTTGACGCCACATTTTACTTACATTATAATCATTGGAAATTAGAAAGTACATTCAAATCCCAAACTTAATTCTTCCTCCAACTTAATAAATACATTTTTTTAAGGTTTAACTTAATTTATTTTTTTTTATGGTTCAAATGTCATACGTAAGGGCTAAACCGAGTGTCAACGCACATGTAATGTAAGTGGAGTCCTGGACAGTAAAGTGAAAATTTCTAGTTCTCAATTAAATAATAAGTTCGGTACCTGTGGTAAACCTGGAAAATTGTCACTGATGCCCTAAATAAAATTGTATTATTATTATTATTATTATTATTATTATTAATAATAATAATAATAATAATAATAATACTGCTACTACCAATATTAATTAGAAAAAAACACAGCAACTACCTTTTTGAGTATAAATTTGTTAGAATTATCTAGTCAGAATGCATCTTACAGAATTAAAATAATAACAGTAATAATGCAAATAATAATAATAATAATAAGTTAAACACAGTAACCAAATTTCTGAGTCTGAAATAGTTAAGATTATTTAGTTAGAATGCGTCTTAGAGAATAATAATATTAATAATAATAATAATAATAATAAATAAAATATATAACAATAATAATAATAATAATGCAACTAATAATAATAATAATAATAATAATAATAATAATAATAATAAAGCTAAACAATAACATGTTTGAGTGTGAATTAGTTTAAATTAATTGGTCAGGATAAAAAATATTATATGAAACAGTAACTAAAATAAGTGTAAATTAAAATGTAAATTTGTTAAAATTATCTAGTCAACATGCATCTTATAGAGTTTTTTATAATAATAATAATAATAATAATAATAATAATATAAAAGCTAAACACAATAACTACAATTTTCTGAGAAAAATTCTAGTCAGAATGTGTCTTACAGGTTTGTTTTTCTGTATATATGTATAATATACATTTATGAAAGGAGTCTTCAGTGTCAGTGCTTTATGATTACAGTCATAAAGTCCAGCTGTGTTTTTTTTTTTATTATTGCACGAGTATTAATAGGAGCTGCTGTGTTTAATGGTGTTTCAATTCTTATTCATGACGTATGAATGACATCAACCATGAAACACCATAAGTTTCATTAATAATTATTAATAGAGTTAAAAGAGTTATTAATGAGCCTAATACACTTATATATATATATATATATATATATATATATATATATATATACTGTATATATTTTTTTTTCATATGTTTTTCTTTTCTCAGTTAACATAGTTACTGTGGTTTGCCTTTACAGGGGACAGTGTAGGGCTCCAGACACACAGGACGCAGGAAGTGTGTGTATGTGTGTGTGTGTGTGTGTGTGTGTTAGTACCAGGAAGGCGTACCTATTATTAAATACATACTACAAATTGACAGTGACAAAAAAAAAAATCGAACCTGGTTTTCTAAAAGCATTGGAACGTGCAAAGTAGACGAACGAGTATAACGCTTTCACTTAAACCCAACTAACATTGAGTGTTTAAACCCTGCTCACATCACCCCGACGGATCTCATTCGTTGTTAGTCGCATTGCGGCAAAACCGTTCATTAGATCGTATTTTTGTTCGATGCATTTCACATCCATTCAGATTACAGACAGCAGTAGAAACACAAAACTGAATCATTTCCCATAAAATGATATAAAAAAAAAAAAAGATGGCTTTCACCGTCTACATTAAGTGCTTACATTTTGTTCATTAAACTCAGAAGAAGAAAAAGAAACATAATATACATACATTTAGTCGTTATGTGTGTACAGTTTACAAATAAAAATTTTCAACTAAACTAAACTATACATTTATTTACAGGTGCTAATTTGGGGCACATGAAAATAAGTAGAGAAATAAAACAAAAGGACACACAGTGAATCCAGGAAACCACAAATGACCACAAAAGGTATCACGAATCAGGCCCCAGAATCTTTTTTTTTTTTTTTTACAACATTATGATGTTAGTTATTTTTTAAATGCATATTATTTAAGTATTATACAGCAGAGAGGATAGGAGAGGTCAGTGAGTCTAGTGGAGAACACTACTGGCGTGAGGAAAGAAGAGATAAAGGACAGGGCTGCGTAGGAGGTATTTCACATAACAGAGTATCAGAAGTTGAAGTTCACTGCGTCACGTTTTAGATATTGCAGACGATGCACAGTGGTGTGGTTAAAATCAACACTTATTTACAACTACAATGTACATGGTCATTGCTGCTAACAGTTTATTTGTCTAACTGGACAAAGAGTCACTGTCCTGCGGTGTGACAAAGTGTCCTAATGTGTGATTGACTTCAATCAAACAATAGTGTGACTGATTCAGTTGGTGCAAAACTACCCTGTGATGTGAGTCAATCATGTGGGGTGTGACTGAGTAAACTAGTGTGTGACTGTCTGTCCTTCTCGGTAACTTACTGTTCTCTTATTTCATGCAAGTCTCCAGCTCTGTGACTCTCCTGTGCTGTGACTGACTGTCCTGTGGTGTTACTGACTGTCCTGTAGTTTGACTGACTGTCCTCTGGTGTGACTGACTGTCCTGTGCTGTGACTGACTGTCCTGTGGTGTTACTGACTGTCCTGTGGTGTGACTGATTGTCCTGTGGTGTTACTGAATGTCCTGTGGTGTTACTGACTGTCCTGTGCTGTGACTGACTGTCCTGTGGTGTTACTGAATGTCCTGTGGTGTTACTGACTGTCCTGTGGTGTTACTGAATGTCCTCTGGTGTTATTGACTGTCCTGTGCTGTGACTGACTGTCCTGTGGTGTGACTGTCCGTCCTCTGGTGTTATTGACTGTCCTGTGCTGTGACTGACTGTCCTGTGGTGTGACTGCCTGTCCTGTGGTGTTACTGCCTGTCCTGTGGTGTTACTGACTGTCCTCTGGTGTTACTGAATGTCCTCTGGTGTTACTGAATGTCCTCTGGTGTTACTGACTGTCCTCTGGTGTGACTGACTGTCCTGTGGTGTTACTGACTGTCCTCTGGTGTTACTGACTAAGCTGCTATATGTCTTCTAGTGTTACTGACTGTCCTGTAGTTTGACTGACTGTCCTCTGGTGTTACTGACTGTCCTCTGGTGTGACTGACTGTCCTGTGGTGTGACTGACTGTCCTGCTGGGTGACTGATTGTCTTCTAGTGTTACTGACTGTCCTGTAGTTTGACTGTCTTTCCTGCTGGATGACTGATTGTCCTCTTGTGTTACTAACTGTCTTTGTTTCACCGATGTGATTTGACTGACTGTCCTGTGGAGTGACTAGCTGTCTTGCTGTATGACTGGCTGTCTTGTGGTGTGACTGACTATCCTGTAAAGCAACTGACTCAAGTGACTATTCTGTTGTGTAACTGACTGATGTGTTGTGACTGACTGTCCTGTGGTGTGTCTAACTGTTCTTCTGTATGACCGACTGTCCTGTGGAGTAACTAGCTGTCTTGCCCTATGATTGGCTGTCCTGTGGTGCAACCCACTTTCATGCAGTGTCTGACTGTCCATGATGCAACCGACTATCTGACTGAGCGTTCAGTGACGTGAATGACAATTACCCGCTGTAATTAACTGTCCTGTTGCTATGACTTGCTGTCCTGTGGTCCAACCCACTGTCATGCCGCGTGAATGACTGTCCTGCAGTGTGACTAATTGTGTCACAACACATCAACATTTATAGGGTTGATTAGAAAATACTGCCAAAGCATTTTTCCGAGCGAATATATTTACAACCAGCAATGGTATAACCAATCTACTTATGGAAAAAGCTGGGTCATGGATTACAAATGGTCTAAAGCCATAAGACAGGATTTGGCAGGTTTGTTGTGCACGTACATCAATCTTGCATCTGATTAAATCTAAAGTGTGTGTGTTAGTCTAGGAGTTTAAAGCCTTATATAAGATCATGCATTTGTGCTGCCTTGGGAAATGTAGCAGCTTAGATTATATGGATGTGCAAGATGTTTTCCAAGCCTAATCCTAATCTTTAACTTAATTTAAGTGAAACTTTGTCCCTGATTTCTAAAAATGTATTCTCCTGCATTCTTGAATTTTATTTATCAAAAAGGAAAATTTAATTATGTTCATCTGGTTCAGCGTTCTGTATGGAAGGAGTCTCCAGTGTTTTTTTTTTTTTTTTTTTACTCTGGTGAGGGAGTGACTGTTATAATCCTGCTATAATACATAATGAATTAACAATGTAGTAATTAAATGTTATAACGGGAACAAAACAGTTTCTTACCTGAACCAAACCACTATATCTTTAAACGATTCGTATAATATCATTCGCTTCACTTGCCTTCAAGATTAGGACGAGTCCAGTCACTTTGACCTACTGTACTGTTAATAGACGGCATGCATTTGTGAAAATAGAAATAACATAGAAATACTATTTATTATTAAGGCAACAAATGTTAATTAGGCAAATTTCTGCTTGGTTAGTTCATCTGACGAACTCTATATAAATAAACAACTATATCTGAAATGCATTAAGTCCCTTTAGTTGAGTTCTTTGTGTAATGTGGCGCGATATAAGCAGCTGGCAAATTGGTACGACAAAAACGCTGTTTGGTGGATGATGTTGCTGAGCAGTCAGGAAGCGGGCAAATAAATAAAGTTTATAATGAAAGAGATCAAGCGGAGGCATTAGGAGAGCAGAAATGACCTGAGTCAGCTTCCGCTTCTAATAGAAAAGCAAGCCAAGACGCTGACACGTGCAAAACGGCAGAAGGAAAAAGAGAACGAAAAGAAATAGAGGAGTTGAGCATAAACTGCTAATAGACAAAGGCACTCTAAGTTTTCTTCCAAGAGAAATTAATAGACGAGAAACAAAGTACAACGAATGTGACGGCAGCTGATTTTGTTTTTTGTTTTGTTTTTTCTTTTTTTACAGACTGACAGAGAGTCTACGAGAGGCAATTTAACCAGCGACTGCCGTATCACGCACCAACCCTCGCTCTGATCGAGCCTTGAAGAAGGTGGGCGGAGTCACAGAGAGCGATCGAAAGCTTCTTGGACAAAGGAAGCAGAAGAAGCATGAGCAAGACGTGTATGAGCAGGTTCATCCAGCAGAGGGTGATGTGGAGCTTCAGAACGCACATGCACACACACTGCCGAGAGGACACGAGCAGGAAGCAAAGGTAGGGGCCTAAACAGCACAGTCATGCCTCCTACAGCACCCACACTAGTCCTTTTCAGTCTCTGCAAAGAGAAATACAAATACAGTAACACAATGTGAAAAATATGGAATAAAACATAGGAATAAAAACTGTAACTCATATGATCACTGCACATGATTTTGGTCTCTGGCTGTTGTCTGTGCATGGTCTCACGCTTAACTCCTAAACTTTCCGGGTTGCACGACATAATATAAACCAGGCCAATGTGAAAAAAACTGTTTATTGAGAATGAATGGCTCGATGAATAACCACATGATAGAAATAATCTTCTAATACTAAGAGTATACTCTGATCTGTATAGTAGTATGAGAAGAGTAGCTGGTGCTGTGTGCGGTTTACCTCCGAGTGCTTTGTCTACACTTTCATCATTTCCCGGCGATGCCACATCCTCCGAAACCTCGCCTGTTTTAACAGATAAATTCACAAATGCAGTAATATTAATATTAGCAAGTGCACTGACTGAACCTGACCATATAGAGGGATGGCAGACTACACGGGATAAGAATAGAAAAAAACGCTCACCAGTCTAATCTTACACAAATTTTCCTAACTCAGACCCTTCCTCGGATTTGCATTTGGAGCACTACTGATTATTCACACAACATAAACACATTAATACTGTGAATGAACCCAACATACATTTCAAACAGCTTTAAAACTTGAGATACAAATAAAAAACTGTATCGGTACAATGACATCATAGTGCATGTGGTGTCTTAAATGATGTAACCAGCTGGCAAAATAATACGCGTTCAAGTCAAACTGGGACTTTTTTAAAACTGCCGCGTTTTAAAAGTAAAAAATACACTAACGCACTTGGATAGCAGTGTGGACACCATGAAAGTTTTCTCGGTACATCAGACTGCCTGCTGAAAGACTGGCCTCCCAGGAACTCCTTTAACGGCCAAAAGATGTGGAAATAGCTTGGACAAGGTCAGGACTGTCTATACATGGAATGTGGCAGTAACTCCCAGTCGAGGTTCTGTAATGTGCAAGTGGTGCTGATGAATGCTTGTGTGTACAGTTCCCACAGACATGCTTCTCTTCCTCCAAGCCCCCTTAGCCGGGACTGTCATTAATGGCCGTATGCTCTTCTTTAAAACGTGTGGACCATTAAAATGTTTTAGTGCAGCTTGTTCTTCATAACTTTTTTTTTTTTTTTCTGACAGCCATTATTTGGCCCAAAACATTTCAACATAACCAACATAGGGATTTCATGGTTAGATAACAAGCACTATACAATAGTGATGCGCGGGTCGGGTATTTTTCCAACCCGCGGGTCCCGCTTTTATGAAATTATTTGGCCCGCCCCAGCCCGCCCCGCACCACTGTATCTATTTTTACAATAGGCGCTTTCGTGACTTGTCACGTGACGTAAGAACTTAATAAAATATGAAAATAGATATTCCCAAATATTTAATATAGGCTATAGGGAATTGCACACAACATACATGGATTTTTTATTGAATTTTGTTTTTAATGACCCACCCCGACCCGCCCTGCAAATAAGGTGACAATTTCTTTACCCGCCCAACCCGACCCGCGGGGTTACCAGACGACCCACGCATCACTACCATACAACACTGTGGACTTAATAGAAACGCATGCAGTTAACACAGCACAGTCATAGTGGAAAGCATACAATGAAAAGGGACATGAGTAGGGGTTTAGCTTGCTAGTTCACGTCATACTAGCAAGGATGTCCCTTAAACATTAGCCTCAACCTTACCTATTAGAATGTCAGATCTATTTTACATAATAAGAAGAGACTATAAAAGGTTTATACTTTAAGCTTTCGTACTATTAAACATCAACAAAACTGGTTAGCTACTGTAATCTAGCTTCGTCAGTTTGCTAATGGCTAACCATCAGGTTGCATGTTGAGCTCATTATCATTATCAGTTTCATGCTGAGGCATTTGAAACTAAAGGTAACCTGATAAATTATGGCAGGGATGTTCATGTCTCAAACATGGCTGCTGTGGAATTAACATTTGGTGCCGGCGGTTGTCAAAAACTGGTTTATTTGTGATTGGTTTTCAAAATTGAACACATTGAGGTCAACAAAATGTCCAGAAGGTAAGCATTCTTCTCATTTATTCATTCCTTTTCTATAACACTTATCCTGCACAGGGTCACGGAGGGGCCTGGACAAGTTGCCAACCCAGGACTGGGCACACACACACACACACACACACACACACAAAATGGGCAATTTGGGAGCGCCAGTTATCTTATCTGCACTTTGGACTATAAGAGGAAACAAACCAAGATGCAAACTCCATGCACACAGACCCAGGGAATCAAACCCTCGACCTTGGAGGTGCAAAGTGACCGTGCTAACCACTACACCGCTGTGCCACCGAAGTTAAGCATTCCTGTCAAAAAATGCCTGTTAACTAGAATATTGCAATTTATTTATACTCTAGTTCTGTAAAGAGAGAAGTTCCAGACAGGATTTTTGAATTTAGTCATTAATAAATTTTTAGCAACAGATCAACATTTAATGCTGTTTACATACCGTTGTGGAGTTGCTTGTTGGGCTCCATGCTTGGTGTGTTTTCACCCCTGCATGTACCACTCGTTGTCCCCCCAGACTCCGGTTCCTTTCCTGATCCCTCACTCTTTGGTACTGACTGATCCGTTCCCGGCTCTGCCTGTCCTGCCTGACCTGACTCCATCAGAGCCTTCTCCTCAGCCTCGCGCTTGGCCTTCTCCTCCGTTTCTGTTTCCAGGATTGGACGTGGACATACAGTACAGCAGCTAATTAGTTCTACCTTTTAAAATTATTAGCACCAAAAACAATTCTGATCAATACGGAAATAAGAATAAAGTTCAATTCAGAATGAAACTTTAGTAAAGGCATAAACATTTTTAACCCAAACATCAAGGTAAAAATCTGAATTATAAAATGACGTACCACAAAGACCATGTACAAGTTACAGCTACAGGACAGCTGAAACGCAGGCCATGTTCGCGTTGGAAATAAAATTACTTGCACTTTAACGTAAATATTTAGACTTTTCATATATTGGAGTTCCTGAGTACTAATTTGCACATGCAATTTACGGTACAAAGAAAGATTTGTGCGAAATATGACACATGAAATGTTGAGAGAGGAAACAACATAAAATAGATTATTGCATGTGCTAATTGGTCTTAATAGCCGCCATTAGTTTAAATCTCAAAGAAACTAGAAGAAAAATAAATTGTTTTATATGAAATCAACTTTGCAGCTAAAATAAGTAAAAAAAACTTTCAGACCTTACTAAGGCCCATTTTCAGTGAATATTCTCTTTTTTTTTTTCATTTGAAAGAAAGGAACCTATCCAAATTTGTTCACTGCCATTCAGTCATCATCATGCGCACTTTATATATGTGTGTATGCTAAATTAATCAGCTTGACATCACTCTGACAAACCACTCAATCTTGATATTCATTAAGGGAAATATCCAAAGTGGACAAGGAGACTTCTTTATGTACGTCAGTATGTTCGTATGCATTTTGCATGTTCAACTTTGGGTTGAAAACAAAGGCAAACGAGTGCTCCATATACACAGATCAGCCACGAAACTAACACCACCATCAGGAGAATTGAAAAACAATGATCATCGATTATACACCAGTGAACTGGGGACTCAATTACAGGCAGCTAACTCTCATTTACAGTGTGCCTGTGGGAAGTAAAGTCCAGCCTGCTCAGCCCGATCCCACAGAAAAGCTGATGTAGCTCTCAAATTGCTGGAAAAAGTTCATTCTGGCTGTGATGTAAAGGCATCAGCGACTCCAGCACACCACGGCCTACTGTATACGGGGCTTAGCAGGCAAAGAGTTTCTCCAAATTTCCCGTGCCAAGTTGTGTGCAGATCGGGGGGTCTGCTGTGGCGACCCCTAGATATGTTTATGTGGTTTGAAATCCAAAATGTAACTTTTCCCACTTTTACATTTGCAAATAGGTAGATATTTATGTTCTGGACCGTTTGTAAGAACTACAGTATGTTTAATAGTTAAGGTTTTTGACCAGCCACCAAACATTAATTTCTGAGATGTCTATCAATTTGATCGATGTTGTTTGTGAGTTTTTCTTTTCCAGAGAGTTGAAATTTCACTTTCAACCACTACATGAGAAGATCCCGGTAGGATGAATCTTGTTACAATCTTTTACCCGTGAATCTAGCTCACCTTTGTCAGCGCGAGCCTTCCACCTCTCGCGGTTCTGAAAGACTTGCTCGTTCCAAATGGCCTTGAAGTTCTTCAGGTCCACGGCTAGCAGTGAGCCGTTGTGGGAAGCGCTGCTCTCTGAGGCTGGACTGTTCATGTTCGCCTGCTTCGTTTCTGCTGTGGAAATGCTGCTCAGACTGGCGAGATACGACAAGAAGTCAGGTTAGACGGTTAGACGCGAAATAATCGAGTGTGAACTGGCAATAAGAATGGCATGGTCACAATGAGCACAGTGAGATAAATGAGCTACGGGCAGATATTCACATAAATTAAACTGTTTTTTTCTTTTCACAAATTAAACATGATGAACACTTCAAATCCAGAGGGAAAGTGATTATGCACTATGTATCATCATGGTTCCTAAATCTGGATCATCATGATTGTATCAGCTAAAAAAAGGGAAAATCTGCATTGATTCGTGCTTAGCCAAGAGAACTGAATGGAAACGCATCATAAGCTTCCTCACTGATAAGTGAATTCTTTTAATTAACTGCTGAACTGTTAAGACAACCAACAGAATCAGAGGCTCTTCTCCTGACCTCGACCTGCGAAAGCCGGCCAGGCTGGAGTGTGTCGCCTCATCGATGAGTGGCGTCACGATCTTCTCTGTCATGTCTGTGAGGACAGTGAATGTAGGGACGACGATGAAGTCGATGAACCCTGCATACACAGAACAGTTTATGCATTCAGTGGCGAAGAGGTTTGCAGTGTTAATGGCAGAATAACTAAGCTGTCCTACGAGACAGAATCGAATGAGATTTAAACATGAGCCAGATGAAGCGTTCTGGCACTGCTCACCGATTTGAGACTGAGCCACCATGGTGGACTTGCGGTCACACAGTGGTGAGAAGGGCAACCCCAGCTCGGCCTCTTTATCACCCTAAGCATAACAAGAAAACAGAAATTTGTTAATGCATTATTGTATGTTTAATTACAATACATACTAGTAATTTAAAATAGTTTTGCAATAAATGAGAACAGATTTTGACTGTTGCAATAAAAATAATCGTTGAAAATAAGTGTCTAAATTTTTTTTAATACAAATGTAACGAAGGTGCATAAGCATTTCACTGCATATCGTACTGTGTATGACTGTGTATGTGACAAATAAAATTTAAATTTGAATTTGAATTTGAAGGTGTGGCCTATGTGCCTTTTAGTATAATGAAGTAAGTGTGGCCCATGTGCATCTCCATATAATGAAGGAGTTGTGGCCTAGGCGTCTGTCAGTATAATGGAGGTGTGGCCTATATGCCATTCAATATAATGAAGTCCGTTCAAGTATCATAGGGAAGGTGTGGTCAATGTGCCTGTCAGTATCATAGAGGAGGTGTGGTCTATGTGAACATCAGTATAATGAAGGTGTGGCCTATGTGTGCCTGTCAGTATAATGGACATGTGGCCTATGTACCTGTCAATAATATAGATGGGGTTTGTCTGATATGTCTGTCACATAAGTTATGACTTATACTGTATGCCTATATAATGGAGGTGTGGCCTATGTGCCTCTCAGTATAAAGGACGTGTGGCCTACACGCTTGTCATTATAACTGGGATGTGGCCTATGTGTCTGTCAGTAAAAAAGAGGTGTGGCCTATGTGCCTGCAAGTATAACTGGGGTGTGGCCTATGTGCCTGTCAGTATATAAGAGGTGTGGCCTATGTGCCCGTCAGTGTAACTGGAGTGTTGCCTATGTGTCTGTAAGTAAAGTGAAGGTGTGGCCTATGTGCCTGTCCATAAAATTGAAGTGTGGCCTATGTGCCTGTCAGAATAACTGGGGTGTGGCCTATGTGTCTGTCAGTATAAAAGAGGTGTGGCCTATGTGCCTATCAGGATAAAAGAGGTGTGGCCTATGTGCCTGTCAGTATAATGGAGGTGTGGCGTATGTGCCTATCAGGATAAAAGAGGTGTGGCCTATGTGCCTGTCAGTATAATGGAGGTGTGGCCTATGTGCCTATCAGGATAAAAGAGGTGTGGCCTATATGACTGTCAGTATAATTGAAGTGTGGCCTATGTGCCTATCAGGATAAAATAGGTGTGGCCTATGTGCCTGTCAGTATAATTGAGGTGTGGCCTATGTGCCTGTCAGTATAATGGAGGTGTGGCCTATGTGCCTATCAGGATAAAAGAGGTGTGGCCTATGTGCCTATCAGGATAAAAGAGGTGTGGCCTTTGTGCCTGTCAGTATAATTGAGGTGTGGCCTATGTGCCTATCAGGATAAAAGAGGTGTGGCCTATGTGACTGTCAGTATAATGGAGGTGTGGCCTATGTGCCTATCAGGATAAAAGAGGTGTGGCCTATGTGCCTATCAGGATAAAAGAGGTGTGGCCTTTGTGCCTGTCAGTATAATTGAGGTGTGGCCTATGTGCCTATCAGGATAAAAGAGGTGTGGCCTATGTGCCTATCAGGATAAAAGAGGTGTGGCCTATGTGACTGTCAGGATAAAAGAGCTGTGGCCTATGTGCCTATCAGGATAAAAGAGGTGTGGCCTATGTGACTGTCAGGATAAAAGAGCTGTGGCCTATGTGCCTATCAGGATAAAAGAGCTGTGGCCTATGTGCCTATCAGGATAAAAGAGGTGTGGCCTATGTGACTGTCAGGATAAAAGAGCTGTGGCCTATGTGCCTATCAGGATAAAAGAGGTGTGGCCTATGTGACTGTCAGGATAAAAGAGCTGTGGCCTATGTGCCTATCAGGATAAAAGAGGTGTGGCCTATGTGACTGTCAGGATAAAAGAGCTGTGGCCTATGTGCCTATCAGGATAAAAGAGGTGTGGCCTATGTGACTGTCAGGATAAAAGAGCTGTGGCCTATGTGCCTATCAGGATAAAAGAGGTGTGGCCTATGTGACTGTCAGGATAAAAGAGGTGTGGCCTATGTGACTGTGGTGTGGTCCATGTGCCTGTCCATATAACGGAGGAGTGGCCTATGTGCTATATGCTACAGATGTGCTACGATGCATTGTTTATAACGCTTTCCTGTCTGCGTAAGTGAGAGTGTGTACAAAGCTGCAGTGTCAACACACTTTCTTTAAGCCTGTGTGAGCCATCGTTGCTTGTTAACCTTCTGCCCAGCGTTTCTCTTTCAATGCACCACACACATCATCAGGCCAGTGGTGCAGCTGACACACACACTCGGTTTCTCAGTCTCACACTTGTACACACATGTACAGTACACACACACACACACACACACACACATATATGTTTGTTTCTACTTCTTATCTGTCTCTTACAACCATCCATGCTTCCCACACACACACACACACACACTATTTCTCTCTGTCAGCTGTTTATTTTTCTCTTTCTTCCTCCAAAAACACACTGCTCAATGCATGCCAGTATCCAGATTTTTGCATCGCAAATTCTTTCAATTATAAGATGACACACACACACACACACACACACACACACACACACAATTAACGGGAGGCAAGAATGAGAAAAGAGTCATATTTTGTACTTCCTCTTTCATTTTAAACCCATAAAAGGGACTGTAAGACGTTTTGATTAGAAAAGATTCTGTCCTACAAATGCCTGGCGAATGCTAATCTAATTGTGAGAGTGCTAGCATCTGGCTTCGGGAGGTAAACAGCAGCTGTTTGCTAAATGGAACTTGTAAACTTAGGGTTTTTTCTTTCTATGAGAAGTGAAACACAATATGCTCACTGTTCAGTGACTGGAGTCATTGAGCACTGTTGCTAGGCAGCTCAGGTATGAGTTAGCTAAAGTATGAAGCTAAGGGTTATAGCGCTTGTCTCGTAGTCAGGGCATGTTTTGAAATATGAACAAAGTAAAGACAAAGTCAAAGTGGAAATAACTTATATCTGTCAGAAATGTACAACATTTACCTGTTAAAGGTGTTACATAAACTTCTCTATCCCTAAAATCCATGAACGTCCATGGAGTTAATATTGCATCACAATTAATGAACTTTAAAGCAGCCAATAACAAACTTAACAAGGCTGTAGCCCATCTGAAATGTGAAGATCTTCTACACCTCACCCTAAGCCTTATTCACTCTTTTATTGACTCTGATCAACACACGAGACTAAGATAAATAAGGAATCATGCTGTTTAACCAGCTGTCCTGGTTACTTTTAAATGTGCATACGGTGGAACTTCGACATATGAACCTTAGAAATTTCTGCCTTAAGAACTTCGATTTTGCAAGAAATTTACTTCGGCATACAAAATATTTTTGGCATACGATCGCCCGAAACAAGCCGACTAGTGTAAGTTGCGCGTAAGCCCGGGAGCCGTTCAAAATTTGCGTGACGCATGTTTACATATATTTTGGTTTTCTTTTAGGCAAGCCATAACACCATTTTTATATTTTCTCTACAACATGTTGTGCCTTTGCTTCCTGACAATTACTGAAATAAATGTAAGCTCCCAACTTGGCACTTTGGATAAATCCAAATGAATAAACATAAATGTCTAATTGCATGCAAATGCTAAGCCAAATTGTGGAAACAGAACAAAAAAATGCTTTTAAACAACCCACTTAGACCACTCGCGTTTCTTTAGTTCTAACTGTTTCATGAACATCCGTAAAGCAAAAACGTAGGCATACTAAAACAGCAAAGACATTTTTAAAAACTTTCTTAAAATCTCTTTCTCTATGTCTTTAGGCGGGAATTGTGAAATAACACTCTGAATTATGGCAAATCCAAACAGCTATTATATATTATACTGTATATAAGCTGTCGGTATCCTACATTTAATAAGCAAAACATTATGAACATATTGCATAATTACTGCAGTGATTAATATGTCTGAGCTGCAACAATTTTTTTTTAACCCTAACGGTTGCAGTGAGTAACTCCCTGCTTTTTGAAGAATCATGTTAGAAAACGTATCCATGAAAATGTTTTTACTGTGGTTTAATTATTAGCCTGCATCAAGCAAAGACTTGGGAGATTGCTGAAATGACTGGAACTGACTGCATTGGAAAAGAAATCAACAGCAGAAACCAGTGCTATGTTTGTTTTTTTTTTGGTGAAAATGAGAGCATTTCCATACGCACACAATGGGAAGAGAACTCACAGGACTGGGACTAAAACATCTGTGTGTCCAGAAGAAAATCACTTGTTAGTGAGACCAATTAAATGACCACCACAGAGTCCTGACCTTAACCCCATTGAAATGAATGCAATACTGGACAAAAATAAATGAAATGTTGTAACTGTCAAAACAATATCAATGCCATGATCAAACTTTAAGGCAGTCTAACGACTTTTTTTTTGGACAGGTTCGATCACATAGACGTATCAGATAGAAAGACTTTAAAACTTGATCAACAAGATCATGAGTTTAAAAGTCATGAAAGACAAATTGTCCATATTAATATATTATATCCTCTCTCCCCTGTCAATCATTCGGAGATACTAGCCAGTGACAGGAGTCTGTATGTGGAGCTCGGGTATGTGGATATGAATTTCCTTTAAATGTGTTAATATGCATTATGATGGAGCATGAGGAGCAATTCAAAAACAGATAAAAGGAAGTACTGTATGCATTGGCCTCTTTATACTCCTCGGTTGGTGGTTGTTGAATGATAACTGGTTGGAATTGGAACGTGACCATTTTGGCTAGATAAAATTAGTGAATAAAGTGGGACAAGTTGAAGTAAATCTATCGGCGTGATCTTTTTTTCTCGTACCTGAGTAGTTTAAAACATGGACGCTCCTACCTCCTGATGCTGACTCAATCACCGTGCTGATGTGGACTTCCTTTTCTGAGCACAAGAACTAGAAAATGTAATTGTGTTTTCAAACCGATGAAACATAATAGACCTTTGGTGGTCCTTGGACTCATGGGGTCTGCCAGACGCTGCGGTGAGTGTGATGGATCGATCTCAGGCTTCAATTTACTATCAGATATACCTCCTAGCTGGTGGAAATGAAAAGCTGCAGCCGGTGCTCTTTGTAGATAAGATCGAACACTTCTGGAATATGGGATTAATGGCAGCACACACACTAACACGCGCACACACACCGGGGCACACACACACACACACACACACACACACAAACACACCTGTCTGAAGAACTCCTCCAGGAGTGAGCTGGTCCAGCGGTGATGGAGATCCCAGTTTTTGGCTGGATGGCTGATATCAGCAGTGTGTAACACCAGAGAAAGTGCTTTTGGTTTGTCAATTCTGTAAATGCGATATACACACGCACACATGCACACACACACACACACACACACACACATACCTTCCTATTTCAGCATTTACACATATTTACACTCCAAAACCTTTTATTAGCAGTTGACTGGCACCTGGAACTATATTTAATTAAAATAGAAAAAAACATCCACTTTTTAATGTGTCTAAAAGTTACGGCCCCTGGCCTTTATAATTTCATGTCTGTCTCCATTTCTTTGGTTTAATTTTTTTTCTAACTTTATTACTTATTCAGTATTTGATGTGTGTGTGTGTGAGTAGGGAGTAATGAAGAGGAATAGATGCAGGTTAATCAATAGAAATCTCATTCCAGAAAGTCCAGAGTAAATGGCAGAGCAGAGAGCAGGTGGGGGGAGGGAGAAGTGCAAAAGTAAATAAAATTTAATAAAATCTAATTAAATTAATTTAAATCTTAAAGGTTAAAAATAAAAACCTGGGAGAGAAAGGAAAGATGTGAGAAAGTTAACGAATATGATAGCAGAGACAAAAAAAAGGGACAGAAGATAAGAATAAAGGAGAGAATATAAACGATCATCAGATATGAAAAGAAAAGAGAAAAGGACAAAATAGAGAAAATTAAAACAAGTAAATAGTAAAGTAGCAAAAAAAATAAAATAAAGAATTTAGAAAAGAAAATGAAAGGCACCAAAGAAAGAAATGAAAAGAAAAAAAGCAGTGTAAAAAATAAGAAAAGGAAACTTGTTAGAAAGAGGTTAGAAAAGAAATGAACTGAATAAAAGAAGAGAAAATCAAGAAAAGAAGAGAACTGGACACAAACGCAAAATTAAAAAAGAGGGGAAGAAAATAAAAAGAAGAGCAAAGAAAAGAAATAGAGATTAAAAAAGAAAAACTGAAAGGACGTTAAGAGAAATGAACAGAAAATTAGAGAAGAGTAAAGAAAAAAAATCTGAGGTTAATGAAGACAATAAAAAGAGAAGAGAAGAACAGATTTCAGAGTAAAGAAATGAAGAGATGTAATTGGTTAGAAAAAAGAAAGGTGATTAGAATAAGTGAGATAGCCAAGCTGCAGAAGAGAAAAGAATTTAGAAGTAAGAAAGTGAACAGAAGAGTAAAGAAGTAAAAACAAAAAGATAAAGAGACTGAAATTGGGAAAATAAACGGAAGAGAAAGAAGCACATATGAGTAACCATAAAAACAAAAAATGGGAGAAGTGAGGACAGAAAAAGGGGCACGGTTGAAAAAGTAAAGGAATAAAAAAAACAGAAAATAGAAAAGAAAAAATTTAAAGAATAATTTAAAAGTGAAAAGAAGACTAGGCTAGAGATGAGAAAAGAAAATGTAAAAAAAAAAAAAGCACGTAAAAAATAAGAACAAAAAGAAAAACATCAAAAGAAGTAAGGGGGGGAAAAGTAAAGCGAAATAAGGAAAGAATGAAAGAAAAAGAAATAAGTAAGGAAGCGTAAAGAAAACAAATGCACAAAAAGACGGGTCAGAGAAAAGTAGAGAAGTTTAAATGAAATAAAAAAAAAACAGGAGAAAAGAAAAGAAGAATAAAGGGAGCTCTTCTCACCCCTCAGGCTGCTGGAGGAAGTTCTTCATGGCTTTGACTTGTTGGAAATGACACGACATGTCCGTAGCCAACACCATCTCCACCACCAGAGCCCTGAACTCCCTGAGAAAAAACACACACTCGTTATTTAAACTCTCTCTCTCTCTCTCTCTCTCTCTGCAGCAGACGCTGGCGGAGCTGCTCAGGTGTTGTACCTCCAGTCATCTTTGGACAGGTTGTAGAGGATGTTCATCTCGTCGTCGTCCTGTAGGAGGCGATACGCTGCGCTGACGTGGTGGCTCTCCAGCACCGAGCGGTCGTTGTACAGGATCGCCGTGTCTGACCTGGACAGCAGAGACACACACAGGTTCATACATGTTCACTAGCATGTGTATAATATCGCAATTCCAGCTTGAGTTTAAAACTTCACATGGTGGACCACCAGGGGGTGCAACTGTAATCAGAGGGACGTGTCTCACGCAAGGGTCTGCTGGCCAAGACTCATATCACTGTGGTTATGAGTTATGGTTTGGTCCACATGATTAGTTTAAGGAGAGAAGAATTTAGCAAAAACAAACTTTCAGTAGATAGACGCCAAATAACGTTTGTTGTTGTTTGTTTCTTTTATTACCACATTCTTCCTATTGTTCTTCTTATTCAGGGGTTTTTAATCTTAAAGGACCCATATTTGACTGTTTAATAAGTCAACACAGGTCTCAAAGCTCCCCAAAGTGTGTATGTTAATGCCTCAGCAGAAATACTCCACAGGTAACGCATTTTGTATCCCTCCATTTATTTCATTCCACTGCTTAATGCACCATTTCAGAAGAATAAAAGGCAGAGAAGGCGAGTTAAAAGAAAAAAAAAAAGGTGGAAAGCAACAGAAAAAGGAGCAAGAAAGTTAGAAAGAAAAAACACACGAAAGCCAAGGGGAAAAGGCATGTAGTCAGAAAAAAGTTAGAAAAGGAAAGAGGTGAAGAACAAAAGGATGAAGAGGAACAAATAGTAAACAGTAAGTACAATGGAATGAAAGTAATGATGAAATGGAAAGAAGTGAAGAGAATTAAGGGGAAGAAAAGGTAAGTAAGAGAAAGAGAAGAAGAAAATAGAGAAGAAGCGTAACTGGTTATAAAAAAAGTGAAAAGACCAAATGTGAGAGAGGAGAAGAAAAAAGAACTTGACAAAAAAAAATAAGAGAAAAAGTACGTTTGAAAAAGAAAGTCATCTATCTAAAAGAGGTACTCCTGGTCACGCCCCCACCAGAGAACAGAGCCAGAAGCTGGGAGAGGGTTTCTCCTTATATAAGGTCACTATGAGGATCTAACTGGCTTGTTTTACTTTTTCTTCTCAAGTTTTTGATGGTCCATGCACACCAGAGACCCAACTTAATGACTGAATGAATTTTGCACGACAGGTTCCCTATAAAGTGGCACGGTAGCTTAGTGGTTAGCACTGTTGCCTTCTGGGTCTGGGTTCGATTCCTACCCCGGGGTCTGTGTGCATGGAGTTTGCATGGTCTCAGTCCAAAGATGTCAAGATTAGGCTCATTGTCGTATCCAAATCGCCCGTAGTGAATGTGAATGTTGACCAGAGGTCCTACCACGATCATTTAATGGGTATTCATCATTGGCCTTCCTAGTTGGACTATAGAGGTTCCCAGATGGATGGATAGGTGCCCTTTAAATCTTATTGTTGATGTAATTATTATAAATTATTTGGTAGCTATATACAAAAATGTTCTTCCTAATTTAGTCTTGGCCAATCCCACTCACCAGTTACATTTCCCAGTTACCATCCTATGATGTTGCATGACACATACGTCTGACACCCAGCCAACTGGACACAGGGCAGCACACCCACTCTGAAGACTACCTGCCCTCTTCTGCATACACAGGTCTCACTGATGTCTCTGGGAAGACGCTCTAAGCTCTGACTACTTACTGTAAATGAGAGAGCATGGCTAATTGGATCTCTTGGACTCCTGGTGATGGAAGAATGCGTCATGAAATGTCACAGGTTAAGGAAAAAACACTTAGGTGGATTGCTGTATTAGGAAAACAATCAGCAATGTCTCACCAGTCTCACCAGTCTCACCAGTGCAGGCAGGTAGAACACAAGCTTGTATATGGGTTTTTTTGTTGTTGTTGTTGTTGTTGTTGTTTGTTCCTTTAAAAATTCCAAAATGAAAACGCAGATCTTGTAACGGTAATCTAACGGCGTATGTGTATGAGAGGCTGGCGGCATTTTCAATTTGCATATTTATTGATTTCTTGTGGAGAGCAAAAGTTTAGGCGCCTCTTTTTCTGTCTCATATCCTTTTGGCATTGAGCTGCGACTTTTATTATTATCCTGTTAAGAAAATAAATTACGTCTCATGTCAAACTAATATCGGGTGACGTTTATAGACGTTCATATTCATTGTATCGTTCTACATCGTTAATAAATCTTCTTTGTGACATCGGGTTGTCAGTGTGTTTTTGAAATGTGAAGATGGTGTTAAATCTACCATAGTTGATAATTAGTACAGTAACTGTGCTCCTTTTACGCAATCCCACAGTCTCTCTCTTACTCGATCCACCCAACCTTTTTTGTGTTAGTCATTTGCCTCTGGTCAGTTTGTTACTGAAAATACATGACAACTCATTTCTCCCTCATGACAAGCCTGTTTTGGCCTGCAGCTCAGTGGCCTTTCATTAATCCCGCTCTCAGTGTGCGAGTGTAACTGCGGGCTCTCGGTGCACGTCACGGCTTTTCTGAACGACTGCACTGATGACCGAGAGAGCTGCCGCATGGCCGAAAGCACTGCGCTGCTTTTGTTTTCTTTTCTTTTCTTTTTTACCTGGTCTGGATGTGGAAGTTGTTTGTGGTGCCCGTGTGCTCGTAGTCGTGTACTGCTGCAGCGAAGATCATGGCGAAGATCTCCAACTCCGTCATCCAGTGCTGTGCGGAGAAAGCAGACATGATATCAGGGAAAGAAAAAGCGTATAATGGTGAATGCCACGTCTATTAATTAAAGAAAGGGGTGTTCAAGTCAAACTGGGATTTTTTTTATTGTGCAGAATAACAGAACACAGTTATGAGCGTAAAGACTCCCGTTATTTCTCTATAAATCCTCTGCTTCAGGGTAGAAAGGATCAGATAGCCTGTGCTTCACCTCTGAAACGCTGGCCTCCCGGGAACTACTTTAACCCAAACATGTGGATATGGCTTGAAGAGAGGTCAGGACTGTACGGAGATGTGGCAATAACTCCCAGCCGAGTTCCTATCATTTGCATGTAGTGTAGTGGGCCGTATGAGGTTGTGCATCGCCCTGCAAAAACTGAATGTTGGTGATTTATTCCTTGAGAGTGTTAAGGCTATTAAAGGAGTTCCTGGGAGGCCAGCGTTTCAGACATAAAGCAGGCAGTCCAATCATGGCTCTGGCGTACTGAGAAAACTGTGTTCTGTTATTCTGCACGATCAAAAGTCTCAGTTTGACTTGAACGCCCCCAGCAACTAGTAAAATACAAATTATTGATATTGTTAATCAATCCTGCATTAAACAATTTTGTTTTAATACAAATGTAATACATCTCTCGTTTCAGTTGTCATTATCGATCTCATTAAAGATTTTATACATCATAAAGATTCATGTAAAAATATACAATAAGCAGAATCTCAGTTTAATTATTAATCACAAATGACCAAAAATGGAAGAAAAGTGCAGTTTTACAAATGCACTTGACACAGTACTGTTCTTGCAAAAACTAATCCAGAACAGCTGACCTTCACATCTTAAAATACCAACTCACTGTTGTTGTGTTGTTGCTTAATTGCATAATGTCTTATTTCATAATTTTGAAATCTCAAAAAAACGTAGAATTAGAAGGTATGGCCCAATTCTTCTGAGTGCCGCAGTGGTAAAGTGCTCGCCCTATATGAAGATCAAGAGTTCGATTCCCGGGTGATGCTGTAACCTCTCGCAGCCGGAGATCTAGAGAGAGCTGATTGGCCGAGCTCTCTCAGCGGGGAGGGATGAGAGGTACTTAGTGCTCCCACATTAATCACGGCTTTACAGCCAATCAGGGGCGTCTGTGAGCTCACGCAAGCGGAAGGAGTGAATAGCCAAGTGTGTTACGCCGCTCCCAAATGGAAATGACTAAATTAGGGAGAAAATGTGGAAAGAAAAGGTGTGTCCGAACATCCCTGTACAGGATACACGGTATAGAAAACGATTCAATGAATGCATATGATCAACATTAGTGCAACAAGAACTGTTGTTGTCAGTCTTTTGGATACACTTGTCAAGGTGTCGCCAAATCAGGCCATCCGATCTGTGCACAACAAGATGATGCAACTCTCCTATTTTATCCAGGCTTGGGACCAGCTGAGGTCTCCACACGGCTGGGGTCCCAACAACTTTCTCTCCCGTCATGCGGAAGGCCTGGGTTTGATCAAAACCTACCACTGAGCCACCGCTGCCCTTTTGCATTTTCAACTATATTATGTTCTAAGATGTTCCAAAGCCAGTCTAGGGCTTTCTTTAACAAAAAACAAAACATATTTATTATTCACCACCTTATTTTATTAAAGGTCAGTTGTTGGGGTGCTTCGATTGACTGGGGTGACTGATAAACAAGGTGTGCTTTTAAGAATCAATAAGGACTCAAAAGACAAATCACCCTCTCCCCCAAACCCCCACCCTGTAAACAACAGTCTAATGAATGACCTTTTAAATCCAAACAAGCTTGAGGCCTCGATGTGTGTATTTATGTGTGAGTGTGTGTTAAAGAAAGAGTGAGTAAGTGAGATAAATGGTCATCCTGTCTAAGACTCTGTATAATGCAGTTATACGCTACGAGCACATATGGGGTGGACAAGCTGTCACAGTAAAATGATTAAACTGACTGAGGAGAGGACGAGAAAAGGATGGAGGGCATCCACACGCTGTCCAACGGGAAGTCTAGCAATACCCAAGGACGGGACATTAGGGAATTCTCTGTTGTGGACAGAGTGGACTGGTGTCCCCAATCATGTGTGCTTGGGCTGTGCCATGGGTGTGTCCTGCTTGTACCCTCAGTCTCAGTTGACCATACAGTATGCAGGATGTGCGGTAGAGATAATGAGTAAACAAATGAATGAATGTTTTTACTATAATGTGTGTGAACCTACCACCATGCCAGTCTTCAGCATTAAGCAGTGTACCGTCTGCGTGACGTCTGCAGCGTGGATGAGATTGTGATATGGGTTTTTATGCTTGCTGTATCCCACTTCCAAAGCCTCCACGAAAGAAACCAGAGCTGAGATGGGAATCTGACACAAACAAAAACAAAAACAGAGCCCATTAGAACTTTCAGAGCCTGAAGACGACACGTATATGAGGAGTGCATGAAGGGCACGGGGGATTTAATTTCCTGCCTCCTGATCATGCCTCGTTCAGGCCGGTCGGAGCAAGTCAGAGTATTAAATATGCCTCGGGTTTGACACGGTCTGGTGGTGTTTTTAGGGGCACGAATCTCAATATGAATGGATCCCGTTAACATGCAATAGAATTTCTGGTTCGTAGTGATCTGAATGTGCTGAGGGGTGTTCAAGTCAAGCCGGGACTTTTGATTGTGCAGAATATGAGAG
Source organism: Clarias gariepinus (assembly GCF_024256425.1). Taxonomy (NCBI): domain Eukaryota; kingdom Metazoa; phylum Chordata; class Actinopteri; order Siluriformes; family Clariidae; genus Clarias; species Clarias gariepinus. The sequence goes on from NC_071124.1 coordinate 21,494,185, forward strand.
TAAAAACTCCATTTATTTCTCTATATGATCCTCTGCTACACTAATGCGTGTTTCACTAGTGCTTGGATCCATCAAGGTAGAAAGTTTTTCTAACATCTGAAACTCTGGCCTACCAGGAACTCCTTTAATGGCCCAAACATATGGAAATGGCTTGGAGCAAGGACAGAACTGGGCAGGGCATGAAGGAACAACTCCCAGCCCCATAAGTAAATTTTTGATTGTAATGCTATCTTGTCATCGATTCAACAGTGCGCGTGTGCGTATGCAAGACAAAATCAAAACTGTGCTCACCTTGAATCGGCTGATGAGGTCATATCTGGTGAGGAGTTCATAGAAGATAAATTTCAGACCGTGTTCACCGCTCGATTCATTCAAGGCAAACACGTCAAAAGTCCATTTGTCTATATGCTGTGAGGGGAAAAAAAGGAAAAAACAGATATACAAAATTAGGTCTCAGTAAGAATTCATCAGGAGAGAGCTGTGTGTATTGATTCTGTGTGTGTGTGTGTGTGTGTGTGTGTGTGTGTTGATTACCTTGAGCACAGTTATGACAGATGGAGGGTAGCTTAAGCCCACCATGTTGGAGGTCCGCCGGTACATTCTGTTCGGAAGAGATAAAAAACCCAAGCAAATGAACAGCAAGCTTGAATGTGCACCTGCTGATCTCCTGGGATTTTGAAACGCAACACATATCTAGAGTTTGCACGATGTTGTGTGGGGGGGTAAAAAAAAATCCCAAAAGTAGTGATTCTGTGGGTGGAAATACGTCACTGATGAGAAATGCCAGACCTGTTTGAGCAGACCGGAAGGCTATGGTAACTCTTAACAACCGTGATGAGCAGAAAAGCATTTCAAAAGGCACAACATGGAAGGCGACACGGTGGCTTAGTGGTTAGCACTGTCACCTTGTGTCATGCACACTCAGTCCGCGACCGGCACTAGGACCCGGAAGTAAGGCGGTCGCAAACCAGGAAGTATAAAAAGGGTAAACAAACCACTACACTCTGCTCAGTCATTTGAGTTCGCCCATGTCGCCTCGGACCGTTTCACCGAACCGTGAGTACTCACCCTCTTGGGTTTACTTCCAGATTGAGTGTGTGTTTATAGGACGCGGGTTAGATTTGTGTCTCTCCCTTGCTCCCCATTTGTGAGAGTCCTTAGATCAAATAGCGTGATTATCCTGCCTATTCGTGTCACTCCGCGTTTGGGTTTACCATTCACGCTACAAAGGGCTAACCGCTAAAGCTACGTCTTCTGTTCGCCTCGGGTTAGTTCATGACAGAATGACTGAGCCGTCCGCGGTAAACCCAGCGGATCACGCGCGTCTTTGCGATGTGGTGGATCGGCATGCCGAGCTAATCGACAAGCTAACCGGAGATCTTGCTACTCTGCGCCGGAGCATCCAAGACGTCGCGGCCTTGCGCCGCGAGGTGGCGGAGCTTCGGCGGGAGAACGCGGATCTCCGCGCGGCTGTTGCTGGCGCGGCTAGCCGGCCCCCCGCCGCGGAGGCCGCGGCGCCGCATCAACCCCCCCCCTCCTTCTGATGTTTTTCTCTCGCTTCCAGATAAATGGAATGGCACAGACGGGAAATGTAGTGTGTTTTTGACAGCGCTAGATCTGGTGTTTGAGTTCAATTCCACCAAATACTCCACCGATCGGCTACGCATTGCTCTTCTCGTCTCGTTGCTAACTGGGCAGGCAGCTGAGTGGGCCACGGCGGTACTGCGCTCCGACTCAGACACAGCGCACTCCTACAATGAATTCTCACGCCAACTACAGCTCACTTTTGAACATCCTGCCGGTGAGGTGGAGACCGGCACCAAACTTTATCACTTACGGCAGGGAGGGTCGTCCGTGAGTCGCTACACGGCGGATTTCCGAACCCTCGCCATCCAGACCACCTGGGGAGATGCCGCCCTCCGCACAACTTACTTCGAGGGACTGGCGTCTCGCATTAAGGATGAGCTAGCCGGACGAGAGTTGCCCGCGACCCTGGAGGGTCTCATCCAATTGGCCCTCCGGATTGACCAACGCATGCTCTCGCGCCCGAAGCCAGCTCCTCGGACCCTGCCGCCCTCCATGTCCTCGCCCACCTTCTTCACCCAGGCCCGGGTTTTCGACGCCCGATCTACCGTCACTCCTACAACCACCGGACCTGCCGGGTCTCCACCTCCCGCCGTGGTTAACACAGGAGCCGGGGAACCCATGCAATTAGGACGCGCCTCCTTGACCGCTGAAGAACGGGAGCGACGATTTAAGGAGGGACTTTGTGCCTATTGTGGGTCAGCGACGCACCCCCGAGCTATCTGTCCAGTTCGACCGGGAAACGGCCAGACCCGGTGAGGCAGGAGGACCACTCACCGGGTCATATCCAACTCTCCTCCACTTCGACCGATTCCTCCCGTCTCACGGTTCAAGTACACCTCCATTTTGGCCACAAACAAGTTAGGAGTACTGCGTTCATCGATTCCGGTGCCGCAGGCAACTTCATTGACTTCTCTTATGCCAAAAAATTGGGGTTAAAATTCGAGGCGTTATCCCAGCCGGTTCGGATTACCGCTGTCGACGGTCGGCCCCTCTCCACCAGTCCCATCACCACCCAGACTCGTCCCATCACCCTCATCATTGATAAACATCAAGAACAGATCAACTTTTATGTCACCCCCATCTCCTCTCCTCCAATCATCCTAGGTTTTCCGTGGCTCATCCAACATGACCCTCTTATCTCCTGGAGACAGAACCGGATTCTACAGTGGGGCGCGACCTGTACCGAACTGTGCCTACGGGCTGCGGCTGGGACGTGCTCTAGGGAGTCCGAGGCCCCCGATGTCGACGTCAAGGCCATCCCCGCCGCTTATCGGGACCTGGCAGAGGTCTTCTGCAAGAGACGGGCCACTCATCTTCCTCCTCACAGACCGTACGACCTCGCAATAGACCTTCAGCCGGGAACTGTCCCACCCCGCGGCCACCTCTACTCATTGTCATCCACAGAGATGCAGGCTATGGAGGAATATGTGACCAACGCTCTCCGCCATGGTACCATCCGGCCATCCTCTTCGCCTGCTGCCGCGGGGTTCTTCTTTGTGAAGAAGAAAGGAGGCGAACTTCGCCCATGTGTTGACTATCGGGGGCTCAATAACATCACCATCAAGAATCGACATCCGTTGCCTCTTACCAACTCAGCCCTGGACGTTCTCTCTGGTGCTACCATTTTCACAAAGTTGGACCTCAGGAGCGCCTACAACTTGGTACGCATCAGAGAGGGCGATGAGTGGAAGACGGCTTTCATCACCCCTACCGGACACTATGAGAGTCTAGTGATCCCATTTGGACTGTGCAACGCCCCCGCCGCTTTCCAACATTTCATAAACGATGTCCTCCGGGACATGCTAGGCCGGTGGGCATTCGTTTACCTGGGCGATATACTCATCTACTCCCGTTCTGTTGATGAACACATCCAGCACGTCAGGGCGGTTCTAAAGAGATTACTTGCCCACCAGCTGTACTGTAAGTTGGAGAAGTGCGCCTTTCACGAGCGCTCCACCACGTTCCTGGGTTTCATCATCTCGCCCCAGGGTGTGGCCATGGACCCGCAGAAACTCGAAGTTGTGCGTCATTGGCCCCTACCCAAGACCCTCAAGCAACTTCAGCGGTTTCTCGGGTTTGCGAATTTCTATCGTCGCTTTATCCGGGACTACAGTACAGTTGCCACGCCACTGACCGCCTTGACTCGCCCATCTTCCCCTTTTCGACTAAACCAGACCGCCATCTCTGCCTTTAAGAAGCTCTGCTCCCTTTTTACCACCGCTCCTATCCTCCTCCACCCGGACGCCAGTAAACCATTCGTTGTAGAGGTGGACGCTTCAGATGTGGGCGCTGGAGCTGTCCTCTCTCAACGAGGTCCAGATCAGAAACTACACCCATGTAGTTTCTTCTCCAAAAAATTCGATTCCACTCAACAGCGATACGGGGTAGGGGACCGCGAGCTGTTGGCCATAAAGTGGGCTTTGGAGGAATGGCGTCACTGGCTCCAGGGCGCCAGGGACCCATTCATCATCTGGACGGACCATCAAAATCTAATCACCATCCGAAACCTCAAGCAATTAAACCCCAGACAGGCGCGGTGGGCTCTATTTTTTGAGCACTACAATTTCCATCTCTCTTACCGCCCGGGGTCGAAAAATACCAAAGCAGACGCGCTTTCTCGTCAACATGAAACTGAAAGCCCCCGGGTAGACCCCGCGCCTGTCCTACCACCCTCAAAGATCATCGCACCCCTACTATTGGATCTGGAAACGAGGGTTCGCCAGGCGCAGACCACAGAGACCGAACCGGCAGGTGTGCCGCCTGGACGGCTCTATGTGCCCACCAACATGAGGTCAGAAGTACTCCAGTGGGGTCACTCCTCCCCCATCTCGGGACACCCGGGCATACGACGCACACTGCAGTTCCTCCAACAGGACTTCTGGTGGCCATCCATCGTAAAGGACGTCCGGGAGTTCGTTCAGGCGTGTCCGGTGTGCGCCAGGGCTAAGGACACCAACCAACCTACCTCCGGCGAACTCCAACCTCTCCCCGTCCCTCGCCGACCCTGGACGCACATCGCCGTCGGTTTTATCACGGGCCTGCCGGCCTCCGAAGGAAAAGACACCATCATGACCATCATCGATCGGTTCTCTAAGGCCGTGCACCTGGTGGCCCTCGCCGGACTCCCATCAGCCAAAAAGACAGCGGAACTGATATTAGAGCACGTAGTCCGTCTGCATGGGTTCCCAAAGGACATCGTCTCGGACAGAGGCCCCCAGTTCACTGCCAGGTTCTGGAAGGCTTTCTGCCGTCTGATCGACTCCACCTGCAGTCTATCTTCTGGATACCACCCTCAGACTAACGGTCAGACGGAGCGGGCCAACCAACAACTGGAGCGCTATCTGAGATGCTTCATAGCAGACCGACAGCGCTCCTGGGCTCGCTACCTCATCTGGGCAGAGCTTTCACACAACCTCCACGTCTCATCGGCCACAAAGCTCAGCCCCTTTGAGGTATGCTACGGTTTCCAACCTTCAGTGTTCAACCACCAAGAACCGGAGGTCGACGTACCGTCAGCCCAACAGTTGGTCCGCAGGTGTCGGCGGTTGTGGAACATCGCCAATCGGGCCATCCACCAAGCCAACGCCCGCTACACCACCCAGCATCGCCGCCGACACCCTCCGGGACGGTTGTACCACGTAGGTGACAAAGTTTGGCTCTCCACAAGAAACCTCCGCCTTCACACTGAATCCAAGAAACTTTCACCCAGATTCATCGGCCCCTACCGCATCTCCCTTCGGATAAACCCAGTCACCTACCGGCTCCAGCTGCCTGCGGCGCTCCGAATCCACCCAGTATTCCACATCTCCCAACTCAAACCTTTCATCACATCACCCATGATTCCACCCACCCCCCCAGCTCCTCCTCCCCGGATCATTGACGGCGGTCCCGCCTACACCGTACGCCGGATCCTCGACTCGCGCCCTCGGGGTAGAGGAATCCAGTACCTGGTCGATTGGGAAGGTTATGGCCCCGAGGAACGGTCGTGGATTCCGGCTCGGTTTATCCTCGATCCTGAACTTATACGGGACTACCGTCGTCGGGTATCCTCCACCTCAGGACCGTCTGGAGCCGGTCCTGGACAGGGGGGTACTGTCATGCACACTCAGTCCGCGACCGGCACTAGGACCCGGAAGTAAGGCGGTCGCGAACCAGGAAGTATAAAAAGGGTAAACAAACCACTACACTCTGCTCAGTCATTTGAGTTCGCCCATGTCGCCTCGGACCGTTTCACCGAACCGTGAGTACTCACCCTCTTGGGTTTACTTCCAGATTGAGTGTGTGTTTATAGGACGCGGGTTAGATTTGTGTCTCTCCCTTGCTCCCCATTTGTGAGAGTCCTTAGATCAAATAGCGTGATTATCCTGCCTATTCGTGTCACTCCGCGTTTGGGTTTACCATTAACGCTACAAAGGGCTAACCGCTAAAGCTACGTCTTCTGTTCGCCTCGGGTTAGTTCATGACACCTTGCACCTCCAGGTTCTGGGTTCAGTTCTCGCCTTGCAGTGTGCTTGGAGTTGCGTGTTCTCCCAGTACTCGGTGGGTTTTCTCAGGGTACTCCAGTTTCCTCCCGCAGTCAAAGACATGCAGATTAAGCTAAGTGGCGTTCCAATTGTACACACTTTCTGTATGTGTGTGTGTGTGTGTGTGCCCTGCGATGGATTGGCACCCTTACAGTACCCCGCCTCATGCCCTAAGTCTCCTGGGATATGCTTCAGGCCCCCCGTGACCCAGTTTACAGGATGAAGCAGTATTGACAGTGAGTGAGTGACGCAACACTGGAACAAGATTTTAAAAGTTTTTAAAGGTTAAAACGACTTTGATGAAACGAGGCTAGGATTAAAAAGTTATAACATTTAAATGCTAAAAAAAAAAAAAAGGAAAGGATGAAATTACGGACAGCAGAATTAATCAAAAATATGAATTAATTAAAAGTTATTTCAGCACCAAGTGAACAGTGGTAGAACGAGACGAGTGGTGAAGTGACTGATTTGTGGGTGATGCTAATAATTAGTATGATTACTGACCCTTTATCAAAGATGATGAATTTACAATGAAAACATGCATAATTAGAATTGAAAATCTTTAAATGTGATTTTCTCGCTTTTCAATTCACGATTATTTGAAAATTGCAGAAACCTCACTTCTGATTGAGGTACATGAGAAAGAGAAACATACGGTATTCCAGCACAGGAAGCCGCCCATGGGGGGAAATAAGGGGTTTTTCCAGGTCATTATATTAAACGTAATCCAGCAGTCACTAACTTTTATATACATTTGAACATCAGGCGAATCCACCAACCAAAAACCTCCAGCTAACATTAGCCTTGCAGCCAAACATTAACGCGAATAACGGGATAGGTCTGCGATTGCTAGCCTTGGTCCTGGAGAACACCCTGTCCTTCACACATCAGTCTTTTCTCAGCTTCCAGGACACCTGATTCAACTAATAAGCTATTTAACAGCAACGATGATGGCAGTGAATATGACTTGACTTGAAATTTGAAACATTTACAGAACATTCAGCATCATGCTTGGGTTGTATTTTTAAAGGTTTCCTGCATTTTCCTGTCTCAGGTCCACTGAGATCGTTCCCCTGCTAGTTTAATGCATGGGAACTTTATTAATAGTTCATCTAAGCAGAATAAAACAAATTAAACAAATTGTTAATGTGATGGTTTTCCTTAATTGAGGGCAACTTGATTGGATGACGATTATCATATAGTGACTGTACACGCATAACTGTTTTTTTCTGATTTAATATTTTTGGTAAATTGCAGTTTTCTGCTATTTGTTTTTTTTTTACTTATGGTGCTTATTGTTTGACAAAGCTACTTTACTAGCCTCAGCAGCATGTTTCTTACAGGTGCAGTAATAAGCACATGAATAAGTGCATAAATAAGCTCAAAAATGAATACAACTATTGTTTTAAAATCAGGTTTGGAAAATTATGTTGGAATCATTCATTCAACCGTATTCCAACATCATGTAGTCAACGCTGGTCTTAAATAATTTCATGAAATCAGTTCTAATTTTCAAAAACAACCCAATACCAATGGTGTCCCAACATCTATAACATTGCCAAAGTAACATCACTACAACACTACACAATTTTTTTTTTTATATTTCAGATTGAATAATTAGAAAACCCTGTTTTCCTCAAATCAATGTAATGTAAAAGCTAATAATAACGTCTGTCCCACCCTTGTGTGAGGCTTGCATCCAATCCATTCTCTGTGTCTTTTTGCAATGCAAGAGGAAGGGTAGAAAACCCGCCAACAATTTTAAGTAATTGTTTTCCCCAGTAGGAGATATACTACTGCTATGTCTTTACCACGCATGAGTGAAAGAGGTGGGATTAGCTCAGTGGTAAAATTGTTGGACTACTGATCAGAAGATCCCAGGTTCCAATCCCACCACAACCAAGTTGTGACTGTTGGGCCCTTGAGTAAGGTCCTTAACCCTTAACTGCTCAGATGGATAAGGCAAAAAAAATATAAGTCACTCTGGATAAGGGTGTCTTCCAAATGCTGTAAATGGACAAGTCAAACAAAAGTCCTATTTCAAGCCGTCATTGCGTTACATTCTCTGTACTGTAAGCTAGCGAGGCAAATGACTACTTTTGGTGCTACTAGCATTTGCTATTACCTTTCTAAAATGAGGTCTGACTGGTTTTTATTTCTTCTTGTTTTCTCTTCCACTTGAGATAAATTTGAAACAGCCTATTTGCACGTCCCCTACATGGGTGAAGAACCCCCAAGGGTGCACATTTGAATGCAATAAATGCTTTGCCCTTGTTGCATGTCCTCTTACTTGTACACCGCTCAGTTTTTTTCCGTAATAAATTAGAGTGGTCAGAAAGATAAATTACATGGCTGTCATGATCAATGATGAAGGGTAAATGTGGTTTTCGAAAGAAAACCTGCTAATCCAGAGGACCCTTTTTTTTCTCTTCCAGCGTCTCCGTGACGCATATGTGCATCACGATCCGTGTCCTGTTAATACACAGGCTTCACATCATTTCTTCAAGTCTGTTCGCACAAAAACACTCACCTCACGTCCCCCCTCTCTCTTTCTCTCTCTCTATTTCTCTGTTAATAAACCCTGAACCCACAGACAGCCGCCTTTTCATGGTCGCAACTCGTTTATGCAGTAAAATGCATTACGCAGGTAATGAAATGATGCTTAAACATTCAGACAGATATGGGATGTGGGAAGAGGAGGACTCTGTCTTTCACACTGTAATTGTGTTCGTTTCCCCCCCCCCCCCCCCACAGGCTCATTAGACAGAGGAGAAAGCATGCGGGGCAGAAATACTGCGACTCGCATTGTACTGCACTTGAAGATTTATCGAGACATTTCACCAGCGGATGAAACTTTTACGGCCGCCAGGAGACGAATGCTTCTTCCACCCAGCGCATCTGATCATTTTAATGTGTTGTGGGAAACTCACTAGTCGCCCCCTGAGGGTTCCTCTTAATCCAGATGTTTGAGCTGACCATCAAGAACTGCATTAGTTACAGCTATCTGACCCATGCATCATTATTTATTAATACAGCAGACTGAGTAATGATATAATTAAAATAAATTGATTGTATTCTTATCGCCATAGCAAAATGGGTTTGTATAGGACAATCGATCAAATAATCGATGGAATAAACTTAGTACTACTCAGGAAAATTAGGTAAAAACAGCCTTAGAAATAGAAAAAAATGTTAACTTTTGGTCTTAGTTCTCTTGGATTTAGCGGTAGGTGCATGTCGTCATTAAAATGCACATAACGAATTCTTCGATGCACAATTCGTCTAATTTAATTGTAATATATTTAACGAATTACCTGCTGTTTATAATGGTAGTGCCATATAAATCCTACAAACATTCAAACAATAATCCTTGAGATATTGCATTAATGAGAAACTGAGATGAAAGTGAAAAAAAAAAGAAAAAAAGACGCAGGCTTTTTACGGTTTTTTAAATAATAAAAAATTATATAATACATGAAAAGCTGCATTTAATTGTCAGGACGGTAAGGTTTATAGTTTCGATAAGGTATGAGGGGCGTTCAAGTCAAACTAGGACTTGTGATGAAAGTTCTTGTGAACGAAAGCATGAAAGTGATTGACGTTAACAAAAGACTTCACATGCAGTACGGTGATGAGACTCTTAGCCGGAGGAAAACGTTTAAATGGTTTTGAAGAATGTTCTCACGTCCATGAAAGACAATTCTAGCCGAGGTGACTCAGAGCCCACTGCAGTTGTTCCCGTGATCATTCAGCAAGTGGAACACCTCATCCTTTAAAATTGATGGAAAGATTTTTGCAGAAGAGACGCATCTGTCTGTGGGAATTGTATACACAATTATTAACCTACACCACTTGCACATTACAGGGACTCGGCTGAAAGTTATTGTAACATCCCCTGTACAGTTCTGACCTCGCTTCAAGACATTTCCACATGTTTGGGGAAATTAAAGGAGTTCCTGGGAGGCTGGTGTTTCAGATGTGAAGCTGACAGTCCGATCGTGGCTGTGACGTACCGAGAAAAGTTTCTACTTTGATGGTATCGACGCACTATCGAAATGCTGGGACATGTAATTTAGTGTAGAGAAATAAAGGGAGTTTTTACTCTCCTAACTCAAAAGACCTGGTTTGATGTGAACGCCACTTGTAAGTGATTACAGGAACTAATTTTTCGCATTGATGTCCCAGGACATAAAAAAAAAACATGGGTGTAAAAAATATTTTTCTTAATTAAAATATTATTATTATTATTATTAGCTTTGTACCTTATCAGCATTGGGAAATCATAATGTAAGCATGAAAAGTCCAGCACGATGCACCATTTAATTTCCGTATGAACTGGAAAAGTTTCATCGCCGGTGACCTCACCTCTCTACGAATATTCCAGCCTGCACAGCGTGCACAATGCTACGGAATCGTGGTTTCTCCTCCGTCCGCCTCAGCATCAGCCCCATCTGACGTGTGAAGGTGGAGGCCAGCCAATCACGCACCTCTGATGGCACCGAGTCCGACTGGATGTCACTGAGCTCATCTTCTGTGTCCACCAACCGTCTAATGGAGAGAGAGAAAGAGAGAGAGAGAGAGAGAGAGAGAGAGATGACAATCCATGTCCATGAAAATTAGCCAGGCACCAATAACAGTGTGTCTAATGCCACCTAAAGTGGGGTTGCCCAAAACTCCACCTCATGTCACTACACCTATCACTATGATTATGTTAATCCTTGGATTTCTTCATTTGGAACAGATCGTTATTAAAATCCACATTGTCAACTTCTAAACAATTTCACCACGTTGCACAGCAGATACTGAGAGTAAAAAAAAACTGTAAGTTTTACATGCTTATTCAGTTCTGCACTTCCATTTCTACATGTTCCCGCTCCTTTTTCCTGGTACTGTACATTAGTGTTCCACAGGCTGTGTTTGCATACACAATCCTGAATGGCTCTTATATTATATGACCCAAGAAAACTCACCTTTAACTACATGTCTACTATTTAGAATATTTAACATATCTATTTATAACATTTAGGAGAGCATTATGGGTATTATGTGGACTTTAGGGTGAAATTAGGGATACTTTTAGGCCTTGTTCACACGGGCGTTAAGTTTTTGGATAAACGAACGTGCTCTGAACGTCCTAGACGTTTATGTTGCGTTTTGTAGTGGCGCTTGATTGACTTCTACACCAGCGTTTGTTTGTCTCTGTCTAACGTCAGCCTGCAGCCCAAATTGTAGTTTGTGTGTTAACCTGTGGGGGCAGTGTGTCGGGAACTGAATATAAAAGCCCGCTGCTACCGGGTTCACTCTCTGACTGCACAACGTCAGATTAAAGGATGTTTTTTTTTTTTGTGGTTTATGAAGGAATGCGAAAATTTCCGTGTAAGTTTTTCAACAATTATTTTTCGCCCTTTTCCGCATTTTCCTATGTATAGCATGTAGGATCATGGGATATATCCGGTCCTCCGAAGCGTAAAATAAACGTGAGGAAAGCGCACTAAAAGCGGTTTTCTTGTGTTCGTTGGGTTTTGAACGGCAAGAAAAAGCTGCATGCAACGTTTTTTTGATGCCGTATAAACGCGCAGCCGGACAAACGCAGGTCACCAAAGCCCGTGTGAACACTCCCATTGACTCCTACGTGTAGAAAACACTCGCCGCTTGATCTGCGCTCACCGGACGCTATGAACGCACTAAAAACGCTCAATTTATACGCCCGTGTGAACAAGGGCTTACATATGCAGTACAGCATTAAGTCTGTTTAAGTACGATCTTTTAAGTATGATTAAATTTCTGTGCAGTTCCTTAGGAGGGTGAGATGACAAAAATCATATTCAAATTTGATCCAAAACACCTCTGATTCTGAAAGATGAGTTCAATGTGAAGGCGCCAAAACGGTGCAGTTCCTCAAATGACCACTGGGAGCAAGCTTCAAAAGTGAGTCAGTCCCCATAGAGCCCTGCTAAAACGTGTTAGCAGCCTGTTACAACAAAAGACAGTTTTGGTCTTCAAAGCTAGATTTCCCATTCACGAAAACGTGGATTTTTATGTAATTTATTAGTAAAAAATTACATAAAGTAAATGTTTTGGCTGATTTGAGTGACAGCTGCAGTGCAGGTGTCAAACTGCTAGCTGTCTGCTACTATGCATCACTTTAGCTAACCAGCTAACTGGAATCACTGGAGTTTGCCTGTAGTTCAATCAAATTCAAAGTAATGTAAGCATATAAATGAATGCTAGCCACCTCAGCATTTTAGCTGATCTAAAACTAAGCTAACTAGCTTGTGGTAACTGAGGCAAGTAGACAGATTCCAATCATTAGCCAGGCTCTGTTCATTCGGCTCATGTGCACATTTATTTATTAACCAAGGCTCAGACCGAGGAAGCTCCTTCCAAGATGGCGACAACCATAGTTGTGCTTCATAACCGTTTTTCAGAAAACAACCTTTACAAAGGATTTGTCCAGATGTTTTTATAATGTACAGTCTGCAGAATGCATTAATTCGGCTAACATTTGTTCACCTGTGTTCACATGATAGGATGTAAAAAGATGAAAAGAGCACAGGCTCCTTTATGTTCGTCTTTTGCTAGCAACAAGCTACGTTAGCCAGCTAGCTGTGACAAGTGATGTACATTTACCTCCTCAAATCAGTGAACTGTACTGTATTATATGTGTTAACTCTGAAACGCTATGTAAAAAGTTTGAGCCGAATGTAGCGTTAATCTTTAGCAGTATTTCAGAACAAACCCAAAAGGAAATCTACTAGGATATTTTCAGCTTTACACACCCCTCAACAAACTTTATTTTTGGTGGGTTTTATTTAACTGCCAAACGGCAAACAAGCCAAATGTATCAGTTTCGCGCTTTCAGACTTGCCAAACGGAGTAATAAGTGTGAAATTGCTCTAACACACCTATAAAAAGCAGAGGTGCATGAAATTCTCCATCCTTGTATCAGCCAGGTTCAGTCGTTCGTAATATTCCCTCAAATGCAGCGGGATCAGAGAGACAGAGAGTAAATATGACGAGGGAACCGGCACTTACAGAATGTCTGTGTGATGAATGACCGGCTGATTTAGGGACATGGTCCTTCCTCAGTGAATGGAGTCCCTAAGAAAATCTATTTGCTCGGCCCTCAACCTTGATTTAGAACAGTTTTTGAAAGGTTTGTCAGGAGTCATGAACACTGTAGAGCATTTCAATGAATCAATCTTTGACCAAAAATTGGGGGGGCAGCAAAGGGATTATTTTAGGGCACAGTGGAATTAGCCGACTTAATTAACATTTACTCTTTTATTATTATTATTTATTTAAACTTTATAAGTACTTGCTAGAAATCTCAGTTAATCCAGTTTCTTTGCTTTTTAAACGTATTTTATCGACTTTATAACCTTTATTAAGACTGTTAGTCTCATCTGCTCTTCATGCATTAAACTTTAATTGAAAAAAAGTTCTCATAAAGAATCTGTCGGTATTTAAATCCACACAGGTAATGCAGTTAGATTTTTTGCTCAATTTCTCTACAGCTTAATTAGCTGTAAAAAAAAAAAAAGGAATTAAAAAAGCCATGGGTAACAGTTATTTAATTACCTAATTAGTTAAGGAGTAATGATTAAATTAGTTAAAAAGGCTTTCCTTAGTTAAACTCACTGACATAAAGCTACATAGACGGTTGTTACCTGTCACATCACAACAGGTATTAAGTTAAGCATTTTTGGGTGATTTGATTTAGGAATATTTACAGATTCTTGGTTCAATATGCTCCATTTTGATAAAAAGTTTATTACTGTATCATGTCCGGTTCCTGGGATATGGTCAGTGCGAGTTTGTTGACGAGGAGAAAATGTTGAAATCTTATTTTTAGAATATTTTAACGAGGATTCTGTGGTGTAGTCAGTCTCATTTTGACACAGCATTTCCCTCCTACCCCTAAAAATAACTTCGCCAGCAGTGGTTTTTTCGATCACAACTGGATTGGCTTGGACAGTGTTAATTAAAAAGTGCTTTAAAACAAGGTTTAGGATTAAAACTTTTTTTTTTATTCAATTGAACTATGAAGAATTTATTATATCATGATTTTTCTGCTGAAATTAAAATTTTGATACAGAACCTGTACCTCATTCAATTGGCCGTAGCGAACCTTAACCTGTGCGACTTTATAACTTACAGTACACTTGATATAACAGGTCACATTTATAAATGCTCATTAACATATTAGGTGGCAAAATATTTTTTTAAGACATTTATCTTACTCATCATGTCACATTATGGTAATGATGCATCATAGCTGGTTATTACCTGTAATGAATAAATACATTACCGAGTTAAGGAAATAATCTCAGACACATCATTTCATTGGCATTCTCTATAATGAATAAACCTGTCATTTCTTATTTTTTTCAGCATCAGGCCGTTATATTTTTACGACATTAAAGCCAGTTCACTCTGGTCATATTATGTCAACTTGACTTGATGAATGCAGATGCATGTTGTAGAAAAATTGTTATATTTTTGATGAAATCGTATATCTGGGTTGCTGTGTGTAACAAATAGAGGGACTGATATTTTTACTGTCATGCCAATACGATGTAATTTTTTTTCCATTTCCTGGATATCAGCTTGCCTTGAGCCGAGCGATCTGCGGTAATAATGAGTTATGGAACGGAAATCTCGCTTGCCTTTAGTCCCACAAACTCATCGTAACAAACGTTCTCATCCTCGCATCATCAACGGAACAACAGAACACGGTTGTGTATTAAACACTTCCAGATGGCTTTCCACATTAGTTTTATTATTAGACTCTACAAATACTTCACCTCGTCTCTTCGATGTAGACGGACTCGAGCACTGAGGCTGCATATTCGAGGTTCTTCTTAAGGTCGATCAGGGACGCTTCACCTCTCTCCAGCTGTTTCACCAAACATCGCAATCTGGACACAAAACACAACAGAGATTTAAAATTTTAATACTGATCCACAAATGCTAGAAATAGCGAAAGTCAGAACATAGACAACTTTGCTGTTGGATTCTCAATGGTCAGAAGGTATTGGACCTGTGATGTCTGGTACAAGGACATTGGCGACTATGGGCAGTTTCGTCTGCCTGGCCCTGTGCATGATGCACTGAATCAATGTTAATGTATTTATGTCATCTAAAATGTTATGTATAACAAGATGAACACAATAAAAAGTATGCACTGTACTGTATTATTCGCATAAGTATATACAATGTATACAGTATGTACAGATAATATAGAGAGATAGTATACCAACAAGCAGATTAAGCAAATGTGTAAAAAATATATACAGATATTTTGATGATATTTAAATGTATAGACTTGGTGATATGGTGAATATTTCAGTAAAAAGGGGGAAGTAACAGGAAAGTCTTTAAGATGGAAGAAAAAGTGAAGAAACGTAGTGATAACAGAAACTTGTTTCAAAGCTGTGCCCCAACATTACAAGAAAGTATTCACCCAACCATCCATCTAGGAACCTCTGTAGTCCAACTAAGGACCATGGAGGCCAATGGTGATTATTTCCACTTTATGACTGTACCTTTATCATCCACTATGGGCAATTTGGGAAGGGCAGGTAGCCTAATCTGCATGTCTTTGGACTGTGGGAGGAAACTAGAATACCCAGAGGAAACTCCATGCCCTCAGACCTGGAGCAGGAATCGAACCCAGACCCTGGAGGTGCAAGGCCACAGTGCTAAGCATTAAGCCACCATGCCACCCACATCAAGGATGAATGGATAAAAAATAAGATGTGTTGTGCATTAATAAATAAAGAAAGTTTAACTGTTGGCAAATTCCTGTGTTATAATCAGAATTTCAAAAATGATCATAATCACATCATCATGCCAATGATTAATTATTTTCCAGTATTTGTGTTTTTAGACCTTTTTGTAGTCCCATAACGTGATGCTTGGATATATATCAGGGGTGTGTGCGATATAGGAGGAAAAAACTAAATAATAAAGATGTGTTCTCAGGGTTGTTTGTGGGGCTTTTATGTAAACTCTGTCACTTAGGGTTCTACTGACGTTGTTCATTATAGAATCACCTTGTTTTCTCCTTTCCCTGTCCTGTACCTGTTTTGAGCTTATTTATCCTAAATAAAATGTCTCACAAAATGATTCAGTTTTGTTATGTTCGTTTTTTTCCAGGTTTTTAGATATGATCTTAAATAATGATTTCTAATGATATATAAGCATCATCCTTGCTCCACAGCAAGCATAAAGAAGGATGCTGCACTTCAACTTAACCTTTAGATCCGCATCTTTAATCCGATTCCGGGTATGCCTCAGTAGACTGAGTGGTTAAGGCATGATCCTGATTTGGAGGATGTTATGTTGCACTTGACACATGATCAAACATCTGTTCCTGAATAGGCCGTTTCTCTCTCTCTCTGCTTCTTTCCTAAAGCTCTCGTTCTATCAGATCATTCTTTCATGCATCCCAGGCAACAATCCAACAACAATAACAGGGTTGAAAGCTGAACGATTTTGTTTGTAGCCAATTAACAAGACATTTACTTGAACTGATGTATCGCATAAATCACTAGATTAGCAATTATAATTGAATAAAATTGGAAAGAACAGGAAGTTATTAAAAAAAAAAAGGGAAAGACTTGGATTGGATAACAGAAGTCACTATGGGTTTGCCAAATGATAATATGAATATTACTAGAGTATATAATACCTCTCAACATTTTAAGTGTGCTTCTGAGCCATTTTCACATTGAGTTTAGATACGACCTGAGCTGCCAGCTTTTTAGAAAATTCTGAAAATTCTTTTCAGAGATTCTAAAAATAAGGACTTTGGTTCTGTACACACAAACACACAGACAGACACACACACACCTCCCACTGTGCATGCCCAAGCATTCTGTCTAACACTAACTATGCACATGAGCATGGCTCAGATGCAGCGTATTTTACTTCATAACACTTGCAAACCAAAGCTTTGAATTTTCCCATAAGAAATAATGGAACTCAAATTATTCGTTCCACAGCCCAAAAAAAAAAAAGACATAAAATGATTAATACAAAATATTAAGTACAAATAAAACAAATAAACCTGCATTTTACCTTAAAAAAAATCCAGACAGGAAAGTGTTTCCGTTTATGCGCGCAGGTTATTTCACAGTAACACTTCTTCCTCTCTTATTTGAGTTTTTTACACACACAAACATATTAAAGGAAAGACCATTTTATCTGAAAAATCGTTAATGACACTCGCATGAGCTCATACTAATGGAATCACTGCTGTAAAGTAAAAATAAAAAAATTACCCTGCACTTTACCTTTAAAAAGAACCACGACAGAGCAGTGTGTGTGTGTGTGTGTGTGTGTGTGCGCGTGTGAAGGCGAGGGGTGGAGTGGTGTGTGCGTGAAGGCGAGAGGAGGTGTGTGTGTGTGTGTGTGTGAAGGGACATGATGTCCAATGACAAAATGCAGGCTGATACAGAGGGGGAGAAAGAAAATAAAAAATAGATTTTTAACCTTTCTAATGGGACTTAGAAATTATGTTTTACGCACACACATGTGGTCACAGTGTTATAGTAAACAGTACACGCGTGCACGGATGTTGATTATACCAGTAAAAGTCGTGCACTAAGACCCAGCAGGGGAGATGATTACCCACAATTCCGCAGCGCAAGAGAGAGAAAAACCATTGGCTCAGTTGTGATCACGTGACGCTCGGCGTCAAAACAAGAAGCACATGCGTGATAGATGATACTCGGGACTTGTAAACCAAGACTTGTTTATAAAAAAAATTTTGCTCGTCTTGCAAACTGCGTTACTCGTAATCCGAGGTTTCACTGTACATATAGTGGCAGGTGTGGCTCTGTAATTAAGAGGTTAGAAAGCAAACCAGGAGGTCCCCGTTTCGAGCCCCGATGCTGGTGGGTCGCCACTGTTGAACCTTTGACCCCTTAGAAAAGTCATAGTACCCCATTCCCGAATAAGCCACACGATTTGACACCTCAATCGTGAGTCTACGACAAACGGTGCGGGACTAGTTACGCGCCAAACTTTTGTACAGAAGAAGAAGAAGAAGAAGAAAAAAAAATGTGAGTTAGTAATAGTAGTGCTTCACTTCGCAGGCACCACTAATAATATGAGTATCCCTTGAGTATAATATGAGTATCCTTATGAACCTAAAAAGTGCTACATGATATACTTTGTGCGCTCCGGCTGAAGTAAACTTGTGTAGCGAGGGAACGCGATTTGACCTCAGAAAACAGAAGCCGTTTATCGCTGACTCGTCAGAAAGAGACTTGTTAATTTTGCTGCCGTCTTATACTGATGATTGTTTTCGATATGAAAGAGTCAGAAATTGAACGTGTTTGCGTGAGAGCGTGGGTTCGCATAAGTCTCAAACTCAACGTGTGAGACTCGGCAGCTTCGTATGATATGACTAACAGGAAGCGCTTGTGGGTTTTTAGAGGACAACGCGACCACGGAATACACACATTTCTCAGAATCGGGTTTCTGTGTGATCTTGCATGTATCTGTGCATACGTTAGTGCGTGTGTGTGTGTGTGGTTGTTACGGGGACGCTGGCCTGATTACAAGCACAGCTGCTGTAGACGAGGACAGTGGGGGGTAACAGGGATGGGAGGGGTGGGGGATGTTTGGTTCTTTATCTCTGATGCATCCTTGCTGTTGATTAAAGACATTCGCTTGCTTTTCCCATGACGTAAGTGATGCAGAGGAGAGGGTCTGTGGTGAGATTCAGCCTTGTTTTTAATGATCTTTTGTGATGTAGATCACGTACACACACCCACACACCCACATATATATATACAGTTTTTACCCTGGAAACCTTTCTCTTGATCTGATAATTTCTTTTCTGTAACAGCTGTCAGGGTCAGGCGTCAAGCGAGCATGGGCGGTTCTGTTGGCTTTTACTGTTTGTAAGTGGGTAATTTCAAGTTGCAGGTTCACTTTGAATGCAGCGTTGTTACTACAGATTTGCCAATAAATCTCATTTCCGCTTAAAAGTAGTAAAAGAATATCCAGAACCTGGCTCTGTATAAGAGCTCATATTAGAGTAAAAAAATCCCACGTACAGTACTAATAATATTTCACCAACGATGAATAAAATTCACCAAGTCCACCGTACTACACCGTTCTCTTCTGTGATCTTTTGCACGCTTTGTAGTTCTGCCGAGACGCCCTGTCGACGATTTCTCATTCAAAACGCTGCGAGACTGAAGCAGGCCCCCGCTGTCTCCCATGTGTCAGAATGAGTGTAATCGATGCCTGAGGCCAATGTGATAAAGATAGAGAAGTGCTTTACGTATTTATCCCAGACAATGCTTCGAGCTGCTTGCAGAGAAAGAGAAATCCCAAACACATCCCCTATGTTCTGAAAGACACCTGATCTCGAACTCACTCAAGCCTGAGGTTTTAAATCGTCAGTCCCTTCAGTTCACCCAGGATCGGTTGTTGTTGTCAGCAGGTTCTTCTGGCTGAATCATCAATATGATTGATGGTCAAGGCTGACATGGTGGATATTGAGCCCTTTAAGTTCTTGACTTGACTTCGGATCCTCAAGTAATAATTATAATATCATCTGAATCAATAAACCTATAGTGAGGGTATTAAAACATCATCTGATAGACGTCAAGTATCTGGAAGTTTAAAAGATGTGTCCGAGAATCTAAAAAAAGATTTTTTTAAACACAACATAGCAAGGCAGCAAAGTGGCTTAGTGTTGCTTAGCACCTCCAGGGTCCGGGTTCAATTCCCACCTTGGGTCTGGGTTTGTGTTTGCATGTTCTTCCCGTGCTTGGTGGGTTTCCTCCGGGTACACGGGTTTCCTCCCACACTCCAAAGACATGCAAAGTAGGCTAATTGGCATTCCAAATTGAGCATCCCCTGTGATGACTTGTTTGGAGTGTACCCTGCCTTGCGCACTAAGTCTCCTGGAATAGGCTCCAGTCCCCCTGTGACTCTGTATATGGGATGAAGCGGTATAGTAAGTGACGACTAAGACAGAGACTCGTCCAACCCAAAGACCGGACCCCGAAACGTATGAAGTGCCATATAATATACGCAGTTTAGTGCACCAGGGAGACAAAACAATCTCTACACAGGAGGATGTGCGGTACCAGCATCAAAGGAGCAACATCTCCAGACTAGAATCAGCAGTGAACAGTAGCTACAAGTACAACAACACGCATTTAAGGATGATATTGCACAAATCTTGGACAGTGAAGACAGGAGGTGTGAAAGAGGCCATCTGTGAAGAAGATCAAAACCACTTCACAGGTCTACCAGAAAAGCAACACCTAAGGACACCTGCTACACTGCGCTGGTCATTACATCTTAACTACTCACCCTAATCTTTCT
Source organism: Clarias gariepinus (assembly GCF_024256425.1). Classification (NCBI taxonomy): domain Eukaryota; kingdom Metazoa; phylum Chordata; class Actinopteri; order Siluriformes; family Clariidae; genus Clarias; species Clarias gariepinus. The sequence goes on from NC_071124.1 coordinate 21,514,653, forward strand.
TTCTTACTGGTTTTTTTCAACACTTCGCTCCCTTCCACATTCTTTAATCACTCCACTTCCACTCTCACATTCTTCATTGTTCACCTAACATTATTTTCAGTCAAGCGAGAATCCTTGACCCTGAAGGATACAAATATGGGGAATCCCAGAAGAAACTACTTGGATCCGTAGTGAAACCTTTCGCTCTAACAAGAAAGACGTCCAGTTGACATGACCCAACTTTGAGACAACATCACCTGGATGACTGAGAATCTTTACAAACAGAAGTTTAGTCTTTTTTTATTTAGAGGAAAGCATAATTCACACTTTCTTACAGCATAGAAAACTGCCTTGACCGTTTTACCTTTTTTTTTTTTTACATCATTAAATCCATTTATTCAACACTGGCACATCCTCCCAAAGTTATCTGGACAATCTTCATTATACTGTAACTTAGAAAGACTTGCTTGCTCCACATATTTAAAATGATAAACCGCCCCGCCCCAACCGTCCTTACGGTATTGAAGTCGAAAACAATTAAACGTACAGTGTATATACCTGCTGCATTCCGTGCCAGCAGCTCCATTTAATTTATACTTTGCATTTCATAACATTATGGACGCTGCATTATAAAAGCATCCATCAGAACTTCGGCAACAATTGACAGCTGAATTGAATCCTTTTTGTGGTCCACACAAAGCTTGTCTGTGGTGGGAGGGAGAGCTGACAGATGTGTCAAGACATGCGTAGGAGGAACGTGATGTTCCAGGCCCACTGACTGGTTCGGCTCGGCCCACCCATATTCATCAATGACAATCACGTTCGTCCCAAAAACGCACCGATCATACGGCTTTCCTTGTCACTCATTGAAGCTCGAGCGAGTGAAGAGGTGGATTAGTTGTTAATGTAATTTTGTGGTCTCTACAAATTAGAAAAGTATAGACGAGTTTATCGAAAGCTAATCTTGACCTCGGTTTTCTTTTATAAAAATAGTTCCTAAAAGTTGAGCTCTCACAAAAACTAGCTTGCCTGACTAGTCGGGATGTTTACTGTGATGGCTTTATCATGTGTAAAAGTGACTCCTCATGGTCCCAGAACAACAATTGCAGTCCTGGAATATGGCCGTGTCGACAGAACAGAAGAAAAACTCCATAGATGTAATTGCCGGGTCAATTCAGATCATCAGCTGACTTCATTTTATTGCCACTGATTCTGAACCTGAGCAACTAAAGCAAAAGCAGATCAAACACTTACTCCAAATGCTTCTGCAGTGGGCACTATGCATGATGCTTCATGGTGCATCGCTTTATTCGTTTCCCTTCTTACCCTGACGCGCCCGTTCCTCTGGAATAGGGTCAATCTGGACTCATCAGAACACATGACCTTGTTAGATGTCAGATGTTTATGCTCCCGAGCAAACTGAAGCCTTTTTCTGATGAGTCTCTCTAACAAGTGGTTTTCTAATAGGCATGGATTTCTTGTCATATTGTGTGTGTGGAAATGTTCAAACTTTCACTATTATTAAACAAAGCTCTGATTTCTATTGTCAGTTTGTTTGTGATTTCTTCCACAAAGTTGATGGTTCAGCACTATCCCTCCGGGACAGTTCTCAACCCAATTCCATTAAAGGCCAAAAAAAAGGAAAAAAAAAACAAAAAACATAACTGATACTCATGTCATTTTTTAATTCAACTATTAATTAAGCTTATTTACAGTATACCAGACGTATCTGCCATACTTGCAAACGTACAGTACTCTGTATACACAACACAATGAAGGTTCTGTGAAACTTAATTTTAGGCTGCGGCTTTGGAAAAAGCTCTTAAATCGAGGATCAAGGAAATTCTTAAAATAGCGCTACTCAAACAAGTGAGTCCGTTTGCAAATGACACGGGCCTGCTTGCATTTTTCCATTAAGCCATGGCGTAATAGTCTCAAATGTTTCCGTCTGAGTGCTCCGTGTATGTAGTACATTCTTCAATTCTTTGTTCGTGACTAAGTAGGCCTAGTGAAACATCCATCCTCTGTTTAGTGCATTTAGGATTACCACAAAACACAAAGGCTGTTTTTTATTTATTTTATTTTTTTTCATATATCCTTCGATACTTAGTTGGGATGATAAAAATGTGTTGTTTGCTGTGTCTTCCCTGCAGAATGCACTCTATTGAAATAGCATGCAAATTAACCTTCTCATCTCACATAGAGAAACTTAATTGCGCTCGTCGCTTATCAGCATCCTGCTGCTGGATGCAAAAAGGTGAAGTTAAAAAGGTCTCACATTTTAGAGAGAGTAGAAAACAAAAGTCAAATTTTCTTCGGTTTTAACGCTGATAAAGAAGTAAAGGAGAATTATTCAAACTAAAAGCAATACTAATATCCAGGTCTGATTCATGAACCTGGTAGCATCAGTGTGAAGCCTTTATCGTCAGGAGGTGAAGCGAAAGAAATTAGCTTTATGGTGCAGAGGTAGTTCGAGAGCCATAAATCTATCGGCACAACGCAAGGCCACTGTTAACATCAGACAGCTCATGGGATATTTATGCTGAAGTGCCTGTGGGGAAAGTAAACGTTTCTCTCGTAATGAAACCCCAGATGAATTTTTTCATCAGGGAGGCACTGAAAGTGCAGAACATAACCTGATTGACGCATGTCTTCCATTTGGTTGAGGTATGATATGATGTCTTTAAATAGCATACCACGACAAATAAAAGGGAACTAATTGCAAAACATTTGTGTTGCTATGGTTAGCAATTTATGTTATTATTACTACTACTACTATTATTATTGTTGTTGTTATTGTTAGTAGTAGTAGTAGTAACTTAGGTAGTAGTAAGAGTAGTAGTAGTACGGTATTTGTAAATATATTAATACTTTTACCATAAAGCAACATTGTAACCGTTTGGAAGAGGCCTACACTGGATCTGTTAAAAAAAAAAAGTAAATAAAATACAAATTTTAATAAATGCAGAAAAATCTCGCTAGAAAAAAAAATATTTTTTGTTGTAAAAAATGTAAAAAGTTAAAAAAGGTAAACAGTTTATTTATAGTTAATAGTGGCGCTATCAATAAGCTGATGAGGTTTTTATCTATAGTATAAGCATAACCTTTTTAAGTTCCACTTGCCTTCATACTCAGTTTGAATCACACTAAAGTTTCACAAAGATTTACGGTTCCTCATTTCAAACTTTAACATAACAAGAAACTTAAAGGGGTTTAAAAAAACTTTAGATTGACATAATACAGCACTGTCCTGATGAATTCATCATTCTGATTGGTCAGTATGTCATTTCTCATATAACGGCAGCTGCACTTGTTGTTATACAGTATTTTGCCGTTTCTATAGTAACAAAACAAACTAGTTTACATACAGCAATAAAAAATGTAGGTATACATGAATAACAAGTGTAATGCGCTATTCATGAATAAATCATTATAATAAATGTTTTGGCAAACTGATGTTGAACAAGAGAAATAAAACACTTTGTAATGTGCTTGTACTGTATAAAGTAATAGCACCCTGTCATTTAATTTCTGACGAATACAGATTTTTTTCTTTTACGACGTAGAATACAGTTGAATGGAGCAGTTTGCGAAATGAGCATAAAAAAATAATGTGATCTGTTGTAACTTTGCAAATCACAAGCTGTAATGTTCACAGTGAAATTTAGTTCACAGTAACTTTAATTTAAGTACAGATTATGAAATGATTCAATGAACACAAAAGAGTTATACTCATTCAGTGTTATACTGAGAATATCTCATTAAAGTACATTGTAACATTTTTATTCATGATACTGCCATTACATCATCACCTAGACCACTTGTGAGGGTTTCAAACCCTATTATGCGTGTCCAGCATTAAACCTTGCCATAGTTAACTCCTAATGCCCTTTGCTGGAATTTGGTACACATAAATGTTTAATGCCTGTTTCAGACTTGCACTCCCGACCATGTACTTCAAATTCATTTCTTAAATACACCCTTCATGGGGCGTATGAAATACGAAAGAGAGATACAAGAAGTAAGTCTAAGTAACAGTAGTCTCAATTCCTGGTATTAACTAGGGTCAGAGCGACAATAACAACACACAGATTTCACAAATATTAGCATCACCATGGAAAAGAAGAATTGAAACACAAGACAGAAGGCTCAGAGTCATTATGCTCTTGGAGCCGCCTGTGTTATCATGCAATGGTATAATCCCAGAGATCAAAAACCGATATCAATTTTTCCAATAAAATTATGCAGAATAAAAAAAAAAAAAAAAATTAATAAAGGGATAGCTACTAATATTCTGGAGATTGAAAGGTGAATAAAATAAGAAAATGTTTATGTAACATTTATTAGAGGAGTCTCCAGTGTAATTCCCAGAATAGTCTTCACAACATACTGTAAGACTTTGCGCATTTCAGTTTCGCTGTAACGTGAGGAATTAGCTAATAAAATAAATCCATAGCAGTTGATACATTACTGGGAATTTTTTACCTTTATTTCCAGTTTAGGAAACGGATGTATATGGAGCAAATGATGGGCAACACCTGAACCAAATAGAAAGGTTTGGCATCAATCTCGGAACTGAACAATCAGCGTCAATATACACAGGAATTTTCGTCACTTGATGGAGAATATCTGTAATCACAGCAAGATATATTTAGTCAAATTATTCTCTCATTACTCTTCATAACCCTGCTACTCTTTTTTCTTTTTATTCCAGTACTGATCTGGTCATTATAGTCCATTTAGGTTTGGCCAGGATCCAATAACCCATCACTTTCTCACTAAACAGCTTTACAAAGTAAAGTCACCATGAGGTCCCATGGTGACCCAGAGGCTTTTGAATCACCATGTCGTGCAGTATAATGATCTGATAAACACTGGCTATTTGTTCAAAATGTCTGAAGTCAGACAACAGGAGTCAGCATTTGATGACCCAACAGCCTTGTTACACCATTAATTTGGGAGGACAAAATCCCTGCAGGTTTTTGTGAACATTGTGTTTTCGTCAGAACATTTCTAAAATACATAATTTATTTCTATATACTACTGTGCAAAAGTCAAAAAGCACATGCAAATAAGTGGTGTAAAGCAAGCCTGTCTTCAAAAAGAGAACCAATGTTTCTTTGTTAAAAAAATAAAGTCAATAATCAGTGTGACGATTTTTTGCTCACAATATACAGTAGGCTCAGGTACGGTTTGTGGAGTTATATAAGGAAATAAAGATGCTTTGTTTAAGTTCTTAATTTCATATTGTGAAACATATTTTCCCATAGGGAAAAATGCAAATGCAGATAATTCGTTCCAGGGACCCAAAATATTACCAATGTTAACAATTTCTAACACTATAATCATATTTTTTCATAAATCTAAACCTTTAGAAAATAAATTTCAATTTAGAAAAATATGAAATAAATAGACATTAAACCTTAGATATAACCTCGGTTCGTTCCCTTGTATGCAGAAAATGCTTCGTATGCCAAGGCATATTTCTTGCAAAATTTCAGTCTTAAGAGGAACTGTATAGGTTTGCAGCACATTAGTATTGCTGCAGTAATCAATTACAATTACAATTGCTCCTCTTTACAATTATGTTGAGCAGAAAAGCATTCCTCAGGATTAGATTCCCATTCTTGGCTGACAAGAGTGGAACTCGATGTGGTGTTTTTCTCTTGTCCCGTCACCCTCATAATTCAGTGTGTTGTGATTTCTGAGATGCTTTTTCTGCTCACCACGTTTGCAAAGAGTGGTGATTGAGTTACTGTGAGCTTAAACTAGTATGCTCACATCAATTTTTTTTTCTTCTTGTGGGGCTGATTATCGACCTCAGCCCAGCAGCATTTGGGTGCTAGAAATGAAAAAACAAAAAAAAAGAAATTACTTTTCCAGTCGAGAACAGCTGGTCATGCCAAATCAAACGTAATCAATAATAATTGCATATAATTATCTTGAGCAGCAGCAGCGGCAACACACTTGATTGACTCATTTTACAGGAATACAAAAAGTTGCCTACATATAAAGGCATTGATCTGAATAAGTTTGTGTTGCATTTTTCATAAGCTGTAATCATTCATTAATAGGCCATGCTGTGCCTCTCCTGTTCGATCAACCGCCACATTTTATTCCAACTTTATTTCATCTGTCATTAATTGATTTACCTTCCACTTGCACAAGCACTAATTAGCAACATGGAGCATGGAAAGGGGAGATAAAATGAGAAATAGAAACGAGAAAAAGGGGGGGAAAACAAAAAGAGAGAAAAAGTAACACTAAATTTACAGATTATTACTACTGTTTGCTAGGTGGTTGGTCTTCACTGCACTTTCATGTTCCTCCTGTTCTCCTCACAGTTCAAAGTCCAAATAGTCCTTTTTAAACCCCCTTTTTTAAATACCTTTATACCTACAGTATAATTAATACTTGCCACCCCTTATTGTTTTTCAATAAGACTAAAACTATAGTATATTCTGCTTTCTGACTGAATTAGCTTAGAATTGAATAACTTTCTCATAATAGCTCAAACCCATCGTGTAACTAGCTAATAGTCACATAGCTGTTTTGCTATTTTTGCTTACAAATTGCCACAAATAGTTCACTAGTATTCACTAGCAAATATTATTCGCTAGCAAACATCAAGAAGCTAATAGTTTTGTAGCTAGCTAACAATATTGCAGCTAGCTAATAGCTGTTTTCTTATTTTTCTATTCACAAATTGTCAGAATATGTTCTCTAGCAAATATTAAATGGTTAACAGTCTTGTAGCTAGCTAATAATCATCGCTATTTCCCTATTTTTGTTTACAGGTTGACAGAAATTCTTCACTAGCAAATATCAAGAGGCAAATAGTCTTGTAGCTAGCAAACAGTATTGTGGCTAGCTGTATTCTTATTTTGTAATAACAGATCAACAGGCTAACAGTCTTGTAGCTAGCTAAAAGCCTTGCTACCTAAAGGTTGTAGCTGTTTGATTTTTATTTGCAAATTGCTAGAAATTGTTCACCAATAAATATCATGAAGCTAATACTCTTGCAGCTAGCTAATATTCATAGTTTTTTTTCCCATTAGTTGCCAGAAATTGTTAACTAGTGAAAAGACAAAAAACTAATAGTTGTGTAACTAGCTAACAGTCAAGTAGCTAGCTAATAGACCTAGCTATTTATTTGGCTAATATTTTTGTAGCTAGCTAACAGTCACAGCGCTAACAAGCAGTCTTGTACTGTAGCTAGCTAATAGTCAGCTATTTTCTTCTTTTTTGTTTGCAGATTGCCCGTATTTGTTTACTGGCAAATATTAAGGGGCTAACAGTCTTGGAGCTAGTTAATAGTTGGTGCTGTTTTCTTATTTTTTTTGTTTACAGACTTTTTTCTTTTCTAGCAAATATAATCAAATATTCAGGTGTTATCCATTATATTAACACTAGTAAATAAAAAATATATTAATCAGTTGAAGTATATCCCACTAAACCGGTGAAAGTACATTGTGCATGTGTGTGTGTGTGTGTGTGTGTGATTGCGTCTCTCCTGATCGGCAAAAGTATCTAAGCATTGAAGACAGATCTAAAGATCAATTCATCAATTTTTAAACCTGACAGTGGGTTTAATGTTAATGGTTTTAATGTTATGGCTGATCTATATAGTTGGCGCGATAACTGAAACCTCAGCTAGGATGCTAAACCATTAGTAAAACTTTGATATGATTGATTAGCATTTAATTTTAATTGTAATATATTAACACTATATAGCGCTCCTTGCATGAACGGTTCAAATGGCATCTGTAATTGGAATGAATTCACTTGGATTGACAATAATATTTGCATATACTCTATACCCAGTCACAGTGTTTTGAGGATGCCTGAGAGAGGAATGTTATCTCTCCCACTGTGTTACGTAATGAGAACAGATGAAAGAAGACAATTCCAGGGAAGAATAAGAGACAGATGGAAAGTTGTATAGATGCATGAAAGCACCGGGAGGAGGATTGTTATCGTGAGGAATACTGATGGATGTGTGGGGGAATGAATATTGAGAAAGAGAGAGAAAAGATGCCGTTAAAGGAAACGCTGTTTTATGTATGGCATGTCTGTCATTATTCTGTCCGTCTCCATCCCCCCCTCCTTTCTCATGCAATTTCTAAACCGTGCTATTTTTCTCGTGTATGATTTCTGGACGACTAGAATTTGTTCATACACTAGCATTTAGATCACACCCTAAAACACAAAGAGGAAATTCCTCCGAGGTCAATACGTTAAGCACCTGGTGCCAATTTCCTGTGGTTAACTTCCGCAGAAAAGGTCAGTGTGTCTCTGCTGCTCTCTCCAAGACAACAAAGACTGTTTAAAAATGTTTAAAGGTCACTAAATCTGCATATCACACCACAAAATGAAACCATCTCAAGCCACCTCAATCAGAGCAATGGACACACACACACACATATACACACACACATATACACACACGCAGACACACTCAGAGACACAGCATCAGGTCTTTTTAATTGCTCCCGGCGATGCAGCTGCACTCACACAATGCCTGATTGTGGCTCCTAGATTACTTCCTGCAAGTCCGTGACACATATCAGAGAACACGCTGATTACTACTGTGTCCAGTAACTCTCTCTTTCTCTCTCTGAAACACACACACACACACAACTCAGAAACAGTACACCTACAGTAGGTACTGTATATAGACAGACAGATAATTAGAGCTTTATTATCAAGCTGAGATCTATTCCACACACTGAACAATTAACCTAATGACAGACGGCTAGATAGAGAGTTTGCAAGATAACTATCAATAGAGACCGGAATGATGAGGTGATCACCTGCCCAGCACTTTCTGGGACCGTCCTAACATTTCCCCTAAAAGAAGATTTCTCCGACTTCTGATCCAAAACAAAACAGCATTTAGGAGCTAATATCTTTAGCGTGTTCATTTCATTTCGAGTTATAACCTCCCTATGGTACCCCTGCTCCCCAAGGCACGGCTTATGAAGCTGGAAGCTGTTAACAGTAAAGACAAATGTACAGCGCATCTCAGATTCTTCTTCACTTTCCGTGCGAGTTTGCTCTTATAAATTACCTTGGCGAGACAGTTCTCCCCTGGAACATCCATTCATCAAATGCTTGGCATTGAAAAGCATCCCAGTAGGAATTAGAAAAACGTGTAGGTAACAGGAGGGTTCTGCGATAAAGCCAGATATGCTGCTGGATATCTACAGTATCTTGTGGAGTTTGGTTCCAACACACCTGTCTCTAAAACTGATTAGCCAGATCAGGTTTTTGTAAATTAGCGCTAATGCTGTTTTGAGGACAAATTAGAACCTCCTGTTAGACCTTAGACTAAAATAGGATGCTAATGACAATATTGAGGAGAATGACTGTGCAACAATTTCATGCACAAGTTTCATTTATTTTGGCTTTTCTGAAATAAGAACTGGTGACACAGTGGCTTAGCGGTTTGCACTGTCGCCTGGCACGTCTAGGTTCGATTCCCGCCTCAGAGTCTGTGTGCATGGAGTTTGCATGTTCTCCTCGTGCTTGGTGGGTTTCCTTCAGGTACTCCATTTTTTTCCCCACATTTCAAAGACATGCAAGTTAAAATAATTTCCTGTAGTATATATATGTACTGTATGTGTGTGTGTGCCTACGATGGATTGGCACCCCGTCCAAGATGTACCCCACTTAGTGCCCTAAGTCTCCTAGGATAGGCTCTAGGTTCTCTGTATATAACCCTGTATAGCGTTATAGATGGTAAGGGGGTGAAATAAGAACAAGGTCAAAACTATACACACAGCATACCTTATATTTAATTGAATGTTACTTAGCAAGATTTTGGTTGCCATCATCCAGCCATTCTTAGCAGAATTAGCTGTGTTTAATTAAATTAGATGGTTTCCTGGCATAGTAGATCTGTTTTTCCCAGCACATGCTACAAATTTTCCTGTTTTCCTTGCTCCATTTATTTCATACCCAGCTTTGATGTGTGTTTTGTGGTCACTGTCCTATTAGAACACTCAATTTTGTCTCAACCATCTTGCTGATGATTTGAGCTTCTGCTGAAGAATTCTGTAGTAGTCTGCTTTCCTCATTACTCCTTCCACAATGCACCAGTTTCACTGGTGGCAAAAACACACCAAAATGCAATGCTACTGTACCACCACCACCATGCTTAATATCTGGTACAATGTTCTTGCAGTTACTCCTTCAAATATAAGTTTGGTCAAACTTCCTTTTTTTGCAGCAGCCTTTCAGTGAATAGTGATGTAAAATCTGCTTGACTAGAAACAGTGACTCTGAAGTTCATGGCACACCTGTGCCCTGATGGTTCCTTGGTGGTTCCTGATCATCCAAACTAATTTCCTTCAAGCTCAGAGTAACAGTCCTGTTCCAGAGATCATCAAGGTGCATACATCTCCTAATACCCTGCCTTCAACAGTTTGAACTGTCATGGAATCTGTGGTTGCTTTAAGAGACATTCCTGACTTGTGTAAATCAACCATCCTCTTTATAGGATCTGAACTGAGCGCCTCGGACTTTCCCATTGTACTTTGTGGTGGTCACGCCGTTAAGTGTTGTTAAACTTACAAACCCTTTTTAATATATTGGCACAAAAAAGCTCGATGCTATACACAATCATCACTAACAGGGAGTTGAGAGGGCTTGGTTTTGTGAATGAAAAGACATTTTGGGACTTTCAGCACAACTAATATGTTAATTTAATTGAGTGTATGTATATATTTTTGATTCTTATGTACAAATTCCTGGGTCTCACTTCTGTTTAATGTGTACGTTGTACAATCATTTCACACCAGAAAAGAAAAAATGTAAAAAAAAAGTTCAAAGAAACCACTGAAAGCCCAATATTACCATGACATTTACACTCATGATGAGAGTACGTAAACTGCAACCAGATGAGGTAACGTGGTAATTCACTGAAATGAAACTCACCCTGTATGGGTGATAAGAACACACAAATATAAACTTGAATTTCTATGTAATGTGTGATAGAATTTAGTGTGAATTTACTACAGACCCCTTCACATTGCGAAAACCATCTTTCCCATGGCATCCTTAAAATATCGAAAAATGCAGCGGCAACAGGGATAAAGAGGGTTATCATGGGCTTAATGCGCCCGGCGGGTTGGTATAAATACCACGTCATGCACAGGGCCTTTCATAAAGTGATGATATAAGGATTTGGATCCCAAATTAATAGTACATTTTTTTATACATGAAATAGATGCTCTTGATAGCACAATGTATTAAGCTCAAGAATAACATAATATGAACCTAACGCGGTCTTCTACAACATGGCATGGTTCTACCATAATCTTTCCAATCTACACCATGCTTGTAGTGCGTGAATAAAGTCCATTACAATGGTGTTAGTTACGAAATTAACAGGTCAATATTGTCGGTAATACATACATTAAGTTCTTCCTGGGTCTTGCTTCAACCACATCCTCACCATGTCCAAAAAAGCATGCCAGCTCCACGTCAAGGGAAACAATACTACGTCCTGGTTTTCTACTGCCAAGTTGTACAAGTTCTCCATGCATTCATCCAAGTTTTTCCTGGCTGCCAAATATTATTTGAAGCTAGAATGAGCATCTAATTAAAGGGAATATGAAATGAAAATGGAACAAGATGGGCCTAATCATGGGCACTTCTTCTAGGAAGATAATTTGTGATTGAACCATTGGAATGGATCGTTTTCTGCATTATTTATGCAAACTCCTCCAACTCCTCTCACCAAAATCAAAGAGAATATAAAATGATATTTGGAGTGTAATAATCAAACCCTTTTCCGGCTGTACCCTGTTGCTCTAAATGATGACACATCTAGTTCTTGATGGACTGGTCACGGTAAGATGTGCCCACCTAAATGTACACTTTTTTCATCTCATTAACCTCAGGAGACACGGCGGACCGATGCGGAGAGGATGGATAGCCCGGCTGTGCTGGAAAGAGTGACCGATAGCTGGTGTAAATCCAAGTAAATGTTGAGCTACTGCCAGCTGGAAAAAAAGCACTTTGGAGTAAGGGGTTATCATTCTATTACAGCTTGATTTGTGTCACTAATCAGCAGAGCAGAACCACAAGGAGTGTTTTCATTCCAAGTTTGGCTTAGAGAAAGAAAGAAAGAAAGAAAGAAAGAAAGAAAGAAAGATATTTAAACTATTCATAAATGGACAGGCTTACCATTAGGTTCAAATAAAATCATTCTTATAGAGAAGATAGCTATTATACTCAGTCTTGTGATAAGATCTTTGCCATAACAGGTACAGTATAAATAATCCTCATTAAACTAAGAAACAAGCTTAACCAGATAGAATCGGTCTGACATGCTAGAACAACTCTAAAGGGTCCAAAATTCTATTACAACCACCAGAATTGACCATCTAGAACCAGCTCGGCCAGCCAGAATAAATCTAACCTGCTAGGACCAACCTGAACCATCTTGATCAGATGGACCCAGACTAACTCTGCTTTCTCCATAGGCACTGCTGTTTCATACCATGCACAGGTACGATTCCTCCCAACTCAACTGCATCCTCTGGCCAGTGTTCACATTATGCGTGTTCACAAACGTTGGGGTCAAGTGTACTTAGATCCATGAAAGCATCCTAAAAGTGTCCAAAAACCCTTCTAAAACATTCAGATCTGACCAGCAGCTTCATGAGCGAGCTGTAACCTGCCTAATCAGCTAGAACCCGCCTCAAACCATCAGAACTGAGTTTCCGAGGCTGGTAACAAGCTATTAAAAAGAAATCCTGAACGATTTTGGGTTTTCCCCCCAAACTAATCAAAACACGGTTGTTCTTAATTGGCTGAATCTGTTTTCAAGTTTCTTTTATATAAACTCTATATATAATGCTAAAGGGAACTGTTTAAGAATGAAGACGGATAAAAAAATTCAGAACTCAGAAACAAAAAGGGACAAGGGGAGCTGATTAGCATTGTATAAATGAAATCCAGCTGCCAGGTTTGCTAACAGGTTTAAGCTGTTTACCATGTTAGCATGTCTTTGGGCAAAATATTCCTTTAAATATACTTTCAAAGATTCAGAATTCAGAAAATTGTACACCAGGAACGAGTCTTATCATAACCTTACACAAAGACCTACACAAGTTTAATATGAGCTCGCTGGGGGGTTCAGCTGCTGAGCTTTACCCTTGAAAAAAATGTGTGAATTTTGGACATATTCTCTTATACAGTATAAGTACATTCTCTGTAACAAGACCTATCCTTAAGGAAAAGCTCTAAGTAAATGTTTTAAAAGTTACAAATTTATCAGTGTTACCTGATACCTCTCACAATACTTAAAGTAACATTAGCAATGGTAGCTAGCTTACGAAGTTACATTAGCAAATTTCGCACCTAAGTGCATTGTCATTATTAACCCATTAATTTGATGACATAACTATACAGTTTACACGAGTTTTTGTCTCGTGTTAAAAGATGTTTAGCAAAGTTTGCTAGGTAGCCGAGCTATCTAGTATGAATTATGCGTATGGTCCATTCATGATGTTTGCTTGCTAAGCATTTAAGGTTGGGTTAGGTGATGTTTCATTATTTAAACTAATCTATTTGGTGTATTATTGGGTAAATTGTTTTGTATGGGATTTTGTCAACATTTCTAATGAATGGTATTACTGTACCCCTTGAACGTAAACAGAATTTTTAGCAGAAGTGTTTTTAGGTTGGGGGGCAGGGGTATCCTGGTTGTTAAGGTGTTGATCTAGACATCCCTGGTTCGAGCCGCTGCTGCGTTAGACCCTTGAGCGAGGTTCACCCCGAAATGCTCAAATACAATCGGGCGTCGATTGCTCAAATACAATATATCCCCAGTATGGGGAGATTCCGACAAATCCGAAAAAAACACAGCAAGGCAAGCTGTAACTGAAAAATACTAAACAATATGGTAGTGTAATACACAGGGTATTGGTGGCTCACTGGTAGGATTCTCGCCTGCCATGTAGAAGGATATGAAGGCTCGAACACCAAGCCACTGGGTGCAATGCCGATACCAAGCCATAACAGGTACAGTCCCAAAATGCGCCAGGAAAGGCATCCGGCATAAAACCTATGCAATGTTGTATCGGATGGTCAGCTGTGTGATATGGACTGATAACCAGATATCCTATTAACAATAATCCAATTATTCTAAATCTTCGCCAATGAGTGGGGATAATAGAACAAATATTTAATTAGGACATACAGTACCTTAAAACACTAATACCACACTAATAAATACCTGTAAGTTGCTTTGTGGCCAGAAACCCTGTCAAAGCTGCTGTTATAGAAAACTAACATCAAGCCATACTGATAACCAAGCTGAAAATCGCTGTAGACGTGGTATCACGCTGTGCTGTCACATCAAGCACACTTCTTTGAATCCTCCCAACCTTTCTGAGTGAAATATCTCCCACAGTCATGACAGCAGGAATTAGCAGCTAATCAGAGGCGTGCGGCATCAACAAGTGGGTGTTTCACACACCTGCACCCTCAAAACAGCTGGAAACACCTGGCTCACTGGGAAGGCGAAGAGCAAGCGAGGACAGGAGAGTTGGATAGAAGAGGAATGTAATTAAGGCCGGGCGAGGGGCTCATTTGAACTGGGCAATTACCCTAGCTAACTATCAGGTTCAGAGGGAGAAAGGGGGAAAGAGGGGAGAAAGAGATCTGTAATAGAGGGACAAAAGATCACAGAGAAAAAGAGTGTTTTAGTAAAGAGGTGTAAAACAACCAGAGTGAAGCTTTTCGGCAACCTGGACAGCACGTGCAGGCTTTCAAAAGGACATAAAAAAAGTTTTTGGCAACCATATGCATTGTTTTTAATGAAAACTTGATTTAAACATGAATGCTCGGGAACAAAACAGAGGAAAAACTAACTTACTGCATGCTTAAAACAGACTAATTATCATTTAAAACCAGCCTGAAAGTCAGCCTTGTGTAAAAGCACTATTAAGTACTAAAAAAAAATTATAAAATCCATCTTGAAGACTTTCCCATGACACTCCAGCTTTGCCTCTAACTGACACTGGAGACTCCTTACAAAAATACTAAATAAACATGTGCTAAACATGGGTAAGGTTTTTTTTTGTTTAGTTTTTTGGATTATAGAAGTGTTACTAAATGTAATAAATGTACTGTATTACCACTGCTTAATACACTACTATTAACACCTTCGGCCCCCATGAGAACCGAGAACTGTAACAGCACTGCGATGTGAGACGTAACCAGAAATTAAGCAACACAAGTAAACACAAGCAGGAAGTTTGCTCACGTGTGATGCCATTCATTCAGGTCCAGCCGCGCAACTAAGCCAGGGACTACAGCCGTGCAACTAAGCCAGGGACTACAGCCGCGCAACTAAGCCAGGTACTACAGCCGCGCAACTAAGCCAGGGACTACAGCCGCGCAACTAAGCCAGGGACTACAGCTGCGCGACTAAGCCAGGGACTACCGTTCGCCCTTACGTAACTGCTTTCATTTTTACGTTAGCCTGGATGTGTACCCCCGCTGAGTGCACTGTGTGGAAACATTTATCCGGCAAAGCTGAATGAGGAGTATTGTGGTCCACACCGAGCAATCAAGCAGTTCCTCAACCTGACAATTACCTTTGGCGAGGTTCAGACTGAACGCTGGCCCTAGAGTCAGCTTTCACCGCATCTCTACAGCCGATAAATGCTTCTCCTTCCGTGGCTCATGGTAAGTAAGGGAAAGAAATGAAAAGGAAAGGAAAGCAGCTGCATGTTTGCATTCACCACCCCAAACCTTTGCTGTGGGCCGAGGCCCAGGATTCCACAGCAATCTGCGTCAGTGAGAGAGTGCACTTGGGATTAGTTTGCGACAGCAGAACACCTCGGACGCCAATACCTAACTCACTCTTTTTACCCTGCCTAATCAGCATGTTTTTCTTGGCTCAGCTTACTCTATATCTGGCTCTGCTTTCTGCTATTAATGTACTTCATAGTGATTAAGTCCTACAAGTGCAGATTTTGTATTTCCTTTGCTAGCCTTTCTGTCTCTTTTTACCTCTCTCGGTCTCATTTACTTATTGTTATGCCTTTAATTAGCCCGTTTAGCATCAATGAACAAGGAGAGCATCACTTGATTATGTTAAGTCTATACACACGCATGTGAGTGTGTGTATAATATGCCCAACCCTTGATTGCTTCTATGATTTACATGCAGCTGTGAGAAGCACCCGTCTCCATTAGGACAACGTTCAGCACTTGACGCCGCGAAAGCTTGTATAACGTTTCTGTCTGGTGTTTGTACAAGAGGGGAAAAGACGTCCCCCCAACAGCCATTTTTCACTCAATTTAGCAGTAGAGAGTTTCTACTTTCACAGGTCTCGCCTCATCAAACTCCGGATTGGTGAAGGATGATTACTGCACGCCCCCAAGCCTGACACGGCCTTTAGTCAAATTACAGCCTAGCATATTTGCCAAACTATAAAGCCCAGGATAGACCAACGCAAGTCATGATCACAATTAATTACAACTGTCTCTAAAGAGGAGGGGGCAAAGTAAATAAATAAAAGTAGAGATTCCCTATAAGTCCTCAATTTTTATGTGCGCTTGATTAAAAGTACAAGAGTACTCACCTTCAAATTTCAAACATACAGGTCTCTCTCTCTCTCTCAAATTTGATCAATGTTTACAATTTCATACTTTTTAACACTGTTGTCAAGTTACAGTCAATTTTCATGACACACCCTCTTCCATCAGTTAATCAAGTCTATATTCAGCTTCATGCAACACGTAGTTCAGACCCAGCAGCACAAAAGGCATTCCAGGAGTGGACGATAATGCTGCTGGGACGTTTAACTATACAGTGTCTATCACTCTGCATTACAGGTTTTTTACACTAACTAGTCTGGGATAGCTCAGTGGGTAAGGCATTGTACTATGGTTTGGGAGGTCCCAGGTTCAAATCCCTTGACTGCCAAGTTGCCAGTGAGCAAGGACCTTAACCCTCACTTGTATATTCAATTATAAGAGCATCTGCCAAATGAAAATGTTGGGCACAGTATGGGTGAAAGTAGGTGTGAATGGAATGCAGTACTAAGGAAAGAGCAGCCGCTTGATAAAATCTCTAGCTAGCTAGCTCCTAACACAAGGCGGAATCCCAAATCCCTCTGTAAACCCCCAATCTGGGCCCTACTTGGTGTGTTGAACAAGTGATTGTACACCTTATAGCGCACTAGCTTTTCGTTTAGCGCTGCTTCTAAAGCGGAATAAGTGGAAATATAAAGTAAATCTCATAAGTTCCTCTGGACTGTTCACCACCTCTATGATTTATTCTCCTCACGTTATAGCTACATAGTACTGGTAATAATTAAAAAAATTACACTAACTCACGGGCGCCAGGTCCGCTAGTCGCGGTTAGTTAGTTCTGCCATTCGCAGAAGGATACATATGTGTTGGCGGAACAAAATAACTGGTTAAATGAACAAACAAATCATAATCTGTTGCTAGTGAGTGGTATTCCTGGAGCTGATGTATAAAAGCAGTATCACACTCGAGGTCGTGCGGTTGTGCTGGTTATCAGCACGACTGTGATCCCGTCATGTCTGCGATCGATTTTAATAACCTGAAAGAACAGCAGTCCCTCCCATGTGATACTGATTAACTATAATCAATGTACCTAAGCGTCACATGACTAGACATGCAGACAGTCTCACTCAGTGCTCAGCTCGTGCAGGAAGTGCCGAAACTATGCATGCTAATATGGCTTGCTACGTCACATCCCTAACTTGAATTCTAATTTGTAGATGTTTATAAAAGCCCATGCATTTTTTTTTTTGCTCTAGTATCAACTCCATTACATAAGCACAACTAGCATGCAGTATTACTGAGCTGCGAGTTATTACAGCGTCCTGCAGCAGGCAGCGGTGTCAGGAAATGACCTGAGAGACTACGGCAGAATGTTCTCTGGTCGTTTAGCAAGGGAGAGTGAGAAAGAGAGAGAGAGAGAGAGAGAGAGAGAGAGGGAGAGAGAGAAACAACAGCTGCGGTTCAGACATCGGCTTGCTCAGCGCCCATAGGAAGTTAATTTCATTTATTTCAGTGTACATTGTAGTCCATTGATTTCCAGTCAATCCCAAGCTCACAGACATCCTACATATTCTCTCTCTCTCTCTCTCTCTATATATATATATATATATATATATATATATATATACTTGTGTTTACACACACACACACAGTATTTGCCTTGTTGCATCGTGTCAGTAATAACAGTCCCAGAATTCTCTGCAGCCAATTAGTCTACCATAATTACCCAGAGCCCCATTGAGCTGTCAATCAGAGCCGAGCGACACAGGAAGTAAGGAGAGGGAACTCTCCACTGAGCCCGCCCCCCCACAGCCCAGCCAATTAAACCCACTCCTGTCCTCTAATATTAGCCCAGACCCACCCTTCTTCCTTTCTCCCTTTCTCTCATTGTTGTCTCTACACTGCTTTTCACTTCCTCTCTCAGTGATTCTCTCTCTCCCTCTCTCTCTCTCTCCTTCTGCCTGTCAACAATAGTGGAGCTCTTGGCAACAGCGACCACATATTTGTTCCCAACAGATGTCCCTTTAAAACAACATGACACCAACAGAACATATGGGCTGCCATTAGTATCCCCACGTCTACCACTGAACCTGATAGTGTTAATCTGTTCGCGCGATACTGCAACAAAAGAGTCGATGAGACGCAACCAAATAGGAACACGTGATTCGGATTGAATAAATACTATGTGTGCCGAACATGAATACGAATGCACATGAAAAAAAAAATGTTTCTTAAAAAAATAAAGGTTCACAGGGTATGTGGATGAGACAGGTGTTTATAGTGACTGGGGTCCTGCAGACAAAACAACCGAAACCAAATAGTCCAGTTAGAAGAAGGTCTTTTATATTGAAAGTTTTATACATTTCACCTGCAGCACTAGAGCAAAACCATCCTGTGAGACTTAATAGGAAGGAGTCACAAAAGTCTTATCAGTCCTATCAGCATTTTCTGTTCAAGGCTACTGTCTCCCCAGTCACTGCAGTGCAGGTGTGAACGTGATTACGTGATCAGTTCATTTGGAACTACGGTGTGGGCAAAGATGGACGAAGGAAGAAGGGCAGCGTGGTGTACCTGGTGCCGTTAATTATCGTTGAGTTTGTGCACAGTATGGAGAAAGTGTTTTGTCACAAAGAAGTGTGTGTGAGACGCTCACTTCTGTCCACAGTGTCGGCTTCGTTTTTGAGGCGTTAAAGCATCCTCCCTAGAGTCCTGATCTCCTTCCGTCTGACTTTCACCTGTTCGGTCCCTCTGAAAGCAGCACTATGAGGACGCAGACAACGGTGCATTCGTGGCTCGCAGTTCGGAACGAAACATTCTTAATGAGGGAATACAAAAGCTTGGTGACAAATGGACGAAGTGTATTAAGAGCGAGGAAATAATGTCGGAAAATTATCTATTTGTTTATTCTAAAATTTTATCAAAATAAATTCTACAGTTAAAGTGCGGATCATTTTTGACTTAACCTCGTACCTGGTATGATGTGATGGGAAACAATATTAAAGCAAACAAAGGCAAACAAAATTAATGACACTCCAATTTCTAAAGTTTATTAAGGCCACGCCCACTTTTGGTTTGAATCTGGATACAAATGTAAATTTTAAATCTGGATACAAATATATACAAAGGCAAATCAGATATATAAGAGATGCATGACTTCAAAAACAGAAATTTTTGTCCGTCCCAGTCTCTGATCAGAATCCTAAACCCTGCTAGAAACTTAAAGGATCATGGATGCTCCCACGGATGTTAATCGCCATAAATGCTGAAAAAAAAATTCATTGATTTAAGGTTGTATTTAGCAGCATTTTGTTTGGATCGTGCATTTAAACATTTTGTCAAAGTCATTATAACTTACAAAAACAAAGTTGTCCTGATGTTGAATTTCTTCACAACGTCATTACAAATGCTACAAAACTTCAATATAATATTCTACTAAAATATAAAAATATAACAAATACTGCATACACACTGGGACTACAAGGGCTTTTGCCATTGACCTCAACCTTTAAGCCAGAGGAAAACAAGATGGTCGAGAAAATTTTCATGACATCTTTATTTCATGATAAGTCACATTTAAATAGATAGATAGATAGATAGATAGATAGATAGATAGATAGATTGATTGATTGATTGATTGATTCCAGCATGGAAGAGGTAATCAATGTTATTCAAACCTCGATCGCTCCAGGCCGCCTTACCTCTGTGACGTCTTCTTATACTTCCTCCTGTTCCAACACAGAAACATAAAGAATGAATTAATTATACACACTGTATATAGTTTTATTGAATATAATAATTACAATTTGCACCCAAACGCAAGTGTGTATACTGTATTTCAGACAATCAGGAATGTTGATAATTGAACAGAAACACATAACTGTGTTCAGTGACCAAAAGTCCCGTTTTGACATGAACACCCTTCATATTTGTACCTCGAATTAAGTAACCTTTTTTGCTTGTTTATTTATTTATTTATTTATTTTTTATTACCAGGTAGCAATAATAATCTTCCAGTTTAAGCAGATCATCCTGTGTTTAAACAACTCAATGCTATTCAGGTTGGAGTATTTTTTTTTTCTTTATCATTGACTCATTTCGCTTTATTTCAATAGGTTTTACTTTTAATTCTGAACTATTCCGTGAGCTTTTTTTTAAATTCCCGGTTAAGCCTTTTCGACAGTGCGCTGGTGAAGTGTTCGATCAAGCTGTGCAGTTGGACACTCTAAGCACATTTCACACAAACGCATTAACAATGCAATAGCAGAAGAGCAGTTCGTTGATGCACGAGGGAACGCCGCCGTCTTCATCCGCATATCATCTCTCTCAGTGATCAGACCGATGCTCCAGCTGAGATTGGGACTGAGATGCTTCAGTAATGAACGACTGCGCTCTCTCTCTCTCTCTCTCTCTGCACTATAATCTCTTTGTGCGCTCTCTCAGGGTCCATTAATATTCTGCGCACTTACCTATGTATATTCATGTGGAAACATTTGTGCACACAGCTCTTGGTCTAGTGTCGTGGTGGTGGTAGTGGTTGGGGTGGGGTCAAGTCTTAAATCACGCTAGTGAAAGTAGCTGACCCTAAAAAAGTCGCTTTCTAGTTCTTAAATTCCAATTGGTCAGAAGGTGTTGATCGATACTCTATAATAAAACGTTGGCAGCTTTAATAAGAATCAGATGTTTATATGAATGCATTTGTTTTAATGCATAATGCAATAAATAATGTTTGAAGTAATTGCTTTTAGCATTAAATGTGCAATAAGGAGATGTTCATTTGACATTTTTGGAATGATGCTCCAGCGTCAGCGATTTTTGTCTTGGTAATTTCCTTTCATCCATCCATCTATCCATCCATCCATTATCCACGTTGCTTAGCCTGTGTAGGGTCGCAGGGGGCTTGGAGCTTATCAGTGGGATCACGGGGCACAACCATGTCGCTTTCGAGTTGTCAATTCCGATTGGTCAGAAGGTGTTGATCGATACTCTACACTAAGCGCTTTGGCAGCTCTAGTTCCAATCAGACAGCAGACATTCCCACAAAACACTGGGAGATCATGGAAACTTCATAAACAGAGACGAGCTGTGAGATTAGAACCCACAACCCGGAAGAAGCAAAATGAAGGGACAGTGCTGGCCATTGTATTTTTTTCCTAATTTTTATTGTCATCACTTTTCACTTTTACATGCACGGTTAGGTTGTGCTATGCTCGACCAGGCCATTTAACTGGACTACTGCTGTTGTCCATGATACTCCCCCATCAGCTTGTTAGTACACGACAAGTGGTTTCCTGGTTGACCAACTACATCACAGACTAAACGCTTGATAAACAAGTTCGCTAGTGGCGAGCTGCATGTCAAGCTGTTGACAACATGGACAAATTTACAGCTTGGAACATTTTTGTCCAAACGAGATTTGCGCTATCTTTCCTAACGGTACTATCGGATGCTCTGTGCTTCTTCCCCTCCGTTCCACCTTTTCCTTTTGTTAGATTTGTTGGGTAAAACGTTCTGATGGAGGCCGTCCTGACTCCCAACCTCATCACTGGGTGTGCTTGTCCGTCTTTCAGAAATGTGACTCAGAGAAGTATGATTTCAGTCTGACTAGCATGTTTAAAAGTCCGGCTAACTCAATGTCATGTAAACGCACTGATCGTTAGGACCCTCCCCCATTGAGAAGACAACTCACAGCAGTGGACAGGCCCAAGACGATCACGTGCTGGCCACATCTGTTGGAACTCCTCACACAACGTTGGGGAACGTCGCGACGCACTCTGAGGAACGCGCTATCCACCGCATCTACTCGCGTGAGCTCACAGACGCCCGTGATTGACATTCCGTCTGTGCGATTTGATTGATGTGAGAGCTGTTATGCCATCCAGCCCCCCCTCCAGAGGCCACAGCCAACCTGCTCTCCGGATGTCCTTGTTAATATTAAAGAAGAAACTAATAAAGCCGAGTCCCGCAAGGGAGCGACTGTTTGTAATTGCCACGACACAAAACAACAGGAAGTGCTTTGTGTTTGTCCCAAAATTATAACACGTTATTTAAAAAGGGTAATTGCATCCAAGCCGATGTTGTGTAATCGGAATTAAACGCTTTGATAGCGATGATGTTTTTTTTTTGTTTGTTTTTTTAATGATGATTTCCATTATATATGGACCCCAGAGAATTACAGAACCGGTTCCACTTCATGGCATCACATGACCGTCAATACGCAGCAGAGGGAGAAAGAGAGAGATAAAGAAAGGCAGAGAGCCAGAGATAACAGACTGTCGTGCGTCAAACACTTCTCAGGTGAACCACAGACGCTGATAAAGATCTCTGACCCTCAGCAAAAAACGACTGCCTCTCCCATTCACCGCCGCTCCATCTGTAACGTCTCACTGACACCCTTTACACTTCTTTATTAATTTTTTCATTTTCTTTTTTAAAGGTTGTTAACAGCATGTTCTTCATTTGCTTCACTTTTCATCTATATTCACAGAATGGTGTGTTTTTTTTTTTTTTGTCTGTGTTTTTCAAATCCAGACCTGCAGCAATATGAGACAGTGTGTGTGTGTGTGTGTGTGTGTGTGTGAACTTGTCTCATAGGAAAATCACATTACTACGAGTAAATTGTCGGCTTTCGTGAAATGGAATACTCCTATGAGAACACCTTTAGCCTGTTGCATAGTGAGTGTGACAGTTATTAAGGAGATATTTGGATTATTTTGCACCATTTGTATTTGCTTCGGAGGTGAGATAATGAAGTGATGCTCCCAGGACGCTTGAGGGATCACCGATTTTTTTTTTTTTTCCTTTGATAGAGGTGCTACTGTATTTGTTTTACTATGAGTTGATCTCAGGATGTTAAGGATCCCATTGATGGTGCAGTAGACAAAACAAGTCTGGAGCTCTCTCATGGAGTTTCTATAGATAATCCATTTCTGATAGACACATCTCTTCACATCTGTTAGGGAAAACAATGCTAAATCCGTCAACTTCCTCCCTTACATCATGTTTGGTTTGGTTTAGTTTGTTTTATCATAAAGAGTTAAGACACACAATTCCTTACTGTTTTTAAAACCCTTATTTATGCAAAGTAATGTAACCTTGAAGATCGATTTTTTTTCTAAGAACTGCTGCACAGGGAGATGTTTATAATAATTCCGAACTCATTCTGATGTTCCTACAAAGAATCATTGGTATTGAGCAAAATTTTAAGACTCTGATGCTTTTTAGGTCTCATTTCACTAGTACACACATAAACACACACACACACTAAGACCTGTTGGGAAGTACTTACAGTCCCCGGAGCCGGAGCCAGATCTTCTCGATCTGGTCTGGTTGAAGGTACTTCAGCGAAGTGCTCTCGAACTCCTCGATCTCTTTGGTCGGAGACTCCATGGTGAAGTTAATCCGGAGCGAGCGAGTGCGACGGAGGCGCGAGAAGGAGAACGAGGGGAGAACCCGTGTCCCCTCTTCAATGCAGCTGCGGCCAGGACGCTACCGCTGGCAACATCCTCCGTCCCCCTGCTCCGTCCCCCTCCTCCTCCTACTCGTCTTCTCCTCTCCTCCTCCTCCTTCTGCTTCTTGCAGGAGTTGAGGGGTGTACGAGTGTTCAACGCTCTGTGTTTGTGTGTGTGTGTGCGAGGGTTTAGACCGAGTCGGACGCACTGTGCACACTTGTGGAGAAGAAAGTGCAAAAGCAGAGCTGTGTGTGTGTTTGTGTGTGTGTGTGTGAGACAGGGAGAGAGAGAGTACACTCTCTCTTTCAGTTTCTGTGCAGAATAAATTTAGTCTACTGATCGAAGCCGGAGCGAGTGGGGCAGAAAGTGTGTGACAGTGTGTGTGTGAGAGAGAGAGAGAGAGAGAGATGGGAAACAGGGAGAGGGAGGAGTTTAGGGTGGAGTAGAGGACCACTGCCACTGACTGCAGGGTGTAGTGAGATTAATATATTTTATTCATCACGGAGAGAGAGAGAGAGAGAGAGAGAGAGAGGAAAAATGAGCGATAAAACGCTTCATAGTGGGACTGAGCTCTCAGGTTAGATAAAGTGCAGGGGTTGGAAATGTTCAGGAGGTGAGTCATAACAGTTACGACACGCTTCAACCGCCGTGTACGTTCACGTAGGTTTCATAGTGGTTGGTGCGACTTCTAGGTAAATGTCTATTTTTGGTATACTCATTTAGTCTAGTTATTTATAAAAAAGTAAGGTTTCTGGCAACATTTTTACCCAACCCACAGTGGGTAAAAAAAAAAAACACAGCAGTCAAATAATATTTCTACAATGGTTAGTCAAAAATTATCCGCACTCTGACTGTAGATTTAATTTAGTCGAATTTTAGAAAAGACAAATACAAATTTTTTTTCGAGTAACGCAGTTTGCGGGCGTTCCCCAAGACGAGCAAAGATTTTTTAATAAATTTTGACTTAAACGAAAAAGTCTTGGTTTACGAATACCGAGTATCATGTGTCACGCATATGCTTTTTTTTTTTTTGACTGATTTTATTTTGTGTCAGTATGCGTGTGTGTACAGGGCGCAGGATAAATAAAGCAAAAGCAAGTCTCATTCGAGAGGTTAAAAATCAATTTTTTCTCTCTGCTCAAGGCTTAGCCTGCTCTTTGTGGCTCCTACTTTCGCCTTCACAGACACACACAGACACACAGACTCTCTACTCAAGAAACACGCGATTTTTTTTAAAGCCAAAGTGCAAATTAATTTGTTTTATTTTTACTTTATATTTTTTGTTAATTATTTTTATGTATTTATTTTTTTGGGCTGTGGAACAAATCATTTGAGTTTCCTTTATTTCTTATGGGAGAATTCGATTTGGTTTATGAGTGTTTTAAAATACAAACCCACTTCCGGAACGAATTATGCTTGTAATCCAAGGTTTTTCTGTAATCTCTCGGCACACTTTTGTCCATCTGTCAACAAGCTTTTGTATTTCCTCATTAAAAATGTTTTAGGCTGAGCTGCGAGCTACGAATGCACCGCTGACTTCACTGCATCATCAGAAGGGAATCTTTGTGCTTATAGTTCTGCGTTCAGGGAACCAAACAGTCTGATAGACTCAGATCAGGACTATATGAGGATTCTTTAAACACCTTAAAACAAATTTTTGGGCGAGATCACAACGCTTACGTTGACGACCCTTAAGAATGCCAGAAAACTGTCAGCATTGATGAATTTTCCAGCTGATGGTGGACTTTTGAACTTTTTCTTCATCGGTGATTGAGGATGTTTCTGTTCCATACTCCATACATGTTCACTCTCAGGCTCGTAGTGATGAATCCGTGTCCTGTCACCAGTAATGATTCTCTTTAATTAACTTTCACCTTCCTCAGAGTATCGAGTCCAAATTTTGCTTTGCAGATATCCAAACATTATCTTCAATATAATCAGAGCTTTTTTAACTCAGCCTTATATTTATCATTACAATGAAAATGGCAGAAAATGTTGCTTACAAAATCAAATTTTTATTCTACAAAACATAAATTAAGCCAAATGGTCTTGTTTTTTTATTATAATAAAGTTCAACACTATATATATATATATATATATATATATATATATATATATATAAGTATAAGTATAGCACTTTCAACAATGCACACTGTCACACTGGATATGTATTTTTTATGAGCAAGCCAGAGGTGACTGTACGGGAACCCATCCTCATCTGGGTGATACCGAATAACACAAGCATAAATACATCCCTTCAATGACCAAGGTTGAAAGTACAACTGTGTAACAGGAAATGTGTTAGAGTTGATTTAAAGTTCACTTTGGTGAGGCTACCAACTAGTCACTGATGAAGACTTGGGTACAAAACCGTCCGTGTCAATTTCAGTGCTAAGTCTATTCGTCTGATTGCTGTCATAAGCCATCACAGTGTATCGAAGCAAGATCTATGACAACCTTCATGTGGAACTCTCCTCAATTACTGTATTAAACCTTAAGCAGAGAACACAATGCTATACTTAGCAACAGGATCCCCACAACCACCAAACTGCCACTGTTGGGCTCTTGAGCGTGGCCCTCAACGGCTCAGATGTGTAATGAGATAAAAATGTAAGTCGCTCTGGATAAGTGTGTCTGCTAAATGTAATTGAATTCTTTTGAATTTTGGAAAAGACAAAAAAGTGGGACTTTGGATTGTGCAGAACAAAAAAGCAGAGTTATGAGAATAAAAACTCCCATTATTTCTCTATATAATCCCCTGCTGCACTTTCCCAATGTGTCACGAGTACCATCAATGTACACTACAAGTTTCCTCAGTACACCAGAGCCATGATCAGACTGCCTGCTTCACGTCTAAAACACCGGCCTCCCAGGAACTCCTTTAATACACCGAACATGTGAAAATGGCTTGGAGATGTGTCAGTAGCTCCCAGCTGAGTTCCTGTAACGTGCAAGTGGTGTTGGTGTGTACAGTTTCCACAGACAGATGCGTCTCCTCCACATCATCAATTTTCAGGGATCAGGTGTTCCACTCGCTGAATGTTTACAGGAACGAGTGCAGTGAGTCGGGATCATCATTCTTGGACATCCAAGCATTTTGAAAACGTTTTACTGCGGTTAAGAGTCTCATCACATGTCAATCAGTTTTGCATTTTCATTCACCATTTTTATTTAATTATTTCTGTATTTTTCATCAATGCATAGTTTTCTAATGCTGGCTTCCCATATTACTGACAAAACCTTTCGTCAAACAGCATCCTGATTAGGGAGACTACACATGCCTGTTCTTAAATCTGTGGCAAGAAAGAGTTTTAGTAAAAAAAAAAAAATGTTTGGTGTGTCCTGTGTACCATGATCATTAACTAATCAGCCTCTCACAAGGTCCTGGTTTGCAGAAAAGTGTCTATTATAGAGCAAGGTGTCTGGCACTGTGACCTAGGACCTAAAATTAGCCTGGTGGAATCCGATCTCAAGTTACAAAGCTCCTAAAAAGGCATTTAAAATGTCTAAAATTTACCAGATCAGATCTGACGAAAGTACAAGAACTCAAAAACTATACAAGAACTCAAAATACTCTTGCAGTGGATTTTGTCTTGACCTTCTTGACCTCCAACACATAAAAAAAAAAAAACACAGCATTTGAAAACCTAACCTTTATCACGCCTGGATAAAGGAATCTAATCTAATCTAATTCTCACCATACCTCCACACGAGTAATTAACTGACCACAATTACATTTAGCGCTTCCCCCCTAGAGCATCCTCCCTCCATTTCAAAGAATCTGTGCACATCTCTGACAAAGGAAACCCTTTCCTGCCTCATCAATTTGGCCCAATTTATTGCCTCATTATTCACAGCCACCTCTAAATGAATTATCAGAAATCAATGTCTCTGTAATTCATCTGCTGTTGAAGCTCCTGGAAAGCTTTCAATTAAAACAACGGCAACTTAATTTAGACTTGATTTGAAGATCATGGAAAAGAATTTGATCCTCTTGTAAACCTGCCTCTTATAATCTGTTTTTTCTCCGTACAGATGTGTGGGCTGCAGATGTCAATGTTATTGTTAATCATGTCGATGAGGTAGGAGTGAAATCTGTAATGCAGCAGGTTTAACTGGTATAGTGTGTTTGTTATCAGTTGCAGGGGGGAAAAACAAAGTCGATTCATGCTGGGAAAAAAAAAAAGAAATTGATTAGAATTCAATGAAAGAGGTCTGAGTCAATAAAGCAGGAAATGGTGCTGTTATTATTCATGGGCGAAAAGCAACACTGCTTTACAACGAAATTCCAGAACCCTTAGAGTGGTATTATATTTGTGTCTGTTTTATTTTTTCATTTTGATATTTTGATATCAGACAGATATTTTGTGCTTAAGGCATTGGACAATGGTTTGGAAGGTCCCAGGTTCAAATCCCTCGACTCCACGTTGGGCCCTTAAGCAAAAAGGTACATCACTTCATGTGCTTCCCTTCTTACGCTGAAACACCCATCGCTCTGAATTTGGGTCCATCAGGCCACATGACCTTTTCCATAGCTCCAAAGTCCAATCCAATCTTTATGCTTCCTAGCAAAGTGAAGTCCTTTAACCACTGTGCATAGGATAAAATGCTTAAATTAGATGTTTAGAGTTTAATGAAAGATGTAGAATGTCATGTATCTCCTTGAGAAACTTTTATTTTAATGCATTATTTATTTATTTTTTATTTTAATTCATTATTTATTTTTTCAACTGTCATGTTTGCAGATGACATTGTGCTTTGTAGTAAGAGCAGGGAACAGGTGGAGGAAAATTTGGAGAGGTGGAGGTACGCTCTGAAAAGCAGAGGAATGAAGGTTAGCCGCAGCAAGACGGAATACATGTGTGTAAATGAGAGGGACCCAGGAGGATTGGTGAGGCTACAGGGAGCAGAGGTAAAGAAGGTGCAGGATTTTAAGTACTTAGGGTCAACGGTCCAGAGCAATGGAGAGTGTGGAAAGGAGGTGAAGAGGTGGGTACAGGCAGGTTGGAATGGGTGGAGAAAAGTGTCAGATGTATTGTGCGATAAAAGAGTATCAGCGAGAATGAAAGGAAAGGTGTACAGGACAGTGGTGAGATCAGCGATGCTCTACGGCTTAGAGACAGTGGCACTGAAGAAAAGACAGGAGGCAGCGTTGAAGGTAGCAGAGCTGAAGATGTTGAGGTTCTCTGTGGGAGTGACAAGGATGGATAGGATTAAGAATGAGTTTATCAGAGGGACAACCCACGTTAGATGTTTTGGAGATAAAGTCAGAGAGGCCAGATTGAGGTGGTTTGGACATGTTCAGAGGAGAGATGGTGAATATATCGGTAGAAGGATGCTGAGGTTTGAACTGCCAAGCAGGAGGTCTAGAGGAAGACCAAAGAGGAGATTTATGGATGCAGTGAGAGAGGACATGAAGTTAGTTGGTGTGAGAGAAGAGGATGCAGAGGATAGGGTTAGATGGAGGCAGATGATTCGCTGTGGCGACCCCTGAAAGGGAACAGCCGAAAGACAAAGAAGACGATTTATTTTTTCAACTTTCATCAATCTAAACCTTAGCTATAAATAATACTGTAGCTCAGTGGTTAAGGTGTTGGACTATGGATCGGAAGATCTCAGGTTCAAACCTACACCCCACACTCTACCACTGTTAGGCCCTTATCTGTTCAGATGTATGTTAAGATAAAAAAAAATTATTTGCTTTGGATAACAGCGTCTGTCAAATGCCATAAATGTACAGTATAAGAACGTTTCGTGAAAATATTTTCTCGGTCCCGTAGTCACGTGCTGCTCTTCATGTGATTTGATTTTCTCTGTGCGTAAGCGTAACATCGATGCCGATGTCACGGCCTGGTCAAATCTCAGGTCTTATTCATTAGAGCATGAAGAGCAAGTGAGTATGTAACGTAACGTGGTGTGAGGTCAGGATTGACTACAGAAATCACTTGCACCGGTTCGCCTCTCGCACACCACAGCTGCCTTTCTTCTGGAAAAAAAAAGATGCACTCTGTACTGTAACTGAAAGATGGACTGAAAAGAGCAGGGCTTTTCACGCTTGGCCTTTGAAGGATGAGGAGTGAAGAGTGGCAGTTCGGTCACTCTCACCTTCTGTTTCTGTCACACACACACACACACACACACACACACACACACACACATAGGCAGCCTCCATCTCCACAGATGAAAGTGCAATAGTAGTGGTCCTCCGTTGAGGCCGTGGCATTATCACCTGCCGCCGCTGCCTGGTGTAATTGAAAGGCTCCTGCAGCTGAGTCACTCCGGAGATCTTCGTGCACAGAGATACTGACAAAAAAAGTGATGGAAATAGAGGAAGAAAGACAGAAAGCAAACAAGAGCAAAAAGAAGAAGGAAGAGTCCCGAAAAGGAACATTTCGGTTTCACAAACATAGTTTTGTGACCAAAAACGGGTAAACCACTTCGGATGAACAAATGCATCCCAAATGAATACGGATATGATAAATAAATAAAAAAAAAAAACCTTCATGCAGCTTCAAAAAAAACATGTTCTAGGATTCCGATTGATAAAGCCAAAGGTTTCTTATGGTTGTTCTTCAACATTATGCAAATGAAATGGTTACATATTTCTCTTTTCAGTGTGCACTGTGGTCTACATGTGAACATCTTGAGTTCCTGGTTTTGAACCCACATCCGTGTTCTTGCTTACGATACCCTGCCTGGTTCAGAAGAAGCGAATTGTTAGCGTGCACCAAGCAAAGAAAACAACTAAGGACATTTAAAAGGACTGGAATGAGCCAAAGAACTGTACAATACGTTATTAAAACGGGAGTGGTGAAGTTTCAGCTTTGTGGTAGAAATGTGGAGGGTGAAAAAAAACATGGTACATACACACGCACAACGTGATGAGAACACACAGGATTGGGACTAAACAGCTGTGTGCCCATAAGAAATCCACAAGTTAGCGAGACTTAAGTTTAAACCAATGCTAGTTATCTTATCTAACTCACCTCAATCTTTACTGACTGATGAAAGTGCTACTCCTGCAGCTAACATGAACGTAATGTGAAACTGTCCTCAGATCTCGTCTGTGTACCAATGCAAGCATCTTGTCCCAGAATTCTCAGCCAAACAGCAAACTACAAACCTGGCGGCTCTTAACTCACTCATTCCAGTTCCCCAGACGACTAATCATGACCACCTGCTCCTAATTCACACACGCCTCATAAATAACCTGGACTTTCAGCAAAGCTTTCTGCGATACCTTCGTGCCGAGCTGACTGTTGCTGATGTTTCCAAGCTATTTGTTAGCGAACATGTTCCTGTTTCGACTCAAAGATTCAAATTAGCCATTACCAACCTGCATTTAGGCATTAGCTGTTAGGCAGATACATTTTTCTGCATCTAGGTATTTCCCAGCCAGAGAAAACAACTGATCGTTCAACCAAATTGGTGCTCGTGTGTGTGTGGGGTTGCTTACCTTGCAGTCAAGAAGCAAAGCTGTTTCCTACAAGTGTGTGCTTTAGCTAGTTTTCATTCTACTTTTTTTCCGATTGTGTTGGTTATTAGACCATTGGTTCATTCTTTATTCAATACGCTCTGTGGCATTTCTTAGGTTCACTTTTGTTTTCCATACACACAAAGAAGACGGGTATTTTGGGAAAGGAATGCCTTTCCGAGGTCTGAGGTTGCTATGTCTGGAATTAAAAAGCTTGGCACAGACAGCTAACGCGAATGTGTGCTTTTCAAAAGCAAGTACTCCATGACTACAGCTGCAGATATTTGTTGTCGTGTTGTTCGAATGGGCTCTGCTTGTGATGACTCAGGACTGGTGCTGAACGAACTGCGCCATCGCTCAGGCTGATGTGCTGCATAAAAATCCAGGCTGAGAAAACCATCAAGTATAAACCATTCAAAATAAATTCACTTACTGCTGCATTTGTCAATACTAAAGGGCTCTTTTAAGAGGAGGGGAACACGTTTAAGCATGCATGTAGAGTACTGTACTCCTCCGATGAGTCTTTCAGATGCTTTTGGGTCTAGTTTCCTCAGCAGAACCAAATTCATGTTTTATAAATATAGTCAGATGTATCTAGTATGTTCTATTATAAAATATCCAGAAACCAAATGTTCTGTAAAATCCCGAAACCTTTTCCCAAACTTTCAATTGGCAAATTTCAAGTTTAAAATATAGTCGCAAAGCAACGATGATCGGGCCCAAGCACCTTGGGCACATGCATTTAAAGGAGAAATACAAATACAATTATGACATAATATATAATTATATAATTATTTTAAGCTTAGGAAGGTATTAGGCAATTTTACGTTTAAGGCCTTGTCTAAGGCTGAACAGTTTGAAATATCAAAAACCCCCTTCGCAATTTCGCATCCTCTATGTCTTGAGATTATATTGGCCCAGTTTGGATAGAAATCCCCTAGGAGGAGTACAGTATATCAAATATCATTGGGTGCATGTTCCGAACATCCCAAAATAACTGACTTCCTGTTAAGTAACGCACACGACAAGCAAAGTTGTTTAGTTCAATAAGATCTAAATGAGTACTAGGCCTTATATATATATATATATAATGTATTAAGTGTGTATGAGCTATGCAGCAAAATCTCCTGTGAAGGCCCCTGTGCCATTCCAGATGTGCCAAACCTGTGTGCAGATTTTCATGACTTTCATTTTAAGCATGTTAAGAACTTCAAAAAGCCCTCAAAAAAACTTTAGACGAACAAGAGGGCCATTTGCACACTATGATGTCATAGTGCTTGAGCCCTATATAGTCTTGCTCTACTGTATTTAAGCATCTATTTCTAAGTGCATCGCTTTATAGGCTTCCCTTCTTACACTGATGCATCCATCGCTCCTAAATAGGGTACATCTGGACTCATCAGACCACATGACTTTTTCAATTGATCTTTATGCTTTTTCTTTTTTAAATTGGTCTTACTAACACAAGGACCCAAGCTGTTTAGTCCCAATCCTGTGAGTTCTCTTCCCATGCTCTTACTTACACTATGAAACACTCATCATTTTTTATGATGAGACTTAACCAAGAGTTTAAGTAATCTTTGTTCATGATTTTTTTTTTGTCTGACCACATTTCTTCCATAAAGTTGACTCTTCAGCATTGTGTAGTCTTCTCTCATCCGGTGTGAAGGCCAGAGTAAGCAAATGCCCTTCATCATTCTTTCTCTCTTTCCTATTCTCTGCTTCACTTTGTTTTTTTTTTAAGTTTTATTACTTTCATGCCAGATTTGTTAAAGTTTTTTTGGCAATGTAGGCCCATTAAAAAAAGCTCCTACAAGCTCCAAAAACCCACGTCTGATTTTCGTTGCATCTCTTCTAACATTTAGTTTATTAGATATCCAGATGTTTTAGAAGTGCTGCTCTCTTTCCACAGTGACCTGCTGTGTTTTTTTTTTTTTTTTTTTTTTTTTGCCGATGCTTCTTCCAGCAGGATTGGACCCAACAAAGAACCAAATTTTCTGTCCTTTTTTTTTTTTTTTTTACCAACACGTACAATTCTGTGTTATTGGGCAACACACGCCAGAACAAGTGAAACATTTATCCATCCAATTTCTGTACCAGTGATTTCTCTACCTCTCCAAGTTACCTACAAATGAGAGCCAAAAGTGGAACAAACCACCTTTCCTGTGTATAACTACCACAATCTCGGCCAGGTGATGTCACTGTTATATTTAAAGATGATTTTTGGCCAGCTGTTTCCCTGTTCAGAGTAAAGGTGAACGCAGCACACATCCGAACCTACAAAGCCAAGCCTTCTCAAATGTCACTTTCCAGGCGTCCATGTTGACAAAACAAAGGTCTCGCAGGAGGACGTTCCAGGAGCTCGTCGTTAGAAACACACTCGCTGAGAAATGATTACCTTGGTTAATAGGTGCAAGTCTGAAAACGTCACGAATGTCAAGTGTGAAGAAACCTAATTCGTAAAGGGGGTGAAATCATACTTTGAAACGTGACTTCACTGTCTGTTGCACTGCTTCCAGCACTTAAGGAACCTTAAAAACAAAAAAAAGCAAAATGAGAAATTCCACTTTATTTATTACCCATCATTCGGGCGACTCATTTGTCAGATTATAAAATGTTTGCAGATCATCAAAAGCAGCGTGCAAAAATTAGCATGCATTCAGTTTTGTCTTCACTTTGCACCTTTCTTTTCCTTCCTCAGTCATCAACTTGGTATTATTCCAAACATTAATTTTAATGAGAGCGCCGCAACACAAACCCCAGTCGCCATCTGATATTAAAGACAGCAAATATAAAATGACTCAACGAGTGGATTCGGCATTAGGCAAGTCTTGAATCATCTTTGTTTGCGATTCTAACAAATTGCTCTGATGTTATGAATTTTTAAAAACCATATTGTCAGCCATATTGGTTCCAGGGGCCATTAGCATATTTTGCTCATTTTAAAACCAACAGTCACAGATGGGTGATAAATTACAGGAAAAAAAACACACTAAAAAGTTTATCCAAAAGATTTCCTCTGGGATTTGCAAATGGAGATGGACACCCAATGGCAGCAGGGTGGTGCAGCGGTTGCACCTCGAGGGTCCGGGTTCGGTTCTCACCTCGTGGTCTGTGTGCGTGCAGTGTGCTTTTTCTCTGTGGTTGGTGGGTTTCCTCTGGGTTTCCTCTGGGTACTCCCGCAGTCCACAGACATGCAGATCAGGCTCACTGTCGTTTCCAAATTGCTCATAGTGTGTGAATGTGCATGTGATTGTTGACCAGAAGATAAGAACAAATACTATGGTCACCACAGGCCTCCATGGTCCCTGGTTGGACTACAGAGTTTTCTAGATGGATGGACTTCTCACAAGTCCAACAGGTGCCATGTGAAGAGGCAGACAAGTCAACAAGTTTCTTTATATGTTAAAGGTGTTGAGTCAG
This sequence comes from Clarias gariepinus, assembly GCF_024256425.1. NCBI lineage: Eukaryota > Metazoa > Chordata > Actinopteri > Siluriformes > Clariidae > Clarias > Clarias gariepinus. The sequence continues at coordinate 21,549,536 of NC_071124.1, forward strand.
ACGAACATTGCAGTGATGCCTCTTTCTCAAGGAGCCATATTATGAAAAAAAATCCCCAGCTCTGAGAACCTGTAAACGAATGTGACTTTACGTCATTTCATTGCATTTCGTTCCTTTATCTTACCGGGTAAAATCCCATTGAGACTCCAAATCTCATTTTCAGCGGAGAATTATGATGAGTCAGAAGAACGTCTGACTCACTGCAGGTCAGAAAACCAACAAACATGACATTTAAGCTGAGTTAACATTTGGCATTGTTTTTCATTCCTCTTCTCAGGATTGCATCAAAAAGAGGCAAAAGTTAAAACACCTTTTGCAATCTTCAGCACGGTTAGACAGTATGTACATTTATTTAATTTACTATTTCTTCAACAAATTAAAATCTCTTAGTTTCATTCCTCCTCCAAATGTGCCATTACATTGTTTATGTAAATGTATATGTATATGTTTTCCCCACATGTCTAAAACCTGAATTTTGCTAAATATAGTCATGTTCAAAAGTTAGTACCCCCTCTTTTAATTCTATGAGTTTATGTGTATAAAAATCATAAAAATACTCTGAACACAGCGGGTCTTAGTATTAGTTAAATACAACCTCAGATGAATAACATCATATAACTATTTTTTTCACTGTGCCATTATTTATTTAATAAAAATGAACCAAAAAGACAAAAAAAATTAGGCAGCAGTACGTACCCAATTACTGCTTCCACAACACTTAAGGACGGTAAGTTGGAGCCAGGTGCTGTTAATCATCAGTACCCAGCACACAGCGTCAGTGGTTAAGGCATAGAGCTATGGGCTGAAAGGTCCAACGTTTAAACTTCACCACCACTAAGTTTCCCCCGTTGGGACCTTGATCAAGGGTCTTAACCCCCAACTGATTAGTTGTTTATGAGACAAAAATATAAGTAACTACGAACAAGGGCATCTGCCTAATGCTGAAATGTAAATGCAAATATTGTTAAATCCGACGCATAATTGATCATAACATCGCTTTTACTTAGCATTTTGATTTTACTTACGGTGCAGGTTAAATGTCAGATATTTAAGTGCTGCCAAAGTTTCATTAAATTCTGCCAAGTGGTCGGTTTAAGACACGCCCCCAATTCGAGGCATACGGAGTACACTGTCAAAACTTGCGGTTGCTAATCTGGCGCATAACTGCTCATAACTTCACTTTTACTTAACACTGGGATTTCATTTATGGCGCAGGTTTAAGTTTAGGCAAATACTAAAGTCTGCCAACATTTCATTAAATTCTGTCCAGCCAGTTTTGCGTGATGGTGTGAAACGTACAGACAAAAAAAATTCTGCGACTGATTTCGGGTCCTCCAATGTATGCAACATTAAGATTAACATTAAAAATTCTGGTAAAACTATTTGGTCTTCAATCAAATCTTGAAAACAATTGCTACAATAGCTGTTAAAGCATCATCAAAAACACATAGCCACATTTGTGATGCTAATCATTCCCTGTTAGCTTCCAATATCTAATCTGCCGTTAGCATTTCCACACACACCACACGTTTGGACTTGGGCTATGGAAATTGTGGAATGTGTCCTTTCCGATATAACACACACCACCAGCCGCCATAAAAAATTCAAGAGCTCATTTGGATTTTGCACGCTGCCTGGAATTGAATCTGTTCGTCAGACACAGTGTTTCACTTTGAGACCAGAGCTCCCCTTGATGTCATCAATTACTGTACGTCCTGTTTGTTTTTCCCCCCTTTTGCGCACTGTGTTATCCCTTCTTTTTGGATGTATGGAAAATAGCCAGGATTTATTCTGTTTTTCTTGAACAGATCTGTGCGAGAAGATTAGCATATGCTACAAAGAGTTTGCATCCTAATAATGGTAATAGAAGGAAAGAATTGGATTTATAGGCAGAATCTCTCTCTCTCTCTCTCTGTCTTATACACACACACACACACACACACACACTTATAAATGCAGTTTGATAATCAGCTCATAAAATTGAAGGTTTTAAATCTAATCCGACTGCACATATGCTAACATAATAAAAAATGATTTAGACTAGAAAGTCGTCCTGATTCCAGACAAACCAAGCCATTGTTCAAGCCTTTATCACGCACATCATCACCTGTATTCATCTCACCGCATCTTACTGTACAATATATGGTAAGGAAATAACCGTTTTTAGATTCAAGCGAAACCATCTCTGAATATCTGCACCTCGTTATTGACCCGGAGCGCGCGATAAACGAGCACATCATTCAGTTTTATGCCCTCAGTGTGCGGCGGTTGCACAATCTAAACGTATGAGTGTGTGCTGATTACGTTCCATCAATACACATTTACTGCAGTGCATCCCAGGATAAAGGTCAAAGGCTGGTCATGCAGTGAGAGTCTGAGGGGGGTCATTTTTTAATTTTTCTACCCCCTTGTGTGTGTTTTTTTTTCCCATTTCATTAAATCGGTTTTGATGTTCGTTTTTTGAATCTTTTCCTTTTCACATGCCCCCAATCACTTTGCGAGATAAAGCACCTAGCTGGAGTAACGGCTTGGCCTTCCAATTGGATTAGATGTTTTTGGTATTGATCTTGACCAGGCTTGTATAAAGTAGCCTACTTAAAAGTGATACTTGAGTAAAAGTACTTGTTTTACGAAGTATCATACCAGAAAATGAGTTAAAGTCAACTTAAAGTCAAGAGTATTGAGTAAAAGTCTTAAAATGTCTGATGTTTTTTTTTACTTAAGTATTGAAAAGTAATTTTCTGATTTTAAATGTGCTTAAGTTTTGGAAGGAGAAGTAAAAAATTAACAGCAAATAACAACTCCTGGACTTAAAGTTTCAATTATGAGTGTATTGCGGCTTCCTTATAATAAAGCATAATATACTGTATCAGGGTTGCCACACCTTCTTAATCATCCCATTTTTAATTAATTCATGTGTAAATATCAGTGATGTAGTTAAAAATCAGCATTAGGCTTACCAGTGAAGTTAGCTAGCACACGTTAGCTGGCCATTGCCATTGTGGATCCACCATATCTACATCACTTTATCTGATCTCCAGTTCTTTGTCAGATTTGGTGGGAAGATTTTAAATGCCAATGTTTCAGTCTTACGCCAGTTTCCATTAGGCATAAGAGGCACCTCATTCCATAGAAGGGATCTTTCAATCAAACACAAGAAAAATGCACTGCAATTACAGCCACAGGTGCATAACGTTAACTTCGTTGCTACCACAGAGTGCACAGAGTTCACCACTGTAGTCTGGGTGTTACTGTCTGTTACCAGATTTGAAACTTTAGCGGCAGAGGCAGCTGATGATGGTATCAGTCGTCATGTGATGTGATGAAGACACGAGCCTTGTGCACTTGGGAGTTGTGAAAAGACAGGCATTACAGGGTTTCCAACTAGACCTGGTGAATTACAGTAAGGGTTAACAAAGATGCTTATGGGAAATCTATTGGTGTATAAGTATACATTTTATTCAAGTAACATAGTGGAGTAAGAGTGAAAGTTACTAGAAATATACAACAATTTGATTCTTCCAAGCAATACTGGACATGTTGCTTGCTTGCTGAACGAGCTACTTCAATGAAATAGCTAGTGCACTTCTATGGCTTCTAATAAAGGATCTTTGAAGGTATGGTCAAATTTTCATGAATGGGTTTGAAGGAGCTGCGCATCGAGAAAAAGTTTGAATGGCAGATACCGAAGACGTAGACAGGAGACACCGGATAGTGATCTCATGATTGGCTTTTGTCTCATTAAAAATAAAATGTATAAAAAAATAGGAAATCAAGTGCATATCTAGGCTTCCTAATAAACGTTGTGTAAAGTTTTGGCCAATTCCACAGAACGGTAGTTGCAGAAGAAAAGTAGGAAGACGGCGATCAAGGCGACGGACACAGTGATCCTCATGTGTGGTTTATGCATTGCAGACAGTGGAATTATTTGTAGTTTGTTACATTGTAACACTGATCTGGAAACACCTTCTTGTTGGATTGGCTATTCATGATCTTGGACTTTTGTCTAGGACCTAACAACTGAGGGCTTGGCAACAGCCCTAAGACATACATAAACCCTCAACCACCCAAAAAACCTTGTTAGAAGCATCTAAAATACAGTTAGCAAGCTAGAAGAGACCCAAAAAAAGCATGGTGGTGGTAGTTTTCCTCTTTTTTTTTGACAGACATTGTCCCAATTCTCCTTTTTTCTTTATGCAAGTCAAACACTTGATAAAGTAGAATTCAAACACCCCTACTTGTTTTTCTTATCGACCCCTTGTTTTCGTGTTATTGTTTAATTGCTAATAATATCCATTTAGATATGACTCATCAAAAAGCATACACCACAAGTGAACATTCATGTGTAAAACATTATGTAAGGTGGAAAAGGTGAAACCTACTGTACGGTCCACATACGCTAGGAATTTATATTCTCAGTATAAAAACCTGAAGTAATGGCAATGACAAAACCAATGCAAATGAACCCGCTCGCCTATCTAACATCAATTTTCATCTTTAATAACGTCTGGAGGATTTTCGTAGCGCATTACAATTCATAATGCATAATATCAGTGACTGATTCTCCTCCTCGGAATGGACATCATAATGAAAGTGCTATATTACACCACGGGCACGAGTTAATTAGTCTTATCAGCTCTTGTAGTCCGTGACGGTCACGAATGGTCGTTTAGTCACGCATGGCTTTCTCTTAAGCAACACGCGGCGAGCAATCCCATTTACGAGCGGAGTAAAGTGGTGCAGAATGGCCTTGACCTCTCGCTATGACCTCATCTGGATAAAACTCCGAGCTTTAAATCGTTACTCTGCTGAAACCCACTACCGCTCAATGAGACACCTTATTCATCAGAACTGGAGTGTGTTTCAGAAGGGTGTGTGAGTGTGTTTACAGAGCTGAAAAAATGAACTGAAGATGTCTGTTAACAGTTTGGGGTGAACTCCAAATTTATTGGCACCCTTTATAAACTGTAATTTTAAACATTACGTTTATAAATAAAATATTAGAATACCAAACAAAATTACTTTGACTTTGAGAAATTGACTCATGAGTTCGGGTTTAAGACAAACAGCATACTGAATATTTTCCTGTCTTGAGGCTTAATTGATAATGTGACAAAGACAGATGTTTTCCAGGACACATTACATTTGCCAGATGCCCCTCTCCAGAGCAACTTACATTTATCTCAGTGTCCATATTGAGCAGCTTGCATCAAGGGCCTAACTGTAGCAGCGGGGGATTTGAACCTCAGACCTTCAGGTAAGCAGGCTAACATACTGTACTAAACACCTAACCTAGACCTATGTTAGGAAGCTCTTGAAGCATTTTCTTTAAGGAATGATTTTTAGTTGCTTAACTTAGCATTATGAACTTTGATGTTGCTTTCAAATACATCAGAATTAAGCTAAAACCCTTACCAGGAGTGGGGCTCGAACCCACGAGGACTTCTGTCCATTGGATCTTAAGTCCAACGCCTTAACCTCTCGGCCATCCTGGTTACAAGTTTCTAAACAAGGTGGTGTCAAGGCATTCAAGCTTACACGCAAGCGATTAATAAGTTACCAAAATGAGTAAAAGTATGAAATTGGCGTTTATCTCATTTTGCTTTGAAACAGTTCGTATGGTCAAGCACATTGTAACATTTGCTTATTTATTTTATTTTATTCCATATTATTGACTATAAACATCAATCAAATGTTCTATAATGTAAAGGAGTACTGAAATTCCACAAACTATATTTGAACCTACATCCATATTCATTATACAGTAAATACTACCGATGGGGAAATTTTAACTTTTACAATGATGTTGGCAAACTAGTAAACCCTTAAACCTATCATATAGGATTGTTTTATTAGATTTGTCCCATGTGTTGATAATTTGCTTCAGGTAAGACTGGAGAGTATTTATGTAGTATTTCGTCTGGTCTCGGGATTGATGGAAATGTGAAAATGATTCGTAAATCAATATCACCTTAACTAATCCACTTTATCTAGAGGAGCCACAGTTGCCTAGAGACTTGCTTCATTCATTAGTGTCAGAAACACACAAATAGGCTGGTAAAGTAATGGGCAGAGGTCTAAATTGAAAGTGTTAATAGTAGCTTTGTTGTTTAGATCATTTATTAGTGCCATTTATGTGTTGATTTCACAGTTTGTGCTAAACATATGAGCTCTGGTATGTATTATATATATATATATATAATAGCAAGAAACACATGGAACTGTATCTATTGTGTGTAACTTCCAAGCCAGTTTAAGTCCCGCCAATAAAACAATCTAGCATTAGCACTATGGTATTGCACCTCCATGGTTAAGGGTTCGATTCCGACCTCGGGTCTGTGTGCATGGAGTTGGCATGTTTTCTCCCAAGACAGGCACATTTTCAAATTGTTCATAGTGTGTGTGGGTATTTGTGTGCTCTGTGACAGAATGGCACCCTATCACAGGGTGTACCCTTTCTCTTGCCCCTTAGTCCCCTGAGATAGGCTCCAGGCCCCCCTTGACCCTTAAGAGGATAAATGGTATAGAGAGTGAACAAACATATAATGTATAGAGAAGTATACAGTAGCTTGGGTCTTGAGAAGGACTAAATGTTAAAAAAATCCTGGGAAAGATCAGGTGAATTAGTTAAGTAAATCCAGACTATGTGGCCACCTGTATGTGTATTCTAAGACTATTTTTAAAGACCGTTGCATCACATTGTGCCACAAAAAAATCCTCAGATGTGCCGTAATTAGCCAAAACAGTCGCAGCATACCTTGCCAATAAGTGACTTTTGGCTAAGGCAGGTCAGGGGTTCAATTTTCACCTCTGGTGAGCAAGCACACTGTGTATGGACATGTTCTCCCTGTGCTTGATGGGTACACCAAGTACACTAAACTCACTGTCATGCTCATGGGACCAGTTTGACATGACTTAAGCTATGTGATACAGCACGTTATGTTAAAATTGTAAGATTCTAGCCATAAAGTTTACTCACTCGCTCATCATCTATACCACTCAATCCTATATACAGGGTTGCAGGGAGGGCATGAGGTAGGGTACACCCTGGTACCAATCTATCGCAGGACACACACACTCCAGCCGAATTAGGAATGCCAATTAGCCTAATCTGAATGTCTTTGAAATGTGGAAGGAAATCAGAGTATGCAAAGGAAACCCACCAAGCACAGGTAGAACATGCAAACTTTACGCACACAGAGGTGGGAATTGAACCCAGACTCTGTTGGTGTAAGGCAACAGTCTTAAAACAGAACAGATTCTGAGGCTGCGTTCACATTAGGCGCAACTGCTAAACTCTCCAGTTGTCCAGTTGGAGTCTTCATATTATGCTTTTGGGCCAAATGTACTGGGTTGTGTGAAAAGCCCAACAACAGCGGTAAAGCGACCATCACACGGAACACTCTCTCTTTATGCGTATAATGGAATAGAAGGAAAATTGCTAATGTTCGTCCCCAGATGCAAGCGAGGCGGTCGATATTTAGCGGAGAACTTATCAGATGGTACCTTCAGTCACAGGGAAATACATAACACGGTAGTGTGTTATCTGAAACCATTCTCCAATCTGATTGGTCAGAAGACATTCATTCATCGTCTATTACAGCACTTGTGACAGAAGTGCATGAAAATGAATATGTATGAACACAAGTGTGTGTGTGTGTGTGTGTGTGTTCCTGTTTATGTAAACGCACTTCCCATTTCTGGGAATGCCTCTGTCATTATTCTTGTCAGTGAAAATGCTAACCACTTCAATTACAAGCCAGCCAGTCAAGCGAAGATATATTTATGTACAGACACACACATATGTACATGTGCTGAATGCTAGCTGGAGCTGGGGAAGCATTTATTTATTTATTTATTTTTTGCACTAATCCTGTCCTCTTCCAAACAACCCCTGCAGGAGACGTGACAGGAATTACATGCCCACTTGCCCTTGTCTGATTTCGTTTTGTATCTAAGTATCTTTCTCCCTTGATGGAATCCAAGCACTAGTGAAACACTGGGATAAGTGCATTAGTGTAGCAGGGAATTATATAGAGAAATAAAGGAAGTTTCTACTCTCATAACTGCGTCCTGTTATTCTGTACAATCAAAAGTCCCGCTTTGACTTGAACACCCTTATGAAAAGAGGTTAGTGTTTGTCTGTGTTAGCTGACTCAATGCAGAGACTGAGTTGCATTACTGGATGATCATTCTTTGACTGTTTGGACATTTTTTGTCCTTTTCAGCTCTTTGAGGATCTGGTCTTTACTGTATATGTTTCTCACAGCTTTATTCAGACATTCTCATGACCATGACAGAGAGAGTCAGAGGGCGCACATGGTATTCGCCATACTTGCCAAATTCTACAGTTTCAGTCATTCTTTGTTCCAGTTACAACAGCAGCTTCCCAATATTGTCAGGGATCAGCTTGCAGCCAGGGTTGCCAGATCATACTGAAAAAATCCCAAAAAACTAACAGCACCATTTTAAAGGTTACACATTACATTAGTTATTAAGCTAGCCTAACAACAAGATGGAGTCACTGAAATGAGCAAACATATAAAACTACATAGCTTATTAATCATCTATTTATAAATTATTAAAATATACTGTATAGCTATTCAATAGTTGCATAAAGAGCAAATTTGAGCAGAATGTTAGCTGAACACAGGTAGATGAAGCAGATAGAAACCAAGCCAGCAAACTGATAATACGAGATGTTTCCTATCAGAAATTCCTACCAGCTGCAAAAACTCAAGAGGTGCTCTTCTGAATGACGCCCAGGCTAATATGATAGCCTTTAGCTCCCTTCTCGTTAGGGGAATGATCCTGTTTAAATGGAAGGAGCCTTTGCCACCAGTGGGTGCTCACTGGATTAAAGACGTCTTGTAGTTTATTAAATAAAGGAAAGTTTCGTTATTCCATGATGGGATCCACTCAGGAATTTTATTATGTCTGGCAAAATGAGTCACTTTGGAAATACAGATGCAGATAAACTGAATCTGTAATAACAAGATTGTTTTTGTTTCTTTTTCTAATACTCACTTTTTTTCCTTTTGTTTACAATTTTTTTGTGTAGTCAATTAATTAATATTTTTTCTAATTATTTTTCTTTTCTTTTCTTTTTTGTTTTTTGTTTGGGGGGGTGGGGGGAGGGGAATGGGTATAAGAAACAAATAGTGTACCATGAATGTGTGTACTGTATATGTAACTTGTTCATATTTACAATAAAAAAAAACTTTGATAACAGAAAACAATTCTGACCTGTACTTTTAGAATGGGCGTAGCGCCGCAAAAAATATATAATACTCACAGTTTTATCAAAGGTAGCATTTTGTGATGGGGTAGCAGTTTCTGACACATTGTTTTTCCGTTATCAGAATATAATCCCTTTAGGTAGTTTTTAATACGTTCACAGGCTGTCTATACAAATAAAATAAGATGTACAATAAACCCTGCAAACAATAAAATAAAAAATAAAAAATATGTTTATTTTGAGCCAATAGCAGTAGTACTGTAGAATGGATTTATAATTTGGCTAAAGCAGTGAAACATGGCGTATTTTGGTTTGAACATGTTTTTATAAATACCTTTTGACTTCTGTATATACAGTATGAAAAAGGATTTTTTTTTTTACCAGAATCCCCTTTAACAGGATTGTACCAATCAAAGCGAGTTTGCTAGCGAGCTAGCCACTTAGCTACTTCAGGATCTGTTTCCCCTAAAGGGGCAAAGCAATAAACAAAACTCATAATAATCATACAATTATACGGAATACCAGCACTGGTGTGATTAGCTCTGGACATTTAATGTGATGACCTTCTGCGGACACTTGACTTCCACGACGCGAGACAGTCTAGAAACAGTCAATTTTGACGCAATCGCTAAGGGGATAGCGTGTTGTTTAAGATGACATAACTTTATTAGATCCTCAAAGTGCTTGAGTGACAAGTTTTAAATGTGTTTAAGCACTGGCATCTTTCTCGTGCAAAAGATCGGTACTCACACACTTGTTTGTGCGACGTTGCTCGAGTCTAACGCGCTTACATGGCAGAAAAACCACTGAAATGTGTTGTCGGAAGTTACCCATCCCCCACACTGAGGACTCTGAGGGGTTTCACTATGAGGCAAACTATGCTCTCTCGCGCGCTCTCTGATGTGTGTGTGTGTGCGTGTGTGTGTGTGTGTGTGTCTCTCTCTCTCTCTCGCTGTGATTGCTCTCTCTGTATATCTCTCTCTGATGTCAGCATGTGAGTTTGATTGCTCTCTCTCTCTCTTTCTCTCTCTCTCTCTCTTGCTCTGTGCGATTGCTCTCTCTCTATATATTTCTCTCTGATGTCAGTGTGTGTTTGATTGCTCGCTCTCTCCCTCTCTCTTTCTCTCTTTCTGATGTCTTAACAACTACAGTAACCTATACATAAGTGTTGTAGTTGTTCAAAACAGTAAACACTTTCTCTTATCTCAGACCCTAATATTCATCAACACATCAATTTAGCATTTTTCCCAGAACAAGTTTCTATAAAAGGTAAATTACAGCATACGGTTTTAATGCAGAAACATGCTCAGTTACTTCAGTCCTACAAGACTAGTCCAATCCAAACAGGACCGTTGTCCCTTTCTCTGAGTGTGTAGTTCATTCCGTCACCCTAAAGAGCACATCATGACAGCGGTGCCATTTAACCCAATCAATCTCTCTGTTCTAAAATGTGAACCGTTCCATGAGATGAACAGCTCGATACGGAACAAATAACCTCAGTGGTTGCCCCGCTCAACTTACGAAATCAATTGTCCCTGTGTGAACTCCTTGATTTAGTGCGCGTGTGTGTGTGTGTGTTTATGAGGGTGTGTGTGCAGAGAAGTGTATTTAAATGCAGCCAGACAAGCGCCAATGGAATACAACCAGAGGCCATTGGCATACGCAGGTTACATGCATGAGTGGAGAGCGATTTACGACCCATCCATCAGGAATCGGTCCGAAGAGATGATCGTGTAAGAGAGAGAGAGAGAGAGAGAGCGAGAGAGGGAGTTTAACCTGATGGCGGCTTTCTCCGTAGCATCTGGACTGTCTACAGAAGGAAACTCCTCAGCCAGGATCTCTTCCGGGCTGCGCGTGTCATCCGAGATGCTCTTCTGACCCTTGACCTTTTCCTTGACTCCCAACCCAGAAGTGATGGCGTTCCACAATGCATTCTGGGACTTGGACCCTTCGGGGGAGAAAATGCTGTAAGTTGAAAAACACTTAAAGGCGCAGCCAGAGATTTATCCACCGATATTCGGACAACATTTTGTTCTGTTTGAAGACAAAAATCTCAGATCTGTGGGGCTGCTACTCTAATATTCTGTAAACAACGAATTGAAAGAACAATTAATCATTTGGACAAATGACTTCCAAACACCAGTGTTTCACAGGGCAGAGTGGGGCTTCTGGGAACGTTTGAGGAGAGAGTCATTGGGAAGAGTTTCAGTGTTAGTTGGATGAAAGGTTTAAATCTTTCCAAACTTAAGTCGGCAAATTAATTCAAACGGTCAAGATATTTTTGCAAGCAGTGGTAAGGCAGTAGTAAGATAATAGTAAGGTAGTATTAAGGCAGGGGTAAAGTAGTATTAAGGCAGCAGAAAGACAGTAGTAAAGGCAGAGGTAAGGCAGTAGTGAGGCAGTGGTAAAGCAGTAGTAAAGCAGTAGTGAGGCAGTGGTGAGGCAGTGGTAAGGCAGTAGTGAGGCAGTGGTAAGCCAGTAATAAAGCAGGGATAAGGCAGGGGTAAGGCAGTGGTAAGGCAGTGGTAAGGCAGTAGTGAGGCAGTAGTAAAGCAGAGGTAAGGCAGTGATAAGGCAGTGGTAAAAAAAAAGGGTAAGGCAGTGGTAAGGCAGTAGTAAAGCAGGGGTAAGGCAGTGGTAAGTCAGGGGTAAGGGAGTAGTAAAGCAGAGGTAAGGCAGTAGTAAAGAAGGCTAAGGGAGTGGTAAGGCAGTAGTGAGGCAGTGGTAAGCCAGTAATAAAGCAGGGGTAAGGCAGTAGTAAAGCAGGGGTAAGGCAATAGTGAGGCAGCGGTAAGGATGTAGTACGGTAGTAGTAATGCAGGGGTTAGGCAGGGTTAGGGCAAATGGTAGGGCAATAGTAAGTCAGTGATAATGCAGTAGTGGGGGACTAGTAAAAATGTAGTAAAGTAGTAGTAAGACAGTAATGAGGCAGTTGTTTTGTTCTCTGTATTGATATTGGAAACACAGTATTAGCCTTAGTATTATCAGGAATTAGTTTGAAAAGAAAATGAATGTCATAGCCCATCCATAATGCTAATATTAAAGGAGCGATCATTTTTGTTATTGTTGTTGTGCTTTTGTTTGTTTCATTCGTCTTCCCCGAGTCATTATCTTAAGCAATTCTTTTCTTATATTCTGGCAGCTCATAATTTGCAAACAGGAAGACAAACTAATTATGTGAACAACTGATATCCAACCAATTGCATTACAGTCCAGTTTAACATCGTGTAAACTACATGCATAAATCATTACACACATTTTTAAACGTAGCAAATAGTTTATCTTCTCAAACAGATCGAAGTTAACGTGAATGCTTTTAATATATTTACGGATTTCTAGCACATATATATATATATATATATTTTAAGTATGCAATAAAACTGATTAACATTACCCTCAAACGTCAGACACAAAACATGTGATTTATTAACACCTTTGTTGAGCTTAGTTAATCTTTCTTGACTTTCTTTAACTTTTTTTTTTTTGCAAAAAAAAAACCTATAAATCACTATCACTTATGATGCAACACTGCCATCTAGTGGAAAAAAGCTGGCACCACAGGATGTCATTTTTTTACTGTTCTTTTACCCTGTTGCAGAAAGCCTGGAACATTTATATAAATGCAAAAAGAACCTCATTGGAAAACAGATTATTTACAGGATTGAGATATTATCTTTTTCTTATCATGTTTTCACGGTGCTTTGGTAATTTGCCTGAGGCAGTGTGTATGTTTTGCTTTTTGTTGCTTGATGTTGGTGCTCCTTTTCCAATTTCCTCAGGGAAAACACTTACGTGCAAACGTTGCCAGTGGCCTGCTGTTGCTTTCTCCGTCTTCGTTAGCCACTGGGGGAAAAGAGAGAGAGAGAGAGAGAGAGAGAGAGAGAGATAAATAGCCATTAAAAGCAATGCATGTGCACAGAAATTTGTGTTTGTATCTGATCTGGGTGAATACGTGCGTTTGTGTGTGTGTGTGTGTGTGTATGTGTGTGTGTGTATGTGTGTGTGTGTGTGTTTCTAAAAGGTTTTACGCTTCATAAAAAGCAAGTCATTATACGGCAGGCAGACATTTGGAAAGCGCTGCACGACACTGCTTTAAAACTGACCCCCTTCCAACCACACACACACCCACACAAGCGTACAAACTAACTTTCAAACCCACATGCCTTCATCCCCTACATCATTAGCGTGAACAACCCTTTCAAGAAAAAGTCACGAAAATGTTCCTAGTTTTGTTAGTTTCTTAGATTACATAAATGAAGCTTAACTTTTTTTTTAAAGGTGCAATTTGTCATTAAAAAAAATATATATTTTATGTTTAAAAAAATACTTCATCCCGATTGCTGGGAATTAATTGTGTGTAACGGTGGCTCTGATGAGGCAAATCCGGCAGCTGGACAAGTCAGAGGTTTATAGTAATTAAAAGTTTTGTTGCTGTAGCAACAGTTCATTCACAGGGACCTGTGTGGCAGAGGAACATAATCTAAGCCTAATTATAAAGAGATTAAAACCGTTTGTTTTACTTAACAAAAAAACAAGAGGCGTTCAAGTTAAACCGGGACTTTTGGTTGTGCAGAATAACAAAACACAGTAATTAGAGTGATAAAAAAACTCCCTTCGCTATACTTATACACTAATATACTAATAAATCTTTGCTTGGATACCCTTAAGGTAGAAAGTTTTCTCAGTACACCATTGTGTCTGAAACGCCGGCCTCCCAGGAACTCCTTAAACAGCACAAACACGTGTAAAAGGTCAGGAATGTACTGGGGATGTGGCAATAACTCCCAGCCGAGTCCCTGTAATGTGCAAGTGATGTTGGTGTATGCCTGTGTGTACAGTTCCCACAGACAGATGCAAGTTGGTGACAAGTCTACCATCATTATTTTTTTTCAAGGATCAGGTGTTCCACTTGCTGAATGTTCACATGAACGACTGCAGTGAGCTCTGAGCCACCTCAGCCAGGATCGGCTTTCACGGACGTATGGCCTTCTTTAAAACATTCGCGCTGTTCAAATGTTTTACTGCGACAAAGAGTAAAAAACGTTTTTTTACTTCACAAAAAAACAAAAGGCGTTCAAGTAAATTCGGGACGGAGCGGCACAGTGGCGGAGCGGCACAGTGGCTTACAAGTTAGCACTGTCACCTTGCACCTTCAGGGTCAGGGTTCAATTCCTGCCTCGTGGTCTGTGTGCATGGAGCTTGCATGTCCTGGCATGTTCGAGTTGGCAGTAACCTAAGTACCTTCCACAGAAACACTGAAAAGGGTGCCAATCCATCGCAGAGCACATACACTCACATCACACACTCACCAATCTTTGGACCGTGAAAGGAAACCAGAGCACTCGGGGGAAACACAGGAAGAACATAAAAACTTTATGCACACAGAGATGGAAATCAAATCGCCAGACGATTCACTATATGGACCAAACTTGACCAAACCTGCTGTTAATTATTGAATTCAGGTGCTTCACTCAGGCCCCTTATCGCCAGTGAAAGGCCAATCTTAATGCTTTAGCATACCAAGACATCTTGGACAATGCTGTGTTTGGTGAAGGCCCTTTTCTATTTCAACATGACTGAGCCCCGACGCACAAAGCAAGGAATACAAAGAAATGGTTTAATGAGTTCGGTGTGAAAGAACTTGACCGGCCCTAATACAGAACCCTGAGGCCTCAACCCCATTAAGTACCCTTGGGATGAACTGGAACAGAAATTGCGAGCCAGGCCTTCTTGTCCAACATCAGGGCCTGACTTCATCAATTCTCTAAAGAATAAATGGGCACGAATTCCCTCAGAAACATTTTAGAGTCATGTGGACAGCCTTTTAGGAAGAGTGGAAGCTGTTATAGCTGGAGAAGGGGGACCGACTCCATATTGAAGTGTATGTATTTAGATAGATTGTCATTGCTGGTTTGGCTGAATGCCTTTGTCCTTGAAGTGTGTCTGTAGGGTGGGAAGTATCGATCACCTAATATGCAGGATGGCACATTGATGGACCAAGAAAAAGAAAAAAAACTACGAAAAAAAATACTCTTACTCTTGTACTGTGCTTAAGGTCTTGTGTAAATGTCTGTAAAATCGGTTTTACGTCTTGATTCATAAGAAATTTCGCAAGAAAAGTCACAGTTTGGCTTTCGTATTGTTAAATTTCTGTGAATTAGTTTTATTAAAAAAAAAACTTCAATAAAAAAAAACAATATTTCATGGGCCATCAACTTTCAACCAATCAACACACCAAGTCATCTTGCCCGGACAGAGCATGCTCTCTCAAATTCAATCGTCTTAATGAAATACATTTGAATGATCATTTGCGAAGGTGCGAGTTGCATTAGTTGCATTTGCTAATTTTATGCTGGAAAAAAAAACCCTATTCATTTAACTACTCAGTGGAACCTTGCAGAAATCGTGACATCGTTCAGACACATTCTTACTTACAGTATCTTCTTAAGAGATATGGCGGCGTGAATAGGAATGAGACTGAATTAATTGGAGGCTGTGCCGCAGCCTTGTCTCTTGCCCTATTCACCCTGATGAGGACGGTTCATAAGTAGGAGACGCCGTTAGGCACGCTCCACTAAATCCAGCAGCGTGCGGCCCACCCCGTTGCCACGGCGACGGTCAGCTGTTTGAAAATGCCACACTGTTACAAGGCAAGTGTGAGTCGTGAGCTCGGTCGCGCGCACACACCGGTCGCCAACTGTACAGCGCATCCTCTCATTAAATTCCGTACAGAAAAATCGGCTGTGCTAAAAGGAAGCATTCGAAATTGAGAAATGTTATGGATATTATATACAATTACACTTAATATCTCTCGAACAATGTAAATGTTGTTGAATTGTTTAGCTTTTTTTGATTCCTTAATGTTGATGTTGCAAAATTGAAGGGTCTAGTATCTCCCCTTATGTGTGCACGTTTACCCATGTGTGTGTGTGTGTGTGTGTGTGTGTGTGTGCAACTGGAAGAGACAGACATCGCCTTCTAACACCATCTTTGGTTGCCATGGTGCCATCACCTGAGCATGTTAAACAACCCCCCCAACACCCACACACACATATACACACACAAAGAGAAAAAAAGAGCGTTAACACTCCATTCAATTGTTCACCACTTTGCAAGTCATAAATTATACTTAAGGACTTCAAGATGTTTCTCGAAACGCATCTTTGAAAGTTTCCATACAAACGATAAAGTCATAATTTACGACAGGATTGTCATTTTTGTCGTACAGAAAGTGTTCTTAGGGCCGCATTTATGACCCTCCTGAACAAGCGGCTACTATAGAAATTATAAAATACCAGAACATTAATGTGCAGACGCGTGCGATTTTTGCCGTGCAGGTGGAAATACTGTCCTTGCCATTTTGAGGATCGACAGCACTGTGATGGCAGGAGCTTCTGGCAAGCTGTTCCTGCTACTCTTCCAGGTTTGGGATATTTATAGCGGATTTAACTCGAGAGTGCAAAGTGAACGAGAAAGCTACAGCATCTTCTGGTAGAACCAGGAAGCCTTGTAAATGATTTCCTCAACATTATGAGGTGTTAAAAACACTCAAAGTGAGATCTGAACAAAAGCTCAAGAGAACAGTCCATATTTAGGCGGAATTGACCCAACCTTTGGTTACCAATGTTTTTACCAATCTTAGAACTGATCCCAAAATCAGGTTAGAACAACACGAACTGACAAACTTTCCAGACATCCCGATCCCAAACTTCTCATTCTGACAGAGCATCCTTTAGTCATTGATGCATCTAGAATTAAGGGCCTTGCCCAAGGGCCCAACAGTGCCAAGCTGGCGGTTACGAGACACAAACCCCTGAGCCCCCCATAAGCTAGTGATGGGTCATTCATGAACGATTCGTTTTTTCTGAATGAATCTTTAACGTGACTCAGAAGAACGAGTCATCTCAGAGAGGGATTTGTTTATTTTCTACTGGGCGCGCATGCGCAAATCATCGCAAAACCCCAGTAGTTTATGTACAGGAAACAGAATTGAACGATTCTTTCTCAATGACTCTTCTACTCCGAGTCATTCGTTTTTTTGTCACGTGACTCTCATGCAGTGCAATAGATTCAAAAGAACGATTCAGACTAGAAGATATAAGAGGTGAACTACTCATGTTGTTTATTATAATATGTCCTTAGCTGCATTGTAATATTTTCATTACTGGAACTATAGCCAAAATTTGTGTATGTAGACGTATTGGGGGTTTGTTTATTGAAAACGCAACATTTCATCTAAATGAAAAAAGAACTAAATGAACTAAATGGCTCAAAAAAAGATTTGTTCATTTTGATAAACGAGATTCAAAGAACCGAGTCACTAAAATGATTCAAACTTCCCATCACTACTACAGTATAAGCAACCCCGAGCCTTAACCACCTGAGCAAACACTGTCCTCAGTCAAACACACACACACACCTTGTGTTAACAGCAAAATAGAGTTTTTATATGTTAGACCAAACACCTGTACCATCGACATCTGTTACTACAAAGAACATGAACTATGGTAAAATGTCCTGGTGAAATCCTAAAGAACAAAAGAGTGAAAGGTTGGACATGTGTTTGCCCAGAGACAAATCAGGAGGTGTTGGTGCGAGTTAGGGGGAGAAGGAAAAGAGACAGAGAAAGAGACAGGAAGGGAGCAGCATGGAAGATTTAAAATCAGATCTATGAGGAAGGGAGGAAGATAGTAGAATTAACTTCTATTATATAAAATAATTTACTTACATAATGTTACACAGAACAGAAGCAGAGATACAGCAGTTACAGGACAGGAAATTAAAGAAAATGAGCATTTAGCCGATGAAAATGTCAAATCTCAAAACATAGAATTTCCCTAAATCTCTAATGGGTAATCTACAAATAACGCTACACCACTACCACTACTGTCCCGTGTCGTTCCCAGGAGATATAACCTCTCCACCTAGTCCTTGGTCTAACCCCGTGGCCTCGTCCCAGCCGGATGTGTGTGATGACATTTTTACTAGATGCTCAACTAGTTCTACTCTGAGTTTCTCACGGATGACTGAGCTTCTCATCTCTAAGAGAAAAGCCAGCTACCCTTATGAGAGATCCTTTTTCGACCACTTTTATTCATGATCTTGTCTTTTCGGTTGTGACGTTCTGCGAACGCTCATAACCACAGGTGAGGGTAGGAACAAAGATCGAATGGTAGGTTGAGAGCTTTGCCTTTTGGCTGAACTCTCTTTTCATCACAACAGTGCAGTAAAGCGACTACAATACCGCCCCCGCTGCTGCGATTCTCAGGCCAACCTCACACTCGTAAACATGACCCCGAGATACTGCTTCGCTTGGAGTAATGACTCAATCCATCTATTATATTCATGGGTTAGTCATAAATAACTTTTATCCGACAAAGCAAGCACCTAGCAAAGAAGTCAGCGCTCAGTATGGAGTATGTGATGTTAATGATTTAGATACGCCAGATCTTCATCCTAGAATTTCTTTTTACACAAAAAAAACTTATTAGTTTGTTTTTTACTTACAATATACAGTTCGTATAATCATTCACATGACTGGATGTTATAGCGATAATTAAGGTTTTTTTTTGGTTTAGTTTAAACTATTATTATATTATATTATTAATTTTTTTTTTTTACAATGCCAATCTTTTTTTTACAAATCTTTCCAAACATTTGCAAAAGGCGTATATATATATATATATATATATATATATATATATATATATATATATATATTTAGAAAAAAAACATGGCTGACATATATATATATAAAATAAAATAAAAAGAACAACACAAAAGCGAACAGTAGTAAATGTGCAAAGAAGAGACATAAAGACACAGGACACTTTTTAATCAAATTAGAGTTCACACAGAGGAGCAGTTTGGAAAATGTTAATTAGGGAGTGAAATCTTACAACGTTTTACTTGATCAGTAAGTTTTGACAGCTTTTACTATGGCGGCATTCGACTCAAAGCGGGACTTTTGATTGTACAGAATGACAGAATACAGTTATGAGAGTAAACACTCCCTATATTTCTCTATACTGTATAATCTACTGCTACACTAATTCACTTATTATACTTGGAGCGAGGTCAGGACTATACTGAGGCAGTGGCAATAACTCCCAGCCGAGTTCCTGTAATGTGCAAGCGGTGCAATTGGCAGTATGTAGTCTATATCTGCAAATAACAATGTATTTGGTCATTAAACCAGGCTGTTACATTTCCCTTAAAGGAAATGATCAGTAAAGGAGTTCCTGGGAGGCCAGCGTTTCAGACATGAAGCAGGCAATCTGATCCAGTGTAATAAGAAAACTTTCTACCTTGGTGGAGTCCAAGCACTAGTGAAACTCTCAAATAAGTGCATTAGTGTAGCAGGGGATTATATAAAGAAATAAAGGGATTTTTTACTCTAATAACTGTGTTCTGTTATTCGCACAATGAAACAGTTTTGCAGCCATTATTTATGTAAAATGTTATGTTTCTTAATAACTTTTTTAAATACTAAAATGTATTATATAAAAATGATCAAAAATCTAAAATTTGGTATACTAAACTATAAAACCATAAAGTAGCTAAATTATGTTTACTTATTAATCATTTGAATTTGAATTATTTATTTTACATTAAACTTGTGTATTTTTTTGTCAAATTGATGTTTTTAAAAAAAAAATACAAATATTTTACTAATATGGCATAAAATAAAACAAGACAAAAGACAAGGCAAAATTCTATATATATTTTATTTAAATAAATAGAGGGAGTGTCTGCAGGAGACAAAAAAAAACAATAAAAATATTTTAACTAATTTATGCTATTTATTGAAACTATTATTATTATAATTATTATTATTATTATTATTATTAATTTTGTTATTGTTTGCTTTATTTTTAAAAAAATGTTTGTTTAATAACACAGAGAACAGACATTGCACACCACAAACACAAAAGGACAAAAAATTGAATACATATGAAAATTTATTCAAGTAAAATATGGATAGATTTAAAAAATAAATAAATAAAAAAAAGTACTGTGTTTAAAGCATTTTGTTACTTTACATGACTGTCCACATATTTAATCTTTTAATCACATTCATATTTGACATATTTACAACCCATAAGTACACCCCCCACACCCCCCCCCCACCCCCGTCTCTCTGTGTCTCTCCCTCTCCATGACTCTTACCTATAGTGAAGCTGAATCCATCGATGCTGAACGTGGCACTCCTCCCTTTCTTAAGTCCCTGTTTCCTGGCGTTGTTCTCCGTCATCCCCTCCTTCCCCCTCTCCCCTCTCCCTCAGGCCAGGCTGAAGCGCTGACTGAAAGCTCGGCTTCGCACTAATTTACGCGCTTGCGCTCCTCGGGAGCGTCTGCCAGCGGTGCGAGCAGGTTGGCGAGTGTGTGAGACCTCCGGGGTGAAGTTGTGCCGAGGAAGAAACGGCTTTCTTTCTCTCCCTCCTCCTCCTCCTCCTCCTCCTCCTTAATCCTCCTCCTTTCTCTCTCAGTGCTGACCTTCCTTCACACTCTCTACATTATTCTCTCTCTCTCTCTCTCTCTCTCTCTCTCTCTCTTTGTGTATCAGACTTTCTGCTACTAACACACACACACACACACACACACACACTCACACTCACTCACTCACTCACATATACACACTCAGCATTGTTCTGAATTATGCCCATTTCCTCAGATAATGACACGGTGTGTAATTTTCCTTTCATTCCAATTTCAATTTGCAATACAAAGGCTGTCATTTTGGGACAGACAAGACAGACAGGCAGAGAGACAGACAGATAGAGAGAGACAGACAGGCAGAGAAAGAGACAGACAGGAAGACTGATAAACAGACAGACAATTAAATGTGGCGCCTTCATGTAGCTTTCACACTTTCTTCATCTAAAGCAGAAAAAAAATAAATCACCTTTGTGTGTGTGTGTGTGTGTGTGTGTGTGTGTGTGTGTGTGTGTGTGTGTGTTTCTCCAAAGACTATGGAAATGTGTGTAAGTGAGGAGAACCCACTCAGCCACACAGCCCACCTCCATCCAACACACACACACACACACACACACACAGGGGAAACCTGTTAATGCACCAGTTGAATTTGTGCACTGATAAACTTGTTCCCTGAGGAAATTGCACTCAAAGTAAATTTCTTCCTTTGAATAAAGTGTGTGTATATCAATTGATAAAGTGCTGTGATTGATTAATGTCCTAAATCACAAGTAGTCCGGTTTATAAGAAAAATCAGAGGTTCTCGTTTATGAAAACAAAAAAATCAGATCAAAAACCTTTCATGTTGCTTTCACACCAGGCACGATTGCTTTGAAGTGTGTTAAATACCATTACACCATTGTTATGTACCCGAGTACACTTGCGAAACTACAGCTACCTCCGATACAGCAGGTGGCAGTACGCACTTGGTGGAGTCGCGATTCGCTAATAAACAGAAAGAATATGAAGCTACACTGAAAATGTAGCACTATGTCGCAATATATTCATATTTTGCATACAATGTCAAGAGCAACCCACGCACCAGCCTGGTAACTTTATCCGCTATAATATCAGCTATATAGCGCTGTTCCCAGGACGAAGGGGTCAGATACTGTATGCAGATGTGCAAATTCTCAACTAGCCAAATACACGACCCAACTAGGTGTATACTGCCACCTGCTGTGTTGGAGAAAGTCCATTTCGGTGTTTAGGGAAGTTTAGCTTTTACATTTGATTTGAACCATGCCTGAGAGTTCACAGTACATAAGTGTACCTCTAGTGTCAAGTGTACTCAGATCAGGCCTGAGTGCCTAGTGTGAAATCAGCCTTAACGCTTAGGGTATGGTATTGTGATACCACTTTAAGTTTATAAGTAAGGTAATGACTTTTGCAACCCTTACTAGCTAATTAGGGCCCAAGCACTATGACATCAGCCCTATGTCATCATAGCATCTGTTGATTTATGGAGTTCTTAACATACAATTCCCCCTAACCTAAAATGATGTCATAATAGTATTGGTATGTCCTCTTTAAATGCATCTACCCACTGTGCCCACTGTCTTTCTGGTGCACCCTGGCAGCGATGGCACAGGCGATCATCATCGCTTGCAACTAAATTGTTTACTTTTAAAGTTGCATGCTTATGAAAACCATGCAAAAGAAATTCTCTCTCTCACACACACACACACACACACACACATTGCCATTATTGTAAACCAGATGCTCAACTCTATAAGACCACCAGCTGACTCGCAGCCTCAGAGCTCCGCACTCCACAAATCAAAGAAAATTACTGACATCTTTTATCACAATCCAGAGCGTTTCTGTCACCTCATTTTTCGTGCATGTCAAGTCTGAGCTCTTTTACAAGCCAGTGCTATTTTCATGGTGTTTTTTTTGTAGTAAACGTCTGTCACCAGGCAACAGCTCGAGGTTTTATCACTCTGTCTCTGTGATCAAGATCAAGAGTCAGATTGCCAGGAGAAAAAAATGTAAAAAGCCCCGATGCCTGAATAACAATTCCATGTTCTTTAATTGGCATCTGCTGTTCTTTTTCTTAATAAACTGTACTTTGGAGCCAGCTCAAAGAGGGAAAGAGACGCTGTGGCTGGCTGATTAGGAGGAAAGCCACACAAACGATGTGCTGGTTTCTTTTGAAGAGCTTAAAAACCAGACCTCTTTTCTCTATTTTACCTATAAAACCTCTGCTGTATTCGTTAACCACAGCCAGGAAATGGTAAATTGCCATGGATATGTTTGATACCGGTTCAACTGGTTTCAAAACAGACTCATCATCATTCGACCATGAGGAAATACTGAGTAGTTATACTTTGGTGTATCGAAATTAAAAGCCTGGAAGCCTTTAAATCCTTGGAAGCCTGGCGGATCACGTCAAGTTGAGTCAACATTATATGTATAAATATATATATAATGCCCAAACCCCCCCAGCCACTGGGTGCAGTGCCGGACCCAAGCCCAGATAAAATGTGCGGGTTGCGTCAGGAAGGGCATCCGGCGTAAAACCTGTGCCAAGTTGTTGTGAGGACTGGATATGCCGCTGTGGCGACCCCTTGCCGGGAGATGCCGAAAGATCAAGAACAACAACAAGATATAAACTGAATAACGTTGATCACCAATTATATACCAGAAAACTGGTAACAGGATCATGGCTACCCTAGGCATATTCATGGCTGAAGGCACCAAAGACCAGCCTGTCTGGTCCGAACCCAGAAATGCAGCACAAAGTCGCCAAAAAAAGTCAAGGCTGTCCACAGTGGAAGAGTAGCAGAACACCAGCGCACCACACGGCCCTGCTCACAGGAATCAGCAGGTACAGTAAAAAACCCAAGGTGACCAATCCAGCCCCCAAGCTTCCCAGGTCCCAACTCAATCGATGTGCCAGACAAACACTTACAAATCATGAAAGCCACACCCTGGAACCCAAAGCATCCAAACAATCTGCCAATGTCCTGGTGCCAGCACACCCCCCAAGCCCTGTGGAGACATGCCCAATGGGGCAAGAACCTTCCCAGTGGCACAAGGGGAACCCAAAACCTATAAGTGAACCTATTTATGTTAATGTTTTTAATGTTTGGCTGATCAGTGTATAAAACTTAAGTTTAAACTAGACTTCATTTGTATATAATATTAATTAGGGCCCATGCACTATAGGGTGCTCAGGACCCTCTTGTTTTTAAGGATTCTTAATTTTCCACCATTTTGGGACTTTTTTTAAGGGTCTTTATTTGCTCATACCTTATAAAGATTGGTAGACAGGTTGTTATCTGCTGCCATTAGGATGCCTGAGAGACGTGTTTCATGAGGCACTCAGGGGCCCTCACAGGAGATTTTGCTGCGTAGCTCATACACACTTGCACGTATGCACGCAAAACCTGGTAGACATTTAGAGCTCACTGAGCTGAACAACTTCCGCACTCAATGTCATGGGCTCAACTCAACTGGAAGTCAGTTAATTTGATCAGATCTCGCACGCACACAAGGTGCTTGAGTCTAATCATCAGTGCTTGCAACTATATTTATTACTATTGATATTATTCTACACTTAATATGACCAAGTTAGATGGTAAGAGCATGCTAGCTATTTAGCAAAGGACTACGAATGACATAGCATAAGCAAATTAGGTCAGCAAAATATAAAAGCTGTAGCCATGACCTCCACTGTAAGAGATAATCAGGACTCGCTGAGATCATGTCAATACAGAGTTTTTACTTCTAAAGACTCGAATGTTCTCAAAAAATGAGGATGATATTTTTCCCCAAGTACAGGCTCTATATCCTTGTATATGAAGACCGTTGGACAAGCTTCCTTCTCTTTGGAGACATTGATTAAGTTCATAGGTGCTAATAAAGAGACTAACATGTAGAGAATAAAGAGTAGAGTCCAGGCCTCAGGGGGTTGAGGAGGTTAATCGAACCCAAATTAGAGCCGAGACGGAAAACCATCAGACCCAATTTGAGGCAAAGCCTTTACATGAACAAAATGGCTTTAATCATGCATTGTGCCAATAATTACGCTGCAAAATTACTTTTACAAGTGAGACTACCCAAGAACGAGTACAAGAAGTCCAAGTATGAATGGCAATGATTATGAGACAAGTCAATACAGAAATGCGATGGAGAACGGAGTGTAGTCCTCCAGCCCAAGTTGCGTCTTTGCTGCACCACCATAGACGTTTCCCTGGGTAAATCCCTACTGCTTAAAATAGCAACCAATGAGGTGTTTCATGAACAAGCCAAGCTATGTTCAGTGCTGTTCATTCGATTTCATTATCAGCAACCATCACCAAACCTATAGCAACAGACACACAAACAAACGGAAAACACTCTTCAGCTTGATGAGGACAAGCCCAATAGGGTGTGTTGATGGGAAAAAATACAGGATGTTTATTCATTATAAGTATTTTGAAGGTGTATTTAATTGAACTACCTTGTTACATGAATAAAACAGAAGAAGACAAGTCCAAGACTGGGACTAGCCAAGAGTCTTAAGGGGTTTGTTTAAGGAAAATGCCATAGTATAAGAAGAACTTTCAAACCGAATTATTTTCTGAATTTTTTGTTGGCGATTGCAATAGCTACACCTCACGTCGGGTCACGGTTCATCACTCTACTGTTGATTACGTCCCTATACAGACCCCTGAGTGTTATTATGAATTATGTTTTGAATCATAATATGAAACTTGCATTCACCTGCTCCAATGAACAGTGGATTATCTGATTCGCACAGGTTTTATGCACACAACCCTCCTATTTTTCTAACCCGCGCTTGGGACTGACATTGCATGCCGGGGATGAGTAGTATAGGGAGTGGCAACCCACCAATGACAGGGCTTGAAACCAGATTCTCAGATCCTTAAATCAACAACCCAGGGCCATAGCCACCTGAGCCACCACTCCCCTAATGGCACTTTTGCTCATTGCACATATCGCCTGGATAGCTCAGTCGTCAAGGCTGATCAGAAGGAGTACTAATCAGAACATCTTATATTCAAACCCCACCTCAAGTTGCTGCTGTTGGGTCCTTGATCAAGGCCCTTAATGCCTCAGATATATAGTATCTTCTTTGTCTTTCGGCTGTTCCCTTTCAGGGGTCGCCACAGCGAATCATCACCCTCAGATATATAGTATAATCAGACAAATCACTACTAAGTCACTCTGGTTAAGAATGCCGAATGCAGTAAATGTAATACAAATTACCCACCACTAACCATATCTATCTACTTCAGATGCCAGTGACGCACCTCGGGATCCCTTTTAACCCACCCTCGTCTCCTCCTCCTGTGTATGCCATCTCGTCCTGCAGGAACAACAAAAACCATGTGACACTGTGATGACAAACACTGTAGGATACACAAGCTCATTAGCGTCTCCTCTGACTGAGGTGTGAGTGGAAAGCAGGAGAGCGTCCCGGGCTACGCCTGTGCCTCTCAGCGGTTTCCGTGGAGACACGGCAAAGTAATTAAGGGGGTGCGAGCGGCCAGGGAGATCGTGTATTCCCCACGTATGGCCTCATTAGAGCGACGTACAGGAAATACAATGGCTTTCCAGTGAGTCAGTGGCGTCTTGATTGCTTCCACTTAAGCAGGTTGTCTGAGGTCAGAAAAGACAAAGGCTTACTCACACAGGTTACTTAAGGGGCCAAGGTAAAACGCTTAGGTACTGTTTTCAGTATAAAAAAAAAAAAAAAGCTTAAAATATGCTACTGTATATGCCACACCCCTGCCAAATCTGCGCAAACCTGACAGTAGCTTTTGTTTTTTGTTCCGCCGTTCAGTCGTGCCCGACATATCTTCGCGACCTCATGGACCATAGCACACCAGGCCTCCCTAGATGCCGCCCATGGGGTTTTCTTGGCAAGGATACGGTAGCTTAGTGAACTAGATTTCTTATAATAAGGAAATATGATTATATGCTTATCACAGCGCCAAAACTCGCGGTGAATCATGATAAACCATACTCACGGCCACCGCGCGGAACCGCGTAGGTAAGATAAGGGTATTAGTAGTTAACAGATTATGGGCCAAAGTTCGCTGAGTGATGATGGTAGAATAATTATAAAGGTCTTGACTAAAACAACAACAATGAGGAATCACAAAGGAGTTTTCATTTTCTGCAGTGGAAAAGTACTCGAACTAGTTACTTTTATCAGAAAATAACGCTGTAATGTGACTGATTACTTTTTAATGACAGTAATTTTGTAATGTAATTAGTTACTTTAAAAAGTAACGTTTCCCAAAAAATGTATGGCTCTTAATATTCATACGTCAGTTCGCCTTAACTTTACACATCATGTTCAATTCCTAAGATCTAACAAAATGTGGATAATTACATCTTTTATATCTTCAATGTGATTCATATTAAATTCTAAGCCACCTGATAAACTATTACTTACTATTACTGATTTACAACTTTACAATCTATAAAACATACACTTGCATTCTAGTTTAAGATGAAGAGTCAAAATAAGTTATCAGTGCTTTTATTGTGGAATGCCTTTGTTATAATTCCTGGTCCTGTAGCTCCTGTTGAATGTCCAATACATCTTGCATACATATGTTTTAAGTAAAGACTTCTATTTAGTTTGCTTATTTAAACCCTTTGGTATCTTCGTCGAATTATGAAACAATTTCTCATGTCACATGTTCTCATTGACAAGGAACAAAAAGTCACATAACTGACAATGTGCACAAATTCCACCTTTTCCCAAAAGAGGAACTTCTCAATCAAGGGAAGGGTTGGGAAAGACCATGGCACACGCCCAGAGGCAGAACACATACTTAGAACGAACCTGGACAAACACTAGGCATTTTATTAATATTTCAGGGACATCAGTTGAGAATTTCTGTTCTAGATATAAAGTGCTGAAACACTCATGTTGATGTCACCAGTATGTCATTTCATGTCAATTAAGCATGAGGATGTGTTATCGTGCTGGATATCAGCACAGTCTGACTACTACAGATATCACAGCAATGCTGATATCTAGCACAACAGCACGCCTCAAGTGTGATATTGCTTTTACACAACCGTTTCACTGATAATCATTTATTATCAATAGATTATGATTTGTCTTTTTTTATTTAACCAGTTATTTTTTGCTCCGCCAACAAATATCCTTTTACGACTGGCATCCATGTAGGTGGTGGACAGTCCTGTAAATCTTAAAGTTTCTCTTTATATTTGTATTCATTCCACTTTAGAATATCAGCTATCAGTTCCAGGTTCCAGGGTTAAATCCTAAATAGCATTAAATGGAAAACTAGTGCCCTATGCACTAGGGTGGGGTGTACAATCTACTTTTTAAATACACCAACTTGGTTGTAGTTCCCAAAATAAAAATGGTTTAAAAAAATTTCACACCTGTTACAGTTTGTCGAGTCTGAATGTGTGAAATTCATGCTTGTTATTATTTGATTTGGTTTAGTTTTGCATGGCACATACCAAAATACTCAAAAAAATGCACGCAAGCACTGTCGCGGGTTCGATTCCCGCCTCGGGGTCTGATCAGTATCATCGATTAGGGGATACAGAGAGATTTGGGATTCAGCCTTGTGTTAAAAGCTTGTTAGCTCTGTAGCTCGCCTTAGACATAAATAAACATAATAAACATCATTTTATTAATTTAAATTATTAAGTAATTATTAAGTAAACAAAGTGTTGTTTAAGATGACATAATGTGATCAGATTTGTTTTCTTGCTGAAAGTGCTTCTGTGGTTTTAAAGGTGGGTTTTGGCAGGCAGCTGCCCTCTCCTCAGTACTGCGGACTGTACAGACTCACTCTCACCCAAGCTACAACTGACGATTAATATAATTAGCGAATACCTGTGACACTGAATGATACCTACTGTATAGTTAAATGTCCTAGTGCTGTTACCATCTATTATCGCCACCCGTGGAATGCCTCTCGTCCAATTGGATGACTCGTTCGGAACTAACCGTTGTATAATTGACAGTTTATAAATAACCTGACTTATTTTTCAAATTGCTCAGTAAGCGATCACGGCGTGTGACAGCATCTCCTGAACAGAGTCTGTTCCACTCAAGATCAAACCCACACAGTGTCTGAATGCCGTGTACACACTCGACTTCTTTTTGTTATTACATTAGTAATGTGATTGTGAGAGCTGTTTCCGTCACCCTTCACTCCCACTGTGAGGTCTGCATTCACTGGAGTTTACTCTCGAGTCTTATGAGCATTTAAAGCTTTACACTGTATAGGGGCTTTTGACAGATGACACTCGAGGCGTGTGTGGGAATGTTTTTTGGATCTCAATCCCACAGACTTCTGCAAATCTGTTTCTAGACGCTAGCAATACATTCTAATGAACGCGGTTGTAGTTCCCAAAATAAAAATGGATTTAAAAAATTTCACACCTGTTACAGTTTGTCGAGTCTGAATGTGTGAAATTCATGCTTGATATTATTGGATTTAGTTTAGTTTTGCATTGCACATACCAAAGTACTCAAGTGGATCTGAGTGGATGGAGTTTGCATGTTCTCATCGTGCTAGGTGGGTTTCCTCCGGGTACTCTGGTTTCCTTTCACAGTCCAAAGACATGCAGATTAGACTAACTGCCGTTCCCAAGTTGCCTGTAGTGTGTGAATGAGCGTGTGAGTGTGTGCCCTGCAATGAATTGGCACCCCGACCCTATACACAGGATAAAGCGGTACAGACGATGAGCGAGTGAGTGAGTGAGTGAGTGAGTGACTAATCAGGCAGTAAAATGAAAACAAGTGTGAGTAATAATGACACACTTGGAAGACAACCAATGAGAAGACAAGATTTAACCAAAACAAAAGCACATGTAAACAAACACTGGACAGAGCTGAAATGGCGGCCATAGCGAAGAACCTTCTAAAATACTAACAGGTCTGGTCCTGAACCCCGCAAGAAAGTTTTCTAGGTTTTGAGGCGGGCGCTGTCCAAAACTTACACTTTTCCCAGAGCAGCAGGTGTGGGACGGATCCGCAGAAACCAGATGAAGGAGCGACAAAGTCCTCGCTCTGGTTGCATGAGCATGGCCTGGGAAAGTGCCTCATCCTCCTCCTCTGTGAGATTGGGTAGAAAGGTGAACTCTGGCATGAGCATGATTTGTCTTGTCAGTCTCTGCTATGACCAAGGCATGGGCAGATGCCCTGGTGGCCCCGGATTCGAGCATGATATGGAAGAACAGCACGTGGCTTGAGCTTCGAAGACCGCCTTGTCAGCCTCCAGCCTGAGCGTTTCAGGTTGTTCAAACCTTGGAAACATAAATCTTAACCATTCCCCTTACTGTCAATCTTTCCTAATAAAACTGGCACTTCAGCAGGAATCCATCCGGAGGAAATTTAATGAGCTTGTGGTGAACCCAAATATATATATAACCATAAATTGAGTGACTTGGATCACCAGTGCAGAGGGTTCAAAATAATTTCTCGTACCTCCACATCAAGTTCTTGGACCATTCGAGCTCGCACCATTCAAATGTTTCACTGCGGCGAAGAGTCTTGAAGTCTTCTGTAAATCTCATTCGATTTTGCTCCTTTATTCACAAAAAGTTGCACAAACTTTGGTCTTAACCCAGTGGTCTTAACCTAGTCAAGTGAGCCTTGTTTTTTTTTTTCTTGTTATTGTTGTCGCTTTTAAAAATGTTACAACTTACAACTGCGTGAGCTTCTATAAAAGGCAGGGGCAGCTCACTAGTAAAGGTCTTGGGTTCAAACCCCAACACCACCAATTTGCCACTGTTGGGCCATTAAGCAAGGTGCTTAATCCTCAACCATACAGATGTATAATGGGATAAAAATATAATTTACTATGGGTAAGGGCATCTATCAAGTGAAATAAATGTAAAGAAATTGTACAGCTCATAATCATTTTGTGAATGAATCATGTCTGTATATCCAGGTTTTTAGCATAGCAATTTCCGTTCTTTGTGGATTTCAGCACTGCTATTGTATGCAGAAAGGCCCAAGTTAGTTTCATTCCCACCCCTGATCAATGGCTTGGGCAGGATTGATGAGATTAGATTTAAAAAGGGAAAGACTTTATTAAAAGTTAATGCTCCTAGCATATTCAGCCACACTGACATGCCACGCTCTTTGCTCGTCGGGTTTTTCGGTATCACAAAATATAACTCGATTACCTGTTATAACCATGTAAAGGTTTTTTTTTTTAAATGAGATAATAAGATAAGTTAACAGCATGGCTATGGGGGTGTATATGTGTAAGAAAAACGGAAAAGGGATGCATGGCAAAAAGGGTTACTAAAACAAGTGATTAAACAAAGTGGTGGAAAAAGCACCAGTCTTTAGGATCACAGGGGATTATTTTGAGCTCTGACACACCATCAAGTAAAAAAAAATATGAACAAATAAATAAATAAATAAATAAATAAATAAATGAATGGTTCTGGAAACGCAAATCAAATTTGCAGTGACTTTAAAAAAAAACTCTGTTATGAATTGAAAAGGAAAGTTCATATAAATAACATTAAATATTTATCTAAAGGAAATGATCTCTAAGAAGGAGAGTTTAATATCCTCTCCAAGTATCTCCAACCTTTATAGACTTTCCTTTATTTTTTTTCTCCTCCCCAGGGTACAGATCATTAAATCATGAATTAATATGAAATATTAGAGGCAGACTGATATTGCAAGTTCTAATCCATCATTACACTAACCAGGATAAAGTGATTACTTATGTGAATATCAGTGAAGGAATATGAAATATCATGGAAGTGTGCTGATAATACGTAGACGAGACTTTTACAGAAAATTGTTCATGTTAAAATGAATCCGTTATGTTTAATAACACTCCTTGTATGTTGATCAACTGGAAATATTTGATTAAAGGGTGCCAATAATTTTGGACCGAGAATTTGCAGGTCTTTTGTTTTAGATTCACGTCCATGTTTGATTATGAGTACCAGAATACTTTCTCTATGTAACCTCCTTTGATATAACGGTTAGTTATAATGAAACCGCGAATCGTCGCTTATTTTGGAAGAGCGTCATTAAGACTCGCCGCTGGTTGGTGTCTCCCGTACCCATGAGTCCCAGCGGAGCAGCAGGTGAGAGTCAAGATGAGGCAGCGTGCATCTGAAGGCGCCGAGAGAACCCGGCCGGGGTCGTCACCGGCCCATGGCCATGGTAACGGCGGAACAAGGGGCCTCGAGAGGCGATATTTTCATCCCCTCATGGGGCTGCACTTCCTTTAGAGAGCGAGTGGGGAGGGAAGAGTAAGTGCAGCAGTGAGGCAGTGTGTACGTGAGAGACGGCGCGCGAGAGAAGAGGGGATGGAAAGAGTGCAAAACAGATAGACTCCCAGTGAAAAGCACAAGAATGGTGTGTAATTATCGGAAAAAATGAGGATATTGATGGATTCAAATGGACCCAAATAGAGCAATTATTTAGGACGGAGAATGTACACACAAGCAAAAAAAAATGCTATGAGGGAAATTATTTATTTTATGTCTCCTAGCATCCAATTCGCTCCTCCAGAGGTGCATTAATGCCAAAAAGAATGACATTTTTATGACTTCTTGTCTTAGATTGATGATGATCACCTATTGCAGTTACGCATCAGATGAGAAACCTTTTCCCAATTATTACAATTTTTACCAAATTCTACAGCAATGGAGTCAAAGAGCGGAATATGAATCCAAAGTCAGCTTATGGGAAGGAAAAATCCATCATGATAGGACTACAGTGTATAACATAATCTCCAGTTTAGTGTCACTGCAACCACGTCTTGAGTGTTGTTATGACACTAAATGCAACCTATATGTGGGCAGCCTGGAACTATGCAATAATGATGGGACGGCTCTAAATACTGTATGTTGATGGAGAAAAGTAACGGAACAAAGGTAATGGACAGGAAATCACTTTAAATGATACATGAACATGTTTTAGATTGACTTTGAGATTCAATAATTAAATATTATGGTAATAAACACAACGATCTAAAGCTCTGCCTTTGTGTTCTAGAATTCGAACCAATTACAGATAAAAATGGATTCTTGCAGCCAATCATTTCAATGGGTAGCAACAGGTCTTCTTCCTGATCATCTCGTAGAGTGGACTTATCTAACCCTAAAACGCTGCTGTAATCAAACAGGTTGGAAGTTAGTCTACTTCGTGTGTCTGCTGCGTCTTTAAAACAGCCTCGTGTACAGAGGCTGATGTGGCTGTGATCAGCGCGCTGTTATTCTAACATCAAAGAGCTTTTTCTCTGCAACTTTAGAGACGCGCAGTACGCGTGCGCAGAATCAGCCTTCAAAGCAACGTCTCCCTTTTTTCCCAATCCGTTTCCTATTTATTGTTCCACAATGGGATCCTGTGAAGCGTTTTTTTTTCTCCTCCACAAGTGCATGCACTCTGTGACGCTGACATGATGGTAGCTATTACATAGAGACGCTGTGAAGGCTAAGCAGACACATACGTATAAGAGGGTTATCGCTAGCTCTTTTTCAGTGTTGTTAGACGTATTTATGAGAAAGCATCACGCCTTTTATGCATTATGAGCTGTTGATGTAAAGTGTATGGTAACAATAACATTCGAGCTGGGTTATATGAAGATATTATATTAAGAATGTAGATTGATGTATGTTCTATATTATTGCATATTTTAAATTAACCATTTTAACATAAAATTAATAACTGCAAGATTTAAAGTGGACAATTTTCTTTTTTTTTGTTAGGTTATATATATAATCTTTTTTTTTCTTTTTTTTCCAATAGTATTCATCAGTCATACATATTAAGATGCATGTGATGTATCATGTAAAAAATGTTTGCAGGTATCATTACATGATATTTTTTCTCATATCACACATACAGTATGTGTGTGTATGTGTGTGTGTGTGTGTGTGTGTGTGTGTGTGTGTGTGTGTGTTGTATTTAGTTTTCTTTTAGTCATTTCCGCTGAAGC
Organism: Clarias gariepinus; assembly: GCF_024256425.1. Lineage (NCBI taxonomy): Eukaryota > Metazoa > Chordata > Actinopteri > Siluriformes > Clariidae > Clarias > Clarias gariepinus. The sequence continues at coordinate 21,583,181 of NC_071124.1, forward strand.
ATGGGTCTCTTCTGTACCTTTCTGCTTAATACGATTTGATGATTTTCCAATTATAACTACATGCCTGTTGTGTTATTATCCTTCCTACTGGATATTTTAAAATTCCATCCGATTTTCTTCTGTCATAATGTGCATTTAAAGGTGGCCGGGAAAAGTATAACACTTTTGCTTATTAATAGAAATTATAAATATACTCTATTATTAAATTAGAATCAGGTTTTATCCAGCAAGTACACTTACACTTAAGGAATTTGATTCTGTGCATTTGTTATAGATAAAACACTATACACAGTAAGTACACAACATTCAATAACTATACAGATGAAAGAAATTAAGAGATTGCTGTGTTCTTCCATTTGTTCACATGGAACTTAAAACACTAAACTGAAGCTATAAAAATGCTTACTTACATGGACTGTAATTCCAAAAATGTTTAGAGTAAAGCTACATGCTAAAGGTTTACCATTTAAAGTAAAATATTTACAGATACACACTTGATAAGTGGAGTGATGTGACAGAAATATCTCTTCACCATTCTCGAGGCCATTTCAACAATACACAATATGCATAAAGATTTAGGTTTGCACAAAAATAGTGTTGAATTAAAAAAAAAATAAACACTGTTAAAGAATATACAGAAGGACACAAAAAATGTATACACACTTTAACATGAAAAATATATGCCACTCTTCTCACATAATGCGACTACTGACATCTTTAGAATAAACATAATGCTATACATTGCTGTCATAATTCAATTTGAGTTATTTTTAAGTGCATAAATAACAACTATTAAAGCGTGTATATGTTTTATTGGCCCCCTCTGTATTTACTGTTGGCAATTTTTTAAAGTTATCATCAATTAATAGATTATGGCTTATTATTATTTGATGATTTATTAGCATTTGTTTATATTTTAACTTCTTTAAAAGATATATATTTTAAATTTATTAAAATAGATATAAATACATGGGTGGATAAGGCATAACACCTTTAACACTTCACACTGAATCATTTTAGAAGCACATTTAGATCACTCTATCAGCTGATTTTGATCTTTTCGTAATAAAAAAAATACTTAAATTTTAAAAATTAAGCATTTAAAAGCGTTTTAGTTCTAAAAGGATAAGGAATATATTTTAGACATCTCAGACCACTTTTACACTTTTTATGTTGTTGGAACTGGAACATGACACTTTAAATGGTGTACAAAATGTTTAATTTAAAAGTATATATATATATATATAGTTCATGAATTGGAATTGGTTTAACTTTTTATAGTAAAAAATTGTGTGTGTGTGTGTGTGTGTGTGTGTGTGAGGCAACAACTAAACATTTAACATCAAACAATATTAAAAGCACATTTAGATCACTCTATCAGCTGTTCCTGGTCATTTTGTAATAATAAAAAAAAAATTGAATTAAGTGTTGTGTTATGTAAACATTTTAAAATTATTTATTTTAGACATCTCAGACATTTTTACACGTCGTCATGTTGTTGGAGCTGAAACACGACACTTGGGTAGCGTTCAGTAACTTCACTTTGAAGTTAATATCTTTAATGAATTGAACTTGCTTTTATCTTTATTGTATAAAAAAATGCCTTTGTGTGTGTGTGTGTGTGTGTGTGTGCACTCACCGGCCGCAGTGATGCTCTGTGTTTGCGCCTCGCTGCCTCTATCCGTCGCGCGCGGCACCTCGGACGCCGGCGTCTTGGCGCGCGCCTTGTTCACGCGCCGGCCCGGGAAAACGCCGCGGACGCTCGTGCGCCGCGCGTGACCCGACTCGCCGTCCTGCTCCGGGTCCGGGTCCGGGTGGCGCTGCGGCTCCGAGCCCACCTTCACCAGGGTGTTACGGGTTCTGCTCAGCGCCGATGTGACGGAACCCATCAGTGCGTCAGAACAGGAAGGAAAAAAAACTAAACTACCGGCTGAGAGTTAATCAGTCTGCATTCTCATTCAGGTAGAGATCAGAACTTCCTGTTTGTTTGTTTCTTTGTTGTTGTTGTTGTTTTTTTTCCAACTGTAAATCATTTCATAAAAACGCCGCTTGTTTGCTCCATGAGAGACGAACTGATGCACTGATGCCGCGTCCGGGAGCGAACTTCTCCTCCCCAGCGCATGACGTCACGACAACTTCACTTCGAGGACGGTAAGCACGAGAATCCCGCGTGTAGTGATTCATGTGGTGACTCCCTAAAGCTGTGTGTGTGTGTGTGTGTTTTACTTCCGCTCCAAAGTGCAAGTTACCAAATCAACAGATTATGTGTTGATTGGCTCAACAGCACTCTTTTACCCTGACCATGCTTTGGTGATCATGCGTATGTTCATTCTTCAAGTCATCCGGGTTCCTTAGAAAAAGCTTACAGATGGCCTGCACAGACTATCACTGGAAGCACCGACCTTCATAAGTCAGTGTGCCAAAAGACATCGTCTTGTGTACATCTGGAGCCGTGCAGCTGGTGCTATTCTGACCATGGATGACCCGTCCTTCATGTCGAGGATCATTACTGATGACGAAGCTTGGGTGTATGAGTCGAGGCAACGGTCTTCACAGTGGAAGAGTCTATCATCTCCACAACCGAAAAAGGTGGCACAGGTCCGCAGCTGGACCAAGTGCATGCTAATCGTCTTTTTTCACATTTCCGGCATTGCCCGTCGAGGATTCGTCCCCAGGGGCCAGACTGTCAATAGGGAATTTTTTCAGGTGTCTGATGCAGGAACAATAGATCAATCATCGTCTTGCCTCTATTGGCCAGTTAGAGAATAGTCTAGGAGAATGGGCTAGGTCTTACCAGTTGGTTCAGGTGTGATAGGGCTTTTAAATTCTCAGTCCTGATTGGTCAGAAAATGTTACAGAAGCTCTGACAGTATTCGGCACCTGTCCTTCATATAATAGGTTTATTATTGCATTAGTGCTGGCACCAGTCACCTCACACTTCCAGTAATAGGCGCTGAGTTCACTAGGATAGACCTTAAGAGATGGATTAATGCAACAAACACTCACTCACACACTACAGGCGATGTGGAAACGCCTAATCTGCATGTCTTTGGACTGTGGGAGTTAACCATAGTACCCAGAATAAATGCACCAAGCATGCAGATATATTTAAAAAATATATAAAATGCTACTAGAGCCCTTTTCTGTGTAAAATTTGTAATATAACGTGTACAGTTTATTCAGATTGGGTTGAATCTTTCCTTTTGAACATTGTGGACTGCTGTTAAACTGCTCTTACATTATCTCATGAATTTATTTATTAGTTTTTACATTTATATGTGTGTAAATGTCTCTGTCACCATCGGAAAGGATTTTTGGTTTACATTCATTATTTCCCTCCGCTTAATGACGCCAAACATGTGAGCACTTGTTGTACTGGAGTGGAAACCTGTGGGAACTTCTGTGGTGTCCGGGGGATTCTTAGGTCCAGGGCACAAACAAAACAGTGCCAAACACACACACTAATCATCATGCTAATCACCATAACCAATAAAAAAAAAAATGAAGGCTAGGGGGTTTCTAGAGAAAAAAAAAAAAGGAAATAATAATAATAATAACTGCCTGGTGGTGGCAGTCATTTCATTCAGGAAAAAAAAGAGCCAGAAAGACTAAGAATAAAAATCTCCATTCAATCATTTATCTTTTTTAATCAAATTAATTAATTTATTTATCTTGCAGCTTATACAAATAAGAGTCATATTCCAACAATGAACCAGAAATGATATTCAAACCTTTTTGTGCTGAAAATAACTAAATAAAACAATTTAAATGGAACTTTTTTCTTTTGTCTTTTTTTAGTCCCAAAATAAATATTATCCTGTGAGGACAATTACTTATCTTGTAGGAACAAGTTATTTTTTGCAAGCACACGTTATTGTCCTATAGGAACGAGGTATAATTCTGTAGGAACAAGTTATTATCTGTTATCTATTATCAAGTTATTAGCTTTTTATTCTGTATTACATTACATTTATCATCTTGTGAAATAAGTTATTTTCTTCTAGGAACAACATATTTATCTTGTGGAAACATGTTATTATCTCATGAAACAAGTTATTCTGAAAATAAATTCATATATTGGGTGCCAAAATTAATGCAAAAGTTGTTTTTTTAATGAGTTATTATATGGTGGGAGCAAATTACTTTTTCTTTAAACAAGTTGTAATCTTGTGTGCAAAGGTTATTAACTTGTGGGAACAACTTATTTATCTTGTAGAAACAAATTGTTATATTGTGCACAAAAGTTTTTTGTTTTTTTTTCGTGGGAAAAACTTATTTTCCTTTCTATAAACATTATTTATTTAGTGGATTGTTGGATCAAGTTGGATTCCAGGTTATTGAATTGATCTCCATGACTCCATGAAGTAAGATTCACAGCTCTTATTTCACCTTATTTTTACCTGTGGGGTCACATGGGGGCCAAGGTGTACCAGGGCAAAAAACATGACAAAATACATATGTGCACATGTACAGTATGCAGACTTTACACACCCTCTGTATTTTAATGGTTAGCCTTTTAATTTAATTTGTCTCCTCCTTTAAAAAGATTACAGTAAATGATTTTATTATTACTTTTTTTAATTATCCTTATTATTATTATTATTATTTTCAGAAATAATCAGAATTATTCAGTAACACTGGAACTAAGACAATGTTTAGAAATACACAAAATGTCCTGAGAATCTGTCAGTAAGACAAAACTTCTAAGACTCTACTCTCAATAACTCACTCACTCATCATCTATACCATTACTGTATATCCTGTGACCAGGATTGTGGGGGGCCAACAGGCAATCTGGGAACACCAATTAGCCTAATCTGCATGCTTTTGGAAACCCAACAAGCACAAGAAGAACATGCAACCTCCATGCACACAGCCCCCAAGGTGGGAATCGAATTCGGAAACCTGGAGGTACAAGTACTAACCATTATGCCTCTGCGCCACCCTTAATAATTCACTTACAAAAAAAATAAAATTATCATAAATTATGCATTTAATTCATCTTATAAACTCCTGTACAACACCAAAGCCTACAGATTATTATGCAGTGACTACATAAAAAAATGACATAATTCAACTAGCATTTCTATAATATACAATCAAATAAAAAGTTACGTGTGGAATTTATAGGATATTTAAATTGTGCAATAATCATTGACATGGATGAATGTGGATTTATCATGATCGTTTTGAAATTTCTATCTTATCAGACGTTATTACTATCATGTTAATATCTAGGGAAAGAACTCAGTCAGTTCCTCAACAGAAAAGGCACTGGAAAGTAGTAGCCGAGGGACAGCGGTTATTTCTGTCGGCCTCGCAGGGACGGATGATGCTGTTGTGTGTTGTGTGCTTGGACAAGGTGTGAATCGAAGCGGGGGTGAGGCAGGTCACTCCGGGTCTTCATGTTTCTGGGTAGACTCATTAATTACCTTGAAGCAAACAAGTGACACAGAGGGTTACGGAGGGTTCAGACCATGGATACTAGCATTTACACAACAGCACTCTCGATTCTGATTGGCCTGGAGGACGTTCATGGTGGAAAAACATGTAAATTTGTTGATATGGTCACCTTTTGGTAAGGAGCATCTCAGCCCCTGGAGCAGATAGTGTTAAGGGCCTTGTTTAAAACACACTGAACCCCCGACCTTCCAATCAGTAACCCACAGTATCCATTTGAGCTACCATTGCCCCACATCCAAATGTGATGCTTAATGGAGATGCTGCGGATTGAAAAAAAATTGGCCTAGTTTGATTGTATTGTTTGACTGGTTTGACCGTGCATGACCTCATTCTGTCCACAGCACAGGAACTTGCCTGGGAGTTATCCCACATCCCCCGTACAGTCCGGTGTACTAAGAAAACATTGTGTTATACTGCACAGTCAAAGTCCTGCTCCTAACTGGTTTTGTGGATGTCCCATAACATTAAATGTAACTATATGCCACTCTTTAATTACACATTTACATTTTATGTTGACATATTGGAGTTCAAGGTTAGTTCAGTGGTTGAGGCTTTGGACTACAGTTCAGAAGGTCCCAGGTTCAAACCCCTCGATCACCACGTTGCCACTGTTGGGCCCTTGAGCAAGGCCCTTAACTGCTCAGATGTATAATGAATTAAAATCATAAGTCGCCCTGAATAAGAGCATCTGCCAAATTTTTTAATGTAATTAATTAAAATGAGAAATAACTAACTTTTGTTATTGAAAATAAATTACAGTGTTGTTGATTATTTTGTAGGCACTCCCAAGAAGCTTTATCAATTGTTTAGAAACTTTATCATTTGATGTCAGAGGAAGTATGATTGATCATATATCGTATGATTTTGTTTTTTGTTTGTTGCCAAAACAGCTACTTCATACCTTGATGTCACATTAATCACTCTGATTTTTTTTTATTGACTGCAACCATGGAATACTTACCATATTATTATCGCAGCATGTTTTTTTTATTGTGAACTGAGACTAACCAAACCAAACACTTTTATTTCTGTTATGAACTATTATTAATAACATTTAAAGACACAACATTGTCTTCAGACTGGAAAAAGAATATATATATATATATATATATATGCAATATAAACATTTTTATTACAGATTTGTTTTTATTAAATTCACAAACATCTCAGGTGAGTTTAGTGTCTTACTGGCTCTCCTTGTCTTCCAGAAGCTTCCTGTAGGTGGCGATCTCGATGTCCAGCTCTATCTTGCATCTGAGCAGGTCCTGGTATTCACACAGCTGTCGAGCTATCTCGTCCTTCAGTTTGAGAATGTTCTCCTCCAGACGTTTGATGGTCTCCTGATAACCCGAGGACTCCAGAGCAAAGTTCCCCTCTATCTGTTTCATCTCTCGTTCCAGGGACTCGTTCTACAACAAACACAGAAATATGACAATATGTAACACTAGGAGAATCAAAGAAGCAAAGATGTAACATTGTGTTTAATTTAAAAGGGTAGAAATTCTTTTAATTCATAAAACCTATTAGGACCAAGTAGATATTATGTATGTGTTAATTTCCTAAGCTGTAATTTTTTTATTTACACTGCAAAAAATAAATAAATAAATAAATTACATTTTCTGATTTGATAATTAAAGTGGATTTCAGTGTGACCCGACTAAACACTTGATACCGTGTGAAAAATAAGTGATAATTAGTTAGTTAGTCAATCTTAGTTTAGAAAAGAATTCGAAAAATAACCACATCTGGAAAAATTAAATAGAATCACTTGGTCTACATAAAAAATAAAAAATAAGAAGAGAGAGAAAATATAAATCAGGTGGTTAAAAAAAATTAGAACAGCTGAAAAATGAAACCATATGACCTACATGCAAGAAGCATTTGGAAAAATAACCATGTCTGTAAAATGAAACCAAATGCTCTAAAAATACAAACACATGGGGAAAAAACTGCATGTGCTTCGGAAAAAGAAATTTAGGTAAAAAAACAGCAAATAAAACCACATGTCTAAAATGTGAAAAAATGTACATGAAAAAAAAAAAAACATTGAAAAAAAATGATGTATTGGGACAATGTTGTACAGAAGAAGGTTGATGAAGGCGAAAAATGTATAGAATTGTATAGAAATGTATAGAATTAAACATTTGGGAACTTTGCTAACTGCCATAATGGCACCTAGTTACGGTATGCAGATAGACTGTAGAGTAGATATAACAATAAATAACTTTTGGATAAAATGTAGGATTTAATAATAATAAAAAAAAAAAAATATATATATATATATATAAATGATATACAATTTTGTCCTAATAAAGCCTCAGCCTCATTTTGTGGGGAAAAAAAGAAATAAAATCTTATCATTTGTAAAAAAAAGAATAACTCTGTGCATTTATATATAGTACGTTGCACTTTGCTTACTGTCCCCTTGAGGGCGTCTACTTCACAGGTAAGGGCCTGCACCTGGCGCCGGCACTCGTTGGCCTCCTGTCTGGCCGCTCGCAGGGTTTTTCTATTTCTGTTCATGGCTTCTGCGAGATCGATGAACTGAAAATCCACATCCACAACCTGGAGGGTCTCAAGCCAGGACAAATAGGTCTAACAGGAAAAAAATTAAGGCAGGGGTTTAGCAAAAAATATATAATAATAATAATAATAATAAAGAGCTGAGATCCAGGATGTGTACAGTACATCTCTCATGCTGTAATCCAGGAAGCAAACTGCTGATTTAAAGGAATTATTCAGTTATTGTTTTTTTAAACCAAGTTATTCCTTTATATCAGCATTTTGCCACATAAAGCTGATGACAGCGTGAGAGACTCAGACGGACACCAAGTGGTTTTTCGTAATAAAAGCAACAATAGCAATAAATTCCACCATCATTATAAGATCAGTGCAGAGATTAAAATGGCTTGACCTTGGAATCGTACCGCTCCTCAGACTCGTGCACGCTCGCGAAGCCCAGTTTCTCATACTGCGCCCGGATTTCCCTGAGGGCAGAGGTCAGGTCAGACTGGGCCATGTCCAAATCCACACTCAACTGCTGCTTCTGTGTCTGAGTCTGTAACTCTTTCAGCTCCTGCACATGAGAGGATAACATGAGAGGGAGAAAGAGGGATGAGGAGTGATGATAGAGAGGGAGAAAGATTACAAGATAAAGTAGAGGACAGTGGGAGGAAAAAACGAAAGAGACTAAACAGAAAGACAATACAGTAAACAATATAGAGAAGAAAGAGAGCTGGTGACGAAGAAACAAAAGTGAGATAAAGAGAACAGGAGGGTGGCCGTACCTGTAGAGGGTGATGGAGTAACTGTAATGGAGGAGGTGATGATAGTAACAGGGGAGGCAATGAAAGTAATAGAGGAGGCAGTAACAGTAAAGGATGAGGAAGTAATAGTAAAGGAGGCATTAACACAGCAGTCATTACAGTAAAGGAGGGGGCATTAAGAGTCATGGAGGAGGCAATAACAACCTCTCAGACCTGCTCATGAAACTTCTTGAGGAACACAATTTCCTCTTGAAGAGACGCCACTTTCCTCTCCAGGTCCACTTGAGCAAGAGTAGCATTGTCGACATCCTGCCATACACACACACACACACACACTTTGTGGAAATGCTGTTACAGAAAAATAATCAGCGATGATGAGTTGTGAGATGCAGCCCATGACATGCATTGTTTATTTGTTATTTTTCTATAAGAGAATGCATCAAAGTGCTTTATTCCTTGTCAACAATAAATATAGAGCAATAATATACATATTATATTTTTCTATTCATAAAGGTTTTTCTATGACACTGTGCTTTATATCTATTTATATTTACATTTAATCTTCTGTTAAGCTCACAAAATAAATTGTTTGTGGAAGAATAAATGTCCAAAATCCCCCCTAAAAAGATGAACTGAAGTAAAGTGATAAAGTAAAAGTATATTTAATGCATAAAAAAAAATCTGAAAATAAGTCCATCGTGCCCGAACCCGCAGGACGGCCAAGTTTGCTAAACAAGAAGAATTTATCTGGAAGCTAATATTCATTAATTGTACTGAAAATAATAGAATTATCAGCAATTAAAACAAATATAATTAGATAGTTAATTTAACAAGCAAAATTAGAACACTTCACTGATTCAACAAACCCAAATTTAACATTAACTTTTTAAGATTAGAGTTTAATTTAACAAGCAAAATTACAGAAATTAACTTTGTACAAAATTTAACTTAATTATAAAACATAACTATCTAGCTAATTTAAAGAACTTATTCAATTATGACATGTTTTTGCATAATTATTACAAACAAAAAAAAACTTTTTTGTTAATAAATTGTTTCCTGTTAATTAATTTGAGCAAGATTTTCAATAAAACTTCTCTAAAGTATCATTTTTACACCTAAGTACAGTAGTGTACACACACATGATGGTGTTTATGGTGCTTAATCTGTTTTTGTTTCACCTCTGTAATAAAATCTGCGTCTGTCGCCTGGCTATTCCACTTAGAGCTGCAGAAACCTATCTGACGATCTTATCTCTGAATATCCAATGACAGCAGAGTGTGTGTTTTGGACAGACATTATCAAGGTTATTTTATTTCAGTTATGTTTTTGTTTTGTCTTGTTTTTACACCATGAACTCATCATTCTCTGACAATATGACATTTGACACTAAAGTTTTCGGAGTAAATCAGTAGAGCCACAGACACAAACGGATGTTTTCTGTTCAGTACTTTTAAACACTTTTCAGAATCAAAATGCTTTCAGCATCATCATCTTCATATTGTTTTGGGTTTTTTTATGTTTAATAGCTAAACACATTAGTTTGGTCTGACGAATTTGAGGAATAAAAAGGCAATTTTGTCTAATAATAATAATAATAATAATAATTGTATTATTTTTATTATTCAATTATGAAAGAAGGAAATTGACTGAGAGTAAATCATTTAAAATAAATTCTAAATACTAACATCTATTTTATCATAATGATCTTAATAGTAAAAAAAAACTCTTTGTCTAAATCCATAAAAACTAGTAATAATCTAATTAAAATTGATTTCATGTGATTTTATTTTAACCAGAAAATAAGAGTATATCTAAAAATCTTCCTAAAAAAATACAAAAATATTTGTTTCAGTGGACAATGGAGTTTCCAAAAAAATCCCCAACTCTCACTCTCTCTCTCTCTCTCTCTTTCTCTCTTCACATCTCTACCCTTTCTCACAGGAACAGCTGAGCAGTAAAGACCTGAATTCCTGTAATCAGTTATTAACTTTAAGAGAGGAAAAAATATGCTGGTGAGGGGAAAACTTTGTTATCTTCTGTATGATTAAGTGATAACAGAAACCTGTTTGGTTGTTTTTTGCTTAATAATTAAAAATGGTAAGTGCAGGAAAAGTGATATGTCACTCTCACTCGGTCTTTTATTCAGTCTCTATAGCGTTTATTCCTGTACAGGTTCACACGAGGCCATGAGCCTATCCCTGGAGACTTGGGGCATTAGGTGGGGTCCATTCTGGACAATGTGACAGTGCATCGCAGGACACACAAGCACACATACACACATTTAAACACACACTCTCACACTACGGGCAATTTGAGAATGCCAGTTAGCTTAATCTGCACATCTCTGGACTGTGGGCGGAAAGGGTAATACCCTGAGGAAACTTATTTTTGTAAGATTTTTTAGCATTCTTCAAAGGACTGTACCTGTCTGAAGCTCTGTGTGCTTCTCTCAGCTTCCTCTCTTTGAAATTTCTCCTCCTGCAACCTACAGCAGTATATAAATACAAAATACTGTAGAAAAATAATAATAAGAAGAAGAATCTAATTTAACAACAAACTTTCAATACTTCACTGATTCAACTTAAACTTAATGAGAACCGATTGCAAAATTTAAAGGCCAATATTTACTTTTTACATGGAACACCCTGGCAAATTAGCTAGTTCATTTAACAAGAGAATTTACAGAACTTAAAATAAATTGAACTAATTTACAAAACATAATCTAAAATGTATGGAATTTAACTAGGCAGATATGTTTATTTTATTAAGTTACAGCTTTTCTCTGCCTGATATTTATGATCTCAAAAATAAGATACTTTTTAAGATTAGAGGAAGAAGAAGACTGACTATCCCTGACTATTTCCTCTTAAGGAAAAATTACATACACCACCGTTTAAAAGTTTGCGAACACCTTCTAACTCAGTGGTCGTTCCTGATTTTTTATTTCTTTCTACACTGTAAAACAATACTGAAGGCGTCCAAAATACACAATAATCTCCTTTTAAACAGTTGATATTGAGACGTTTCTGCTACGTATGCTCTGTAAATCCTTCATGCTGTTTGTGATTTCTGAGGCTGGTGACTCTAAATGAACTTCTCCTCTGCTGCAGAGGTAAGTTTTTGATCTTGCTGTCCTGGGAAGGTCTTCATGAGACCCAGTTTCATCATGGGGCTTGATGGGTTTTGCAAATGCATTTGATGATACTGTTCCAGAACAACTGACCTTTGTGTCTTAAATTAACACCTGACTGTTGTTGTTGTTGTTAATTACCTATTTTCATATGCATTATTTCATAGTTTTTAAACATTCAGTATTGTATATAGAAAATAAATCACTAAACTAAAGCAAGTGATCCCAAACTTTTGAGCGGTAGTGTAACATAGTTTTCTTTTTTCCCCTTTTAATGTTTTTTTTAATAAACATAAAGGTGCCTGCTATGCTTTAAAATTTCACATTTTTTGTATGGCAGAAAATCATAACAGTAAACAAAGTGATAAAATGTAATTTAGATAGATAAATAGACAAGATTAAGATAAAGATAAATTATTATTATTATTATTATTATTATTTATTTGCACGCACTTCGCGCGGATCCGCTTCAGGTCCGCGAGCAGGTTGTCCCGCTGCACCTCGGCTCGCGCTTTCTCATTGGTCAGCCGGTCCACGTGCCGCCGCAGCTCGGACAGCTCGTGCGCACACAGCTCGGCGAGGCGCGCCGGTCCGGTCCCGCGGCAGCGTTCGAGCTCCGCGCGCAGAGCCCCGTTCTTCTGCTCGAGCAGCCGCACCTTCTCGATGTAGCAGCCGAAACGCTCGTTAAGCGCCCGCACCTGCGCCTTCTCACTGGCGCGCGGGGCTTTCCGCTCCACGCTCAGTGCGCCGCACACGCTGGCGTCCAGAGCGCGCGCCTGTCCGCTCCACGCCTCGGGCGTCTTATTGCTGCTCGCGTAGACGTCGTGATGCACGCGCGCGCCGTCCGGGCTCTCACTGCGACGGCTCGCGGACCTGCCGTCATGATCGCAGCGCTTTCGGTAGGACGAGATGGTGGACGAGATGGTCGACATGACGATACGCGCTTTCAGAGAACCGCAACTCGAGGATAGACTTTTATTTATGCCATAGGGAGGCGTAAATGCAAATCTGCTGCGGGTCCGAGTGACGTCAGAGGCCATCAGCACCTGAGTCTCACAACTTTCCTGTATATAGCCTATATGGGACAAAAAAAGGATTTGTCCAAACCTGTCAATGATTAAATTCAGGTGTTTCAATCAGGTCCCTTATCCCCAGTGAAGGCCAATCTTAATGCTTCAGCATAGCTAGACATCTTGGACAATGCAGTGCTTTGGGGAAGACCCATTTCTATTCCAACATGACTGTGCCCCAGTGCATACTCCAAAATCTTGTAGACAGCCTTCCAAGAACAGTGGAAGATGTTACAGCTGCAAATGCTAGACAGACTCCATGTTATATTGTACTGTATATGTATTTAGAAACAGTGTCATTGCAGGTTTAGTGAAATACTTTTGTCCATATACAGTAGTGTGTGAAAGATGTTGAGGTAAATAATATCAGGGGCATGACCATTATCCTGGTGGTGGCACAAAGCAGGAGAATACACATTGTTTCTTACCTATGGAAAAATTATTTTTTATTTTTGTTTTTTGAACAGAGGGAGAAACTCTGAGAACCTGCAAGAAACCTGTTGAAAGAAAAAAAGAAAACTGTACAGCTATATATTTATGTGGCCAGGTGAGAGTTGCATTGCTGAACCATATCCCCAGTTTGACATACAGTCAAGCCGTGCATGTAAGAAAGTGCCATAGAAACAATGTGTCACTTGCCCAATGTGCCTTGGCACGTACAGTACCAGTCAAAAGTTTGGACACGTCTTGTAATTCAATGTTTTTTTTTTGTACAGTCAGTTTCTATTTTAAGACACGAAGGTCATCTGTTCTGGAACAGTTCTTGCAAGAACAGTATTATCAAGTGCATTTGAAAAACACATCAAGGTATCTTAGGAAAGCAAGACCAAAACTTACCTCTGCTGCAGTTGAGAAGTTTATTTGGAGTTACCAGCCTCAGAAATCACCAATTAACAACACCACCAATTAGCAGACACATCTTAACTTCAACTGTTCAAAGGAGATTATTGTATATTTTGGACACCTTTATCATTATTTTACAGTGTAAAAATAAATAAAAATCAGGAAAGACCATGGAATGCGAATGGGTGTCCAAACCTTTGACTGAATATGTACAGTGCATACAGAAACCACACTGTAAAACAACCAGTAATGCTTCACACGTATTCAGTACCGGTATTTGGGGACAGATTTATTTTCCTGGTTGAGTAGTAAAGCACTCTCATGGCCTGTCAGTGCTGTGAATAGAGTGTAGAGTGATTGTCAGACTTTCTCACTAAGTCGAGCCGAGATGTCTCGGCGGAAATGGATGTTGTTTAACGAAAAAAAAAGACCTGCCTACAGTATATGTATGAAAGTCAAAGGATTTTCTACTTTTTCTTCACTTTACCGCTCAAGTACTGCATGTATATGCAGTATCTTTAATGATATTTATATAGCCTCAGAGAGTTTCTCATTTCATTCTGGAAATTTAACCTCATTTTGACCCCACACATTTTGCTTTAAAATAAAACAGCACCTCCTGTTTTTATTCTTTTAGGGTTTTTTTTAGGTGTACATATTTCTATCTATAAACCCTGTCTGCAAACTGTGCCTGGGTAGTTCTACCATTTTGGACAGTTTTCACCTACCTTCATAAACTCTCCTAGACATAAATGAAATAAAATGATGATAATAATTCACCACTGTTCATATGAAATGCAATTAAAATTCAGTAATAAAGTGATATAGGTTGTGCTATGCTAATTAAAGTAGTACCATGTATTGACCAACAATAGGTCTCCACTGTGTGTGTGTGTGTGTGTGTGTGTGTGTGTGTGCGTGCAATCTCCATGATAATAGATTAGATCGTATATCTAAAATCTGAAATTAAATAGTTATAATTGAATTTAAGTACTTCCAGGACAGTATGGCTGCCACAAGACAAATCACACTATTTTCTTAGCTTCAACTTAGTAAGTAAGTTAAACATTTTTACAGATGATTTTAAAAAAGCACATAAAGAAGTTTTGAGTAGGATTACAACATACGTCTAGTTTGGTTTTAACGTTAGAAGATGGCGATTGCACAAAGTGGCGTATGGTGAATGCACTGGCACTGACCATAAACCACCTATGGGATGATGTACTGTATTATATCCAAATCTGGCGTTCTTACATTTACATTTAGGCACATCCAGAGCGACTTACATTTTTATCTCATTACACATCTGAGCAGTTGAGGGTTAAGGGCCTTGCTCAAGAGCCCAACAGTGGCTTTTGGTGGTTGTGGGGTTTGAACCTGGGATCTTCCGAACCGTAGTCCAACGCCTTAACCACCTTCTTGATGACCCAGAAACAACAGGCAGGATACAGTTGGGTGTATCTGGGACTTATTTATTTATTTAATATATATTTAAATATCATTCCCAAGTAACTCTTTTCATTGTTTGGTTTATGTTTTTTGTTCCTTGTAAACCACAAGGGGGCACCCAAGACTGATAGAATCATGAATAATATGTCTATGGGTCTCTTTTGTCCTGGGTCCTTTAAATAATTTCCTACGAGTTTCCTGTCTACAATGCAATGTGAAAATGATTAATATGTTGTTTGTGCCATGAAGAATTTAAGACACACATTGTTGCATGCCACAGAATGTACACCATTGGTTCTGGCATTTTGTAACTGAAAAGTTTTTTGTTTTATTTTTACTTTTATAGAAAAGTTCCACAGATGATTGCTTTATGAGTGACATAGAGAAAACTTTACATATCATCTTATGTGACTTGATCTTTATTCGTCATTATTCTGTCATTCCTACTGCACTGAACCACTTAATCATGAAGGATTTAAGAATTACATCCAAAAGATAAGATAAGATAAGATAAGATAAGATAAGATAAGATAAGTCCTTATTAATCCTGAAGAAAAATTGCACTTCTGCAGCAGCTCAGAGAAAAGAACAGACTAAGAACATACACAAACACCTAGGGAAAGGGGGGGGGGCAGTCAAATAAAACAATAAAATAAAAATAGACCAACATGATAAAACTGTTATTACAGCAAAAAATACAGTACACAGCAGGATCTCCTCTAGGGTTCCAGACAAAAAAGACAACATTATTGTTAGTGAGGGACTAGAGCAAAGATGGTGGGGTCACCTGAGGGAAAGGCAGAAGTTTGTGTGATATTTTTTGCAGTTGTAAGTTACGTCAAAGTCAGCAAAAGGCAGGTGATAGCATGATGCTAAATGCTATTATTTTATATTGACATCACAATCGCATATGATAATTTAAAGGCTACCAGAAAGTTATGAGAAGTCTCTTTAACCATCTTTCGCAAAGTGCAAGGTTCCTAAGAGCTTCAAAGTATTTAAAAGTTACTAAAACATTGGTGGTACATTCTTGTACCATCTCATGTTAGTGCACAGTTCTCAAGAGGCTCAAATTCTTTTTAAATATAAAGCTTTTAAAGGCACTTTCTTAAACATCTCAGGTTAGTTTATGGTTCCTGACTATTTCAAGGTTTGTGGAACATTCTCTGAACCTTCCCATGCTAGTCCAGGTCGAAAGAAATTCAAATAAGTTTTAGAATGTAAAAGGAACATTCTCCAAACCATCATGTCAAAGTAAAAGATTCCCAAATGTTACCAGAACGTGTGCGTAATTATTCAGCCCTCTTTGGTCTGAGTGCAGTCAGTTGCCCATAGACATTGCCTGATGAGTGCTAATGACTAAATAGAGTGCACCTGTGTGTAATCTAATGTCAGTACAAATACAGCTGCTCTGTAACGGCCTCAGAGGTTGTCTAAGAGAATATTGGGAGCAACAACACCATGAAGTCCAAAGAACACACCAGACAGGTCAGGGATAAAGTTATTAAGAAATTTAAAGCAGGCTTAGGCTACAAAAAGATTTACAAAGCCTTAAACATCCCACGGAGCACTGTTCAAGCGATCATTCAGAAATGGAAGGAGTATGGCACAACTGTAAACCTACCAAGACAAGGCCGTCCACCTAAACTCACAGGCCAAACAAGGAGAGCGTTGATCAGAAATGCAGCCAAGAGGCCCATGGTGACTCTGGACGAACTGCACAGATCTACAGCTCAGGTGGGGGAATCTGTCCATAGAACAACTATTAGTCGTGCACTGCACAAAGTTGGCCTTTATGGAAGAGTGGCAAGAAGAAAGCCATTGTTAACAGAAAACCATAAGAAGTCCCGTTTGCAGTTTGCCATAAGCCATGTGGGGGACACAGCAAACATGTGGAAGAAGGTGCTCTGGTCAGATGAGACCAAAATGGAACTTTTTGGCCAAAATGCAAAACGCTATGTGTGGAGGAAAACTAACACTGCACATCACTCTGAACACACCATCCCCACTGTCAAATATGGTGGTGGCAGCATCATGCTCTGGGAGTGGTTCTCTTCAGCAGGGACAGGGAACCTGGTCAGAGTTGATAGGAAGATGGATGGAGCCAAATACAGGGCAATCTTGGAAGAAAACCTCTTGGAGTCTGCAAAAGACTTGAGACTGGGGCGGTGGTTCACCTTCCAGCAGGACAACGACCCTAAACATAAAGTCAGGGCAAATAATGGAATGGTTTAAAACAAAACATATCCATGAATGGCCCAGTCAAAGTCCAGATCTAAATCCAATCGAGAATCTGTGGCAAGATCTAAAAACTGGTGTTTACAAACGCTGTCCACCTAAACTGACTAAGCTGGAGCTGTTTTGCAAAGAAGAATGGGCAAGGATTTCAGTCTCTAGATGTGCAAAGCTGGTATAGACATACCCTAAAAGACTGGCAGCTGTAATTGCAGCAAAAGGTGGTTCTACAAATTATTGAATCAGGGGGCTGAATAATTACGCACACCCCACTTTTCAGTTATTTAATTGTAAATAAAAATGTTTGGAATCATGCATGATTTTAAATTGTTTAAAGGTTCTCAAAACCTTACAGGTATGGTCCCTGAACTGCCTTTGGGTTACTGTACTACAATGATCCTAAAGTACAAAGTTCCAATTATTAAGGGATCTCCAGGTCTATCAGATTGTGTAAAGGGTACCAAACCAAAACATTGCTGGAACATTCTCTGAACCATACTGTGCTTGTACACAGTTCCAGATAGGTTAAATATAAGATTTTCCCAAAGAAAATTGTATTAATTTAAGATTCCCAAAGAGTTCAAATTGTTTTTATGATTCCCGATCTCCAGGGAAACTTTATTAGCCATCCTGTCCTAGTCCAAGATTTCTTATTTGTGGGCGGGGGGGTTGGTGAGTCTGTCTACGTGCCATCTGGCACGTCGGGCAACATATATATTCAACACTTTAACCACCGAGCTACCCCTGCCCCTATTTATTTGTGAAGAAAGAACATTATCGGTTTAAATTACTAAAAGTTTGGGAGGACATTGGGGGAATGTTCTCTGAACTGTTCTGGGTTTGAAAAATTTAAGGTCAAAATAATGTTACTGGAACGTTCTCTAAACCACAATGCTCAACAAAACAAGAACAATATATTTCAGTAAAGGAAAAAAAAAAAAAAAAATATATATATATATATATATATATATATATATATATATAATAAAAAAAATTGGCTAAAAAAGATATATTTAAAAAATATATCTCTTAGAATGTTTTAACAAACTTTCCTAGAAACCAGTAACTGTTAACTGGTGTAAACAGCATGGCCACATATAACTCCCTTTTCAAATCTAAGACGCTTTGAGGCGCTAAAAAGCCACCAATCGGGTTTTTTAAGCGTTTGTAAGCATGGTAAATGTCTTGTTTTTGTTTTGCTTTCTCTCTTTGTGTTCACTCTTCCCTTAGTAACAGTGAAATAGATCACCCCCGTTTTTGTCTGTTTCTCTCGCCCGTGTCGCTGCGAGTCCACACGCGCTCCTGCTGGACTGTACCACGTGCAGGGGGGAGGCGGGAAAATCCGCGTTCTAATTCATTTCAGCACTGGACAGCTCCGTTCCGTGTGCCAGGCGGTGTCTTGGAAAACGGCGGTGTAACGATCTCACCATGCAGAGCGAGCGAGCGAACAGACGACGATGCTACAAGAAACGACGTGACTTCCTGCCCTGTGTACGAGCTGCCCTGGCCGGGTGATATATTAGAAATACCGGATGTAGTACTACTGCGTGCGTGGAGCGGCAGAAACAGTACCTTATATACATTAACATATTTATTTCCCCCTCAAACAAAAAGGACCTTGGACCCCTTAGAGGAGGGAGGGGTGTGAGTGCACCCTTGCAGAAGGAAGAAGAGAGAGAGAGAGAGAGAGAGAGACTGTCTTTGTTTACATCAGCATGGATGTGAGGATGCGGCGGCTTAAAGCAGTGGACATTACACTCCTCGTATGGATACTAAGCGTGCTTCTGAGGAACGACGTGGCGCGCGCTGCATCTCGTGAGTAACCCCCCGTATCTATATTAAAAAGGCATCACGGAGAACCTGGTTAATCCGAGCGATCGCACATGCACACTGTTGTGCACTGTCTTTAAATCGAGTCAAGCTGGCATGTGCACGTCTAGTGTTGCAACAGCATTCAGAATAAACCATGATCTCTAGGGCATTTTCCTATAGCAGCACCAAACAATCAATTCATAGAGCATCACAGAAGAACAAGTCAAACAGTTCCTAAACATATCATATGTCATATCTTGGCACATACAATATGGTCATTTAGGCTACTGGAGATAATAGTACTTAATGTTTCACAAAGTCGTCAGGTTTGTATGCCAGCCATGTACAGTATAAGGGAACAAGACGAAAAACAATGGACTAATAATAATAATAATAATAATAATAGCACATATAGTGCACTGGTCAGAAATCCATATGCTAAATGTAATGTTCTTTTTCAATCAAAAATAATGCATGTTTTTCTGAATCTGTCCTTATACTGTATATCCTTTCATATAATACTATTTCTATTAATAATTTAAGATACTTATTTCAATCTAAACACAATCAATGCACTAAAATCAAAGGTACTGAAAATTAAAGATAGATCACATTCCCCCTGCCTGGTATATGTTAAAGCTGCAAAAAAAAAAAAAAAAAAAAGGACAATAAGTACCTCAAAGTAACACAGAATTCCTTATTTGTAATATACAGTTAAGTGTATTATATTTGATAATTTGCAAAGAGTCAGAATTTGCTCCAGAGAAAACCATGATTGTGCAGTTCTCTTTTTTTCTATGTGGAAACTCTTCTTTTATGCTACACCTACTGTATAAAAAAATAAATAAAGTGGCTCGGCTTCAAAACCTAAATGTGCTTGGAAAAGTTTAGTGATTGTCGAAGGTTATGAGTGGGAGATTTTCTTTCCGGACGCTTTTGGTTTGGGTCGATATCTTGTCCTCTCAATCAAATCCTTTCATTTTTTATCTATTTCCATGATAATCAAACATCCAGAAACTTCAATAAAGCCCATTCTTAGAAGTAAATATTCCAGTCATTAATAAATCATATGCAGCAGGAGTGTGTGGACGGTGATGACGTTCCAAGTCCTCAGGGACTCTAAAACATAGCATATATTAATTCAATCTGCAAACCACACCTGAGCCAGGCTGTTCAGGGACACCAGAACCTAGAACATTCAAAAATATATATTAGGTGTAGAGATGGGGGATATGCAAAAAAAAAAGTTACTTAAGGACATGTTTGTTGTGCATAATATAGATTTTTTTTTTCTTTAAACAAACTAAAGGAACAGGAAGTTGAAAAATAAATGGCATTACTGCTTAAGCTACAGTATTTTAAAAATTATTTTTAATAAAATATGCAATTGTCAGTGTGTCGCGACTTATGACGTCATTTAGCAGACATTTTTTATAGCTATCCACTTCTCAAGAAACTAGAAATTTCATTGTCTGCTTTCCACGAGAGCAAGGAAAACTGAAAACTTAAAATTAGCACTTTTTTTTGTAGAACATATCTGATTTCAAACTGCATGCATGAGTGAAGTCCTGAGTGTGCTGTAGAAGCTTAGCCTTAGCCGCCTGTACAAATCTATTTTTAATTTAAAGTAGTTCACAGCCTTAGCCTTAACTCTATCTCACTATACAGTATATGCACATTATATTAATAACCAGTCTTGGGGAAAAGATTCGGACTGTGTTTTGAGTTCCTGCGGATTTAATTATTTATTTATATTTTGTATTTTTAGCGCATGATCTATAATAGGAAAGTTCAAAGTATCCGTGCGTCTGTACGCTTTCTCCTTTCTCTGGATCCTTATTGTGACCTTCTGCTTTAAATCTATTGGCCATAAGACACACAAACAGACATATTTTAATTTAAGAAAAGAAAGCAGACCCCTTCTAAAGAACACACAGTTTGTTTGTCAGAGCTCTTATTCACGGGATGGTTTGAGCACAATGAACGGTGCGCGCTTCTTTAGTGTTTCTCATCTTCCTTGTCGAAAAAACACAATTAAGTGAAACACTGTACAGTCCCAAACAAAAAACAGAGAATACACTGACAATAAATATATCTGAGACCTACATTTGGGTCACCCCAGGGAACAGCCTCAAACATCAAACTCAAGAAGCAGTATTACAGTCCTTATGAAACATTTATGACGTATTATCGCTGACCAAGACAAGATCCGTGCGCAAGTCGTAATAACAGGATCTCACCCTCCTGTCAGCTGTGACTCCACGCGGAGATTACAGCTTCAAGGTTTTGTGATGCTAATGAGGAAGGCTCATTGAGACTCGAGGCACCTGCCACCCCAATTCCTAGAACCGCGTGCCACGTCGACCCTCCCCCATTCTTCACGCGTGGTCCTTTGTCAGATGGACGGCTCCGAACAAAGGCCTCGGATTGCTCCGAGCAATGAGCATGGAGAGAAACACACACCTTATATATACACACCCAGTGTATCTTTTTATCTAATGTCTTAATTATGCATAAGGTTACTGGTTAGTTTGTTCTTGCATTCCAGAAATGGAAAGTAATGTTTAGAAAAGTGAACACTGCACAGTGTGCTTGGTCTAGAGAGATCCTGAGAATATAAGCACGTAATACTTAAGGTGTAAACATGCATATATACATTAATATCAGAAACTGGTAAACAGCATGTAGGATTGAGGATGTTTCATTATTGTATGTACAAAAGATATGTTTAAATATACTAATATTAAACATATTATACTGTATATGCACGGGGGAGGGGGTGTTTAATTTTGCATTGCTGGTATTCAATGAGAAGGTAAAATACATATAGGAACGTGAACACAGATTTTATTTGAGCATGCAGGAACACAATATTAATAAATTATATTTACAGTTTAACTTTAATAAACACCTCGCTGGAGCTTGCGAGGACGGTTGTCAGGTTTCAGCACAATTCCCATCTTGACGACAGCTTGAAAATTTAGCTCTTTATCTTTAGATCCCATTTTGACTTTATACAAAGTCTTTTATGCATTTCAGAGGTTCTGATAAAATTGATATTAGATGGCTAATGTGGTCACCCCTAAAAAACTGAAAGCTTTCCAGAATGTTCTCCAGGCCATCTGGTTCCAGTAGAGACCATACCCACTTCTGGTTCAGATCACACAAGTACAAATAGGAGCAAGACCTCATTTCTTCATAATAAGTAAAATAAAAAATAAATAAATAAAACAGTTTGTTCATGTAGCAATCTCAGCAGCAACCTCATTTCCCCTCTTGTCTGTTCCAACCACGCATTATTCAGCATCACCAGCGTACCATTCACCAGTCTGATCATCTGTCATCATTCACACCTGATACTAACTGGTTCATGCCTTAAGTAAGATGATTTTTCATGCTTGAATGATTCATAGGTCACAATGCATTCCTTTAAAACTGCACAGGTACAGGCACTGGACTGAAAATGAGACCCAAAAAAGTCCTTCAGGAAGCCTGGAGAACTATTCCTCAGGACTACATTAAAAATACAAGAAAGTCTAGCTCTTTGGAAGCAAAATATGAAGAAATGATGAGGGGCTCAAGACTCTTGCACAGTACTTTATGTACATGAATTCACCTGTAAATACATAAATACATAAAAGTATATGGGGTTGATGTAGCTTGCTTAGATACTTCTATCTGTTCATAGCACGAACAATTAAAAGGTGGACGTTGCATAAGATCACAAAATAGAGCATAGACACCCTCTTTCTCTCGCTCCCCCTGTGTCTCTCTCACTTTCTTGTCAACTTTTGGCTTTCACTTCATCCACAAGCAGACACGGTGTTGAGAACAACATGCGAGAACAAAGCCGGCTCAGTAGGGGTCCATTCACCAGCTCTGGTAGCTCATTAATACAAAATGTGGCTGTTGATTCTCGTCCTGTAATGGACAGCTCAGACTATAAAACCAAATCACTTGTGTTGACTCAGAGCAGCTGCTGGCTCAAGCACCATTCAGTGATTAAAGTCTCATGACTGCATCGTAAGGACAGACTGGGTTAGTGGATAGCAAAAGAAAAAGAAGCTGAGTGTAAACATCTGGTCTTTGGGTGCATTAAAAATGAAAGAGTTTTAATCATTCTCTCTCTGAATGTGTCCTGGTTCTCTCTCTCCAGTTTCTTCCCACCTAGCCAAAGCAAGGATTAGGGATTGTAAATTGTCCTTATTATCTTCATGCTTCACACCATGTGTTTCTGGGATTGACTCCAGATCTGCCGTGGATAAATCTTATTGAAGATGATTAACATGTTTATGTTTGGAGGAATTTCAAGGTTCAAGGAAATGTAGCAGAACATATGGACCATCTGTAGAGAGTATGATGTCTTTCAGACACAAATATGAAATAAATAAATGCATGTCATTATGAGTTCTCGATGATATTTTGATTAATATGTTTCATCTGGGAACAAATGTGAAGTAAGGCAAGGTAGTGAAGCAAGGAGCTGTTCAATGTCATAGATGATAGTGGAAATCAGAGTTATGTTTAATAGTGAAAGTTAGAGCATTAACACACACACAATGTGACAAGACCTCACAGGATTGGGAATGAAAAGCTGTCTGGATATAAGAAAACAATAGCTTGAAGAGCATTAAGATTGGACTTTGGAACGATGGAAAAAGGTCATGTGGTCTGATGAGTTTAGACTGACCCTATTCCAAAGTGTGAGGGTTAGAACCGAAGCCCATGAAGCGATGCACCCATCATGCATAGTGGCCACTGTACAAGCCTCTGAAAGTAGTGGTTTAATCTGGGTTTGCATCAGTTGCTTAGGGTTAGGCTCAGCAACGTTATGTTTGCTGCCGACCTGAACATACTGAATGACCAGGTTATCGCATCCGTGGAGTTTTTTTACCTGATGACACGGGGCATATTCCAGGACTCAACTTAATAACTTTTTTGGGAACACCAATCAACCTAACCTACATGTCTTTGGACTGTGGAAGAAAACCGGATTACCCAGAGGAAACCCACCAAGCATGGGGAGAACATGCAAACTCCATGCACACAGAGACTGGAATAGAGCCTGTGCAAAGCGACAGTGCTAAACACTAAACCACCGTGCTGCCTCATTTTCACTCATGAACTGAGTATTAGGGAGTCCTGATCCTAACCACAATGAAAGTTTTTGGGATGAGCCGGAGAAAACTTTATGGAGTGGTTAGAGTTTCCCATCATCTAAACAGTACAAGATCTTGGCCAAAAATTTATGTAATTAATGCAATTAATAGGTTGCATTTTTAAGGTATAGTAGGTATGTTCAAATAGAAGAAACAAACATAAAAGATAAATAAAAACAAACCATTAAAAAATGTAAATGCATTAAATATGCAACAGGAAAAACTATGTCTGACATTTTTACTGTTCAACTGAAAAAATTACAATTGAAGACATTTGACAGCTCCCAGGCACCACATTTGTTTTTGTTTTTTTTAACACAAAAGATTTTTTATTATTTATCATTGATAATGACCCTATCCCACTTCAGAGCTTCTCCAGAGGAGGTAAAGATGTTGACAACAGCCTTTATTACAAAAAAGATATCTCTTGGCTAAAGTGAAGTAGAGAGAAAATAAAATTCCCATATTGATTAATGATAAGAGGTCAGAAGAAAGCTTTCTCGGACAGTAGGAGCTAGCATCAGGTTCCTGGAAAGGTAGAAAGCGGGATGGCTGCATGCCAAAGATGTTGTCCATTTTGCCAATCATGTTAGCATAATGTTGCTCGGGTAGCGTAGTTTGAAATGTGATCTCAGTAGGTGAGTTTACATGAAAACTTATATACCACTAATAATGGGAATAGTAGGTCAGTCAGAATAAAAACGCACCATGTACAGCCCAACCGAAGTGACTTTTCATTGGGAATGAGAGGTTTTGTAGCAACCATTGATAGTTTGTTTAGTGGGTATATATCATCTATGCAAACATTTGATCCGATCATTTCTCCCTTGTTGAAATAAATATATACTTTCTGCATATGTTTTGCACCATTTGGGGTAACATTAGGTGATGTGACAAGTTTCCCAGGCTGGATTAAGAAGTTGTACCCTTTTGTCCTATGATCTTTATGCTGAACAGTTTATAAAGTTTTCTCAGAATTTTACAATGAAGAAAAAAAATAGAGTGTCAGTTCTGCAGATAGAAATACCATGTTCATGAGGGAGGGTGATGGAGAATAGCCAAACTGGTTTGAGCTGACAGAAATGCCACCATTACTCTGGATCAGATTTCAGCATCAACACCATGACTCCACTGACCCAACCTCCCATGTGTCAACGGTTCAGTCTGGTGAAGGTGGTGTAATTGTGAAGGGAAAGTTTCTCGGCTTACTTTGAGCCAATCAGTCATGGCTGGAATGCCACAACTTGTTTGAGTTTTGTTTTGCCGACCATATGCACCCTGTCATGGACACATTTTATCCATATTGCACCAACCATTCATTGCTGCAAAAAAAAGCAATTTCCCCCCCAAAAAAAGAATAATGCTTTTCTTTAAAAAGCTATTTAACATTTAAGGACAAGTCCACATTTGCAGGTTTATCAAAATAATTTAAATTGGATCGACCAACAGAAAATAGTTTAAATGCATAATTGATCAAAACACAGCTCTATGGCTCATCTAATCTTTTTTCCATTATTGCCGGTGTTTTCGAAACTACCATTCCCATCTATGGATTTTTTTTTTAAGTGGTAAACATTGAATTTTTAATTGCGTGGAGGTGATCTCAGTCAGTCTCCGTTTGTCTGCAGTGGCACAGTTTTCTTGTCCTAGGCTTCGGGGCATGGCAGGTTAAACACTGCAGAGGTGTGGGAGAGGGAGAACTCCATCAGTTCAGAACATGGTCGAGTCCCAGGAGCTGAGTCTGACACAGATCTTCAGACAGAGAGAGGTTGCCCGAGTTTCTAAAACTACTTTATCTGCAGTACTCTTCTGGCTTTAAGAGATGTTCTGCAGAGTCATGTATGAAATGTTAAAAACCCACGGTCTTCAGAAGAAAATATAAAACTTTTGTTTCGGTAGCGATAATAGAGAAGACTGTTCTTTAATTCATTTATTGTACAGTACATTGTAACCAAATGTATTGTATTTACATGATAGACCCTAGCATACCACTTTCATATTAAAAGTCCCATATTTTACAGTTTTGTCAATCATTTAACACAGGTCTCAGAGTTCCCCAAAGTGCATTTGTTACGTTTTCAGTCGAAAAAGCAGCAGAGCTGAGCACCAACCCTGGGAAGGGCTATTGGCTAATTTAAGCTTTGATTTAAAAAAAAAAAAAAATGAGAGACGTGTTTTTTTCCTACGTTTTTGTTAGTTTTGGACACACACAGGAGACCTATCCTAATGGCTGAAAAGTGAATTCTGCATAATAGGTGTACTTTAATAACTAATAAATATATGATCTTCGTTAAAGTCCAAGAAATGTAAAACTTTTTGTTTATACATCTTTTCTCAATGTGGTATTCTGTTTTAATCTTTTCTGTCTTTGCACTGACATCTACCGTGTTACATTTCACATATTTAAATTTGCACGTGACCTTTAGCCGTGCAGCAGTCGCAGCAGGATTTTTCCATACATCAGCTAGATGTTCGACAGCTTTCAGAGCATAACGGCGAACAGGAACAGGAAATTGGATACACAACACTATTGCACCTGCTTTCATCACTATCTAGACACACACTCGCCCTTCAGGAGCCCCGCAGCTGCTCCGAATTTGGCATGCAATTCAAAATTTTGACCTCATGGGAAAAACTCTTCAGTTTGTGTCATTTTTTTTTTTTTCCGTTTGCGCTGCAAAATGCCACAGGGCCAAACGCTAAATAGAAATGTCAGTGTTCATTAAGCCACGCTCTTTCATCTGTGTGCTTTGTCACCCTGCAGGCGAAAGCAGCATAATTTCAATCTTTCACAGAAAATCTTATGATCTTATTCGGTATAAACTTTATGACGTTTAGGAGGAGAGAACATCCTCTTACGATATTCCATGTGTAATTACAATGTGACAAATGATCTGCAAATGTTGGGATAAAGTTATGATGAGGTTTTTTAATAGTGTCAAATCACACAAGTGATGGCATGGATTTAGGATTCAGAATATTTATTCTGCTTAAACTAACAGAAAACTAAATAATAAAGTCTAAATCAGATTCTAGAACAAATCTAGCCTGAAATGTTGTAGCGTAGCATAAATGAAATCAGGGTAAGGCAGGGCATATAATAATCATAATAAAAGTAGCTAGCTTTTTACTAAAGGAAATGCAATACTGTAAGCTTGCTTTTTCACAAAAGTATATGCATTTGTTTTTAAAAAGCACATTTTACATAGCTAATTACTTAAACATATGCTGTGTAGCTAATCCTTTACTAAAGTATGTGCTATGTAGCTAGCTGTTTACCACAGGTTATGCTATAAAGTTAAGTTTCCAAGGCACATAGTATGTACCTAGCTTCTTCTTTTTTTTTTTTACCACAGGATATGCTACGTGGCTAACTATTTACCAAATATATTTAATACAAGGACTAGCAATTTATTAAATAGCTACTTATTTAATATAACATGATATGTAGCTATTATTTACTAAATCATATCCTATGAAACTAGCTATTTACTAAAGCATGTGCTATGTAGCTAGCTATTTACCATGGGATATGCTATATACAGTAGTTAGCTGTTTACAAAAG
Organism: Clarias gariepinus; assembly: GCF_024256425.1. NCBI lineage: Eukaryota > Metazoa > Chordata > Actinopteri > Siluriformes > Clariidae > Clarias > Clarias gariepinus. Next base: position 21,611,176 of record NC_071124.1, read on the forward strand.
CACATGGTATGTAGCTAGCTATTTACTATAGGATGTGCTATGTGGCTAACCAAATCACAATTTATCAAAGCACATTTTACATATCTAGCAGTTAATAAATCACATCCTTTGTCGCTAGCTATTAACCAAACAATATCCCATATACAGTAGCTAGCTATTTACCAAAAATACAGTACATTCTACATTGTTAGCTATACATTAAAGCACATGGTACAGTATGTAAGCCAAACAACATTTACCAAACAATATGCTGTATAGCTAGCCATTTACTCAAGCATGTGATACATACAGTAGCTAGCTATTTACCACAGGATATTCTGTATAGTTAGCTGTTTACCAAAGCATTTTATGTAGCTAGCTATTTAACATAGGGTGTGCTATGTGGCTAACTATTTCCTGAAGCACATTATACATAGCTAGAAGTTTAATAAATCGCATGCTATGTAGCTAGTCATTTACTAAATTATTTAGCTCCTCTGTAGATAGCTTTTAAGAATTTCTGTGTAGCTAGCTATTTACTAAAGAACATTCTACATAGCTAGCTATTTACTAATGCTGATGTTAGCTAGTTGTAAACTAAAGCACCTGCTAAATAGCTATAGCTATTTAATGAAAACACATACTACATGGTTAGCTATATATTAGCACATACTGTTGGGGACATGTGCAAGTTTAAAAAAAAAATCTTTTTAGCTTTGTTTGAGCAGTTAATTTATGCTTATTTCGGTTAAAAAAAAACATTGTTAAAAAAAAGTTTAATAAAGAAGAGGAAAATCTACATTGTTAAAGTAATGTATTGTTAAAGAAATGCCCTTTAATCAACATGTGTACTGAATTTAATGTAATGTTTGTTGTGACTCATGAATTATTCTTCTTCCAAATTTCCATAGTGATCATAGCAAAGCAGATCTGTTTGCTTTGCATTATTTATCAAGGCTTCATAGCCGCTATACGATCAGCCCCATTACCAAGCATATAAAATCTCACGCATTAGCTAATTGTGCATGAAGACGTGGGTGTCCAAGAGTTTCTCCGACAATCACAACTGCTCTTGTGTTTGCTGATGAACTTAAGCATATCGTGGTGCTGACACCAAATGCTGCAAAATGTAATCTGTTCCTTACAAATGCGGCTGTTAATGATTATTTTCTTACCCTTTTCATTCGATATCACAAACAGCCATTACAAGCCATGCGCTATATCATTCTCAAGAACCAGGCTGACTGTAATCTGATGCTCGGGTTCCAGGCACGGCTCATGGACGACTTTTATGGCTGTTAACTGATCATCGGCTCGGCTTGAATGCTCGACAGGCCTTGGGTTGACAGCTTGACATCTTTCTTAAGCCAGAAAGAAGTTATCGGGTAAAAAAAAAAAAAAAACTGACAATGTTTTCAGGGTCCCCAGAGTGGGAAATGAGAATTTCTAATGATTCTGGAACTGTCTGAAGAAGGAGAGTTGTTAAAAAGAAATTTTTAGTCCTTGTGCCATTTTTCTATGCTGACTTTCATACATATGAATTAGCACCTAGATGCTTGTTTATCACACAAGCTTCTGGCCATGAGAATGAGAACAGTAGTTCTGTGATCGTATACTGTAGCTTGCAACACAAATGCAGAAAGAGATCCAGTTGTCTTGACTGCAAGACTAATGCACTCACTGTCTGTCTGCTGGCGCCGAGGAGAGGACATGATATTTCTGTGTGTGTGTGTGTGTGTGTGTGTGTGTGTGTGTGTATCATGAAAGAATTTTTAGACTGTGAGAAAGATCCGAAAAGACAAGCATGTTGTTGATAGATAGATAGATCTGTTAGAATAGATTGTAGAAAAAGCAATAGACAGTCAGAGAAGGGGGCAGAAAAACAGATAATGAGATGTACACACAGACAGACAGTTAAAGGATATACAGAGTAGCTGACATAAAGTACACACTGAAAATACAGAAAGATCATACAATAGGCAGACAGACAGCTAAATGGGTAAAAACATACCTGGGATACAAACTTGTGGAGAGATAGGAAGATGAAGCGATAGAAACAGAGAGATGGACAATTTGAGAGATATACAAAAAGAGTCTATACAAAGAGAGAAAAGTCATGGGTAACGACAGATTCTCAGGCAGACAGACAGAAAAATAAGGAGGGCATTATTGTGTATTTTAGTGTGTATATACAGGCATATAGAGTATAAGGAGTCAGATCCATGGGTAGACTTGGAGACAGGTACACACACAGCACCAGAAATAGACAGGGAGATGATCAGTCAGATGGGCAGACTAGGTAGAGGTAGAGAAATATAGAAAGAGAAATGATGACATTTTTAGGACTGAATTTTAGGCCACCTTTATAAATCATATAATGAATAAAATGAATGAATTAAAAAAAAGATTAGGGTTTTCTTTTTTTCAGAATCAATAAACGTCTATCTCGAGACGACCTCTGGTCCGATCTGTCTTTCTCCCTGCTTCCTGATATGCACTGTAATGGCTGGGGGTGAGCGGTGGTAATGGTGGGCATCAGTGAAAGAGACGTAAATTGTTTGCCTGCTGAAGAACGTAAAGGCTGATCGGTGTTTTCCTCCTCAACATGGCTGCGTGCCTAAGTTCCTTTATTGCGGCCGGAGATGGAGAAACACGATTAACGTTCCGCTATCTGCTCTCGCTAATGGAGGCTTAAAGGCAGCGTTTAATGGCTTGGATCGACGTAGGGAAATTTCATTTACCTCCGTCCACTCTTCGCTCCTTACCAACTTCAGAACACTCATAAATACTCAGCAGTATGGAAGGTGGAACTTTACTTTACCAAGATCAGCTTTTTGTTATTTTTTTTAACTTTTGACATTAGGATGAGCACAATGGGAATGGATGAGCTTTGTCACGTCCTCATGCTTTATTCATGAGGAGCTCGTTTCCTCTCAGGAGCGTATTCAGAGTCAAGTGCACAGTCTGGATTTCTTAGTAAAATTGTGTACACTGCTGCATATGCAGGAGTAGGTGTTAAAATGCTATATATAAAAAAATGCATAAGAACAAAAAAATCCTGGATCAAGTGCTATTTTACTTGTTTTTCCATAACAATGGTGTTAGATTTTTTTTTCCAGTGCATTCACCATTTTTTGTCAGTTGCATCAGTTGTCCTATATCTAATGGGTTTTAATTGTTACTTCTACTTTAATTGTAGTACTAAGTACAGTACTACACTTGGATAATTTTTTCAGTCCATATTTTTTGTGGTTTAAATGCGAGTCCTTAAAAGGTGGTGGTCTGGACATTATTAAACTTCATGCAGTTAAACTCCATCTGTTGTTTGGAACTCTTACTCTTCTTCTATACCACTTTATTCTGTACAAGGATGGCATGAGGTGGGGTACACCTTGGATGGGCTGCCAATCCATGGCAGGGAACACACACAAACACTACAGGCAATTTGGGAATGCCAATTAGCCTACTCTGTGGGAGGAAACTGAAACAAAATCGAACCCGGACCCTGGAGGTGCAAAGCGACAGTGCTAACCACTAAGCTACCCTGCCGCCTTGTTTGGAACTTTTAAAATTAAAATAAAAAATATATATTATGTAAATGTAAAAATGTTAAAAGGTCAAGAACAGATGAATTTAAAAAAATGCCAGAGCTTTTTCAGAAAATACAATCAGCTTTCACAAATACTCATGATTTGCAAGAGTATCGATTCTTTTTGCTCTTTTGAGTTTATGGGTGTTTGGTGCAATATCGCCACCTACTGGACTGGAGGGTAAAGCAGAAGCTTGGCAGGAAAAAATATCATCTCTTTCCTTATGATACATGACATTTAAACAATATAAAACACAAATTCCTCATCGTGTCAGTGTTTATTAGATAATTTCAGTTGTTTTAATACGTCAAAGATACTTGTGCTTGAGACAAATCAGACAGTAAACATTTTAGTGCTTTTGAATCGAATTGAATAAAGAAATCGCAAATTCTACACAGCTTTAGAAATTTGCATAATCTGACTCAAAACTCTGAATAAACTTAACACAGGTATAAACGTGCCTGCATAATAAACTTTGTATTGAATTCACAGACTCTAATTGCATCCCTCAGATAATAATGATGATCAAGGGTCAGGTTCTGACTCACTTAAACGAGATGTTCTGTTTAAATTTGCTTGTTCACAGTGAGGTACAATTATATTTGGGAATAGCTTCTGAAAATAGGAACCCAATTGAGTAGTCGTTCCCTTTAGAGGACATTTTTATAATAATCTCAACTCAGCAGTCTCGCTGCGTTTAGAGGTTTAATGAGGCAAGGTGTTAAATAAGGCCAGCTATAGATGACTTTATTATATAGCGCAATAAAGGTGAGGTTGATGAAGAGATATTAGACAGTGCATGATTACAGATTACTGTGTAATATTGAAAAGAAGACTCTGTGTGTGTGTGTGTGTGTGTGTGTGTGTATGCTTTTTAAATGATTACATGGTTTAGTTTTGGACATCATAACATGATTATGGTTATGATTTCGGATCATGAAGTACATATTATACTCCTTATTCAGATATAATATATATATTTTTCAAAATTACACTAAATGAGTCACCTGAGAGACAATTTTATGCACTGATTGGCTGAATGGACCAAAAACATGCACTGGATTTGCGTAGGATGGACATTTTTAACAACTTGTGGATTCTGGTTCCTCTAATTGGGCTAAGGTCTAGTACTAGCACTAGCTTGTAGTTTCTGCTTAAAAGCCATCTTCTGATCTTCTCCCAGGATACAGATCTCTTTTCTCGCTCTCCTGCTGAGCTGAGTGCACTTTTAACAGAAAGTCATAGAGATGCATGCCACCTGCTAGCTTTGAGTTGCCTTGTGTTTTGACATTATTGGTCTTCTTACGTTTGCTCTCACTCACCACACTGTTTCCTTTGCAAATGATGTTTGTTCTGCATTGTTGCTCACTAAGTGGCACTTTCTTATTTTCATTTACAGTACAATGTCGTTCTCGCCACCAGGTCAGGTTCCCCCCTGGTGTTATCTTTGATTTTGTGTTCCCTAGGTGGTGGTTTTTGTCACACCATGCATGTGCTTATACAGAGTGACAGTCCCATAGAAGCCGAAGATGGAGCCCAGACACTTACAGCCTTGACACTTACTATCCTAAGGAAGTAGTACTTTGCTGAGACATAGGATCTAGCTAGTGAGTTTTAGAGTAACAGCAGTTTTAGTTGCAATTTTTTCAGCCTGACTCATCACAAACATAGAAAAGCCCATAAACTCCCCAATAAAAATAGTACATTTGAAAAGAAAGGCACATTTTTCTCAGGGTGTGAATGAGAAACGTCACTGTGGTGCACACGTAAATATGCTGCTGGACATGTACATAGAAATGTATTACATTTACTAGATTGGTGGCTAATGAAACAATTTAAATTTTTACTCGGGTTACCCTGATGAGGTAGAGTCCTTTGTTTATTAATGATCGTCGCAGTTCCCATTTTGACCTGTAGGTGCAATAATAACACTATGGAGCTACTGTACTGGTTCCAGAACGACATGACGCCACTGATTTATTTTATTATCATATTTTTTGAAAGACAAAGTTGCGTAAAATCTGATCTTTAAAAGTTCCCTCATTTATGATGTTTGCTACGATTTGCTACAAATTCATGAATCGTGATGAGTAAGGGCTCATTCATTCTCGTAGGAAAAATCGTGGCTTTTTAAGGTTTCTCTTGGAGACTTGTAGTGAACAATTTGCAGCAGAGCTATGACTTTTATGACTTGTAGATCCATGATATTTTCAAGTAGGTGTATTCATGGTCACTCACGGTATTCCATAGTCGAGCCGTAGGCAAAACCCACAGCAGGGCAACTGCAAAGATAGATCGTAATTACAGTAGAGCATACAGGTGCTACAATAAACAATGACAAGCTAAGACATTATGTCATGTGCCAGCAAAATGGTGGGATTCTATAGGGATCGATATGTAAGTAATCACCACTATCCTTGGCCATGCCTTACCAGACGGTCGACTTTTCAGTGCCTTTATGTAGCGCTACCATATTTGGACTTAGACTTGGCTAAGTCTGGCATCAGACATCAGATTGTTTCTTTGATGACACATTTCATGTGTTTGGGCCATTAAAGGAGTTCCTGGGAGGCATGCGTTTCTTGCAGGCAGTCTGATCATGGAAAAAAAGTTCTACCTTGTTGGTACACAAACACTAGTGGAACACTAAGTGCATTAGTGCAGCAGGGAATTATGTAGAGAAATAATAAAAAAATAATATTTTTACTCTCATACCCGATATTTTGCACATCACAAGTCCCGGTTTGACTTGAACACCCCTCATAATTAAGACGAGATTGAGATAATTTTCTAAACACAGCGGCAAAAACGTGTGCATTTATATCATAATGGATTGTGAGAGAGTGTTGCAATTATGTCGGATCGATACGAGTGCACTTTGAGCTGAGAGCGGGGAAAGCTTTTGAGGACTGTAGGAGGTGCAGATCACGTTTCTCAGAGCCTCTTGTACCTTCATTCCTGAGCCCAGTGCTCTGAAGGTTTTCCCAGTTTTACATATATTATTACTATATTCTCGAAACATTTCAGTGCGATTGTGTGTGTGAGTGTGTGTGTATTTGGTATACACATTTAATTCCATAATTCCCTGATGTTTAATGAGTCTGTTTAACCGATACGTGTTCTTCTCCACGCCTTTTGCTTTGCACAGAGATTAACTGATACACTCAGGGACTTGAGTTTGCTTTTCGGAAAATCTGATAACGTTGGAAGGCAAATTTATTCCGCCATCTAATCTCTCGAGCTCATCCTTGTGTTTTGAGCTGGAGTAAAATTTGAAGTGTGGGAGGCTGCAGTTGAGTGTGTATTTGCTCAGAGTTGGGATTATTAAGGGCTTTCCAGAGAGCAAGGTCACTGTGTGAGAGCACAAAGAGCTCAGAGCTCTTTGGCAAGGTTGAATACAGAACAGCCCATTAAAAAATATGTTTAGATCTGAAATTCAGGGGGAAAAAAACACAAGGATGCATGAAAAAAAATTAATGAAAAGAAACTCGAATGACGAGATGAAGGGAGAGATACGTACTTTATCGCAAATGGGAAACCCAGCTATAAGGCACATGGCGCAATGGACTGTATGATGAAGCAGAATGGAAACTCAGCATGAGCTTTACTGTAGGCAATCCAGAACTCTTTGTCACGGTTTAATACACATGCAGGCAATACAAAACAAATCCATTATAACAATATAAAAGAGAAATAGGAACTGTTCAGAAAAGCAGAAAAATCAGGAATGGAATATAAGGCTCAATAATGCGCATGAACACAAGGCAAGGCTTCGCACACAGACTCACAGAGGATCATTCACTTTCAGTCACCACTTTATCCTGGATGTGGTTGTGGTGAATCTATTCCAGGAATAGATCGGATACCGGTCCATCACTGGGCAGCATGCCCGCATACCCTGAAACAGATCTAGGGGCAAATGATTTGAGCCAATCTATTCAATTCACTGGCCTGTTTTTTTGGGACGAAACTGGAGCTGGGCAGTGGGGATGGGGGAGGAGATTGATTCAGTTAAATACCATGATTTACTCTGTTTTTCCGCCTGATTTTCTCCCTAATTTAGTCGTATCCAATTCCTCCATGTCACTAGGGGGCTCCAACATTAAGGCTACTACTACCAGTCAGTCAGGGAAGGCCGAAAAACTGTCAAATGTTTCCTTCAAACCGTGTGACGCAGCCGACCTATCCTCTCCTTCCGCTTGCATAAGCTGACAGACGCCCATGATTGGCTGTAAAGCCATGATTAATGTGAGAGCACTATGCGCCTCCCATCCCGAGAGCTCGGCCAGTCAGCTCTCTCTAGGCCCTCGGCTGCGAGAGGCTACAGCATCACCCGGGAATCAGACCAGCGATTTCCGGGTGATAGGGCGAAAGAAAAAAAGAGCTCAGTTCCACAGACGAGTTCTTAAGGTGAAAATGTTTATTCCAAGACGCATTTTCCCATAGGAAATAATGTAAGTGCAGATTATACGTTCCACACCCCAAAATATAACTTCCAAAACTATAGTCATATTTTTGTGTATAAAACCACTTTTAAAACATAAGAAAATGAAGTAAAATATAAATAAATAAACATTAAATCTTACATTTCATTAATTTTACGATTCCTCTTGACACTAACTGGTTTAAAAAAAGACCGTGAAAGTGGCTCGCTTTTCATCTTGCCTCCGTCCTTGCTAACATTCTTGGTACCCATGGTGCTATGTCTTGACTAAATCCTGCACAAAATGGCAAAAAATAACGGAAAAAAAATATGGGCTTGGCTTCCCCTGATGCAAGTTTTCGGGACACACGAGCAACTTAGCCAGCGTTTGGTTCGGCTCAGTTCATTCACTCGTATGCCGAAATTGCTTGCTATTATAATTTCTTGCCAAATATTAGTTTTTAATTCAAAAACGCAGTAGGCGGAGCATTTTTCCAGGTAGTGAAGTTTAAATTCCAGATGGTAAAATGTTGCAGTTCTTCTATGATTCCATAGATGGTGCACCCTCAAATATTCACATTTTGGCACGCAGCACATAATCCTGTGTAATAGGAGTACACCAGTATTACACATTTATTGATTATCCAGTGTATGGTCCTTGGGGTGGATGGGGGCGGGTTGGCGTGTATCCTAGAGAGGGTGCGAACCTACTGTATTGCAGGGCACAAGCGCACCCACTCGGCTACCCAATCAAACACAACTGGCAATTTGGAAACACCGATCAGCCTACACCAATCAGCAAGTCTTCGGACTGTGGGAGGAACCGCCAGAGAGAACCCACCAAGCACGAGCAAAACATGCCCAGTACTTGCTAACAGACATGGGTTAGGGATTTGAACCTCCAACCCTATGAATTTAGTTTTAACATAACACTGGAAATGGATTTTTAGATAGATATAATATAATAATAATAATATAATATTTAGTATTATAAGATTAAACAAATAAATAGAAAATGCAGTTTTTAATGATGATTTCCGTTATTAAGGGGGTGGGGGTGGGGGAGGGGATCCTGCCCAAACCTGTCTGGCCCTATGTAAAAAAGTAATTGCTCCCCAAACCTAATAACGTTGGCAACGAATGCGCCGGAGCTTTCACATTGCTTTTTTTACTTTACTTTCACTGCTGTTCTACAACAATGCAAACTCTTCAGATAAAAATTGCAAATTCCTTTCCTGATGAAAATCGGGCACTTTTAATTTGCTATTATGGTCTCCTTGTTTATAGGACGCCATTAAGACCAAAGGACAGTTTGTTTTTCCATCCTCGTCCATCTCCATTAAGCAAACTCAATACAATTTTGTGAGGAGCGTTGTATAATTAAATGCTAATGGTGCGTTACAGTGACTTGTGAAGCTTTGTGCTTTTATATTCGGGGTTGTTTTTAATTATCTTGACATTTTTCATTAGGACCCTGAAAGGCAGCGATTGTCCGTCATCACCTTGCGCGGCACGTTTAGACTCGTCTAGACAAAAATCTTTGACCACCTGTTCAGCTAATTCCACATAAGGAAGTGTTAGAGACGCGTTCCAAAACCTTGGCAATCTTTTTAATGGGCACTATAAAGGCTGAGCCCATAGCTCATGTGTTCTTAGTTAAATTTGATCATAAGGTGATTAAATGGACATTGCATATTCATGGCGTGGGCATAGATTAGCGACATTTGAAGTTAATTAGCGAAGTTATTGTGACAATTAAAAGCAATACTTTCTGATATATATTTACTGATAAAGACGTTGTACATGATACAGACCAGGTGTGTGTTGGATCCAACAGTGGGAACGCAGTGGTGTTTGAGCTCAAAATGAGGACACATAAAGTCTTACGCAAAAGTTTGGGCACCCCTTGATAATGAAACTAATTTTGGTGATTTTTTAATTGAAAAGCTGTTAAAGTGCTCGCCCTATCATCCAGAGATCGCGAGTTCGATACCCGGGTGATGCTGTAACCACTCACAGCCGGAGGCCTAGAGAGGGCTGATTGGCCAAGCTCTCTCACAGGGGAGGGATGAAAGGTACTTCGGGCTCCCACATTGGACGGCTCTACAGCCAGTCAGGGGTGTCTGTGAGCTCACGCAAGCGGAAGGAGCGGATAGCGCTGTCCTCCAAGTGTGTTACGCTGCCCCCAATGGTGCGAGAGCGAGCAGTTCAAAAAGATGCAGTCGGTGACGTCACGTGGGTCGGAGGAAACACGTGATAGTCTGTTGCCCACCTGACTGAGTGGTAGTAGAAGCTTAATGTGGGAGCCCCCTAGTGGTGGGGAGGAATTGGATGAGACTAAAATCCAAAAAAAATAAATAAATAAGAAAAGTTGTTAACACAGTCTCTCTTGAAAATCTAAAAATATTTTGAGCAAATGTTGATGCATAGTAATTTTTCGTGTCATAGTTTGAACCAATATAAAAAAAAAACAATAACATTATTATGGCACCGTACATAATCAGTACTTAGCAACACTTCCTCTGGTAGAAATCACAGCTTGCCAACGCTTTTTATAGCCAGCTAAAAGTCTTTTAATTCTTGTACTCAAGTCTTTCTTGCAAAAGGCTTCTAGTTTTGTAATATTCTTTAAGCGTCTTGCATGCACAGCTCTTTTAAGATCTACCCACAAATTTTTAATGATGTTTAAATCAGGGGACTGTGATGGCTGTTCCAAAACCTGCAGCTTGCATCTCTTGAGGTTTTCCATAGTGGATTGCAAGGTATGTTTAGGATAATTGTCCTGTTGTAGAAGCCATCCTCTTTTTAGCTTCAGCTTCAGGTATTTAGTGGAATCCATTCCTCCCTCCACCTGTGCAATGTTTCCTGTGCCACTAGCTTCAACACAACCGCAAAGCATGATAGATCCACCCCCATGCTTAATAGTTGGCAAGGTGTTCTTTTCATGAAATGCTGCTCCTTTTTTTTCTCCAAACATGCCTTTTCTGATTGTGGCCAAAAAGTTCTATTTTAACTTTCTCAGTCCACAGCGCTTGTTTCCAAAATGCATCAGGCTTCTGTAGATGTTCTGTTGCATACTTCTGATGTTGGATTTCATGATGGGGATGCAGGTAAGATTTTCTTCTGTTGACTCTTCCATGAAGGTCTTGTGAAATGGTGCACCACCACTCCTGAGACTGCTAAATCTTCCTGCAGGTTTTTTGCAGTTAAATGGGGGTTTTGATTATTCTTTCTAACCAGCATATGAGCAGTTCTCTCTAAGAGTTTTCTTGGTCTTCCAGATCTTATCTTGACCTCCGCGGTCCCCCTGAACTGCCATCGCTTGACTACATTTCTCTCTGTGGAAACTGCAAACTGACAATGCTTTGCTTCTTTAATCTTCTTGTAGCCTTCTCCTGCATTGTGGACATCAATAACTTTCTTTTTTAGTCTTACACAGCTGCTTAGAGTAACCCATGGTGGTTGAGTGTTCACAAGTGTTTGCACAAGGTTTGAAGAGTGGAAGTATTTGAAAAGCTTTAAGATTGGCATTTACTAATGACAGCTGTTGCCATGCATCAGATCTAACGTGCTGATCATGAAGGTCTGAAACCTTGTAAAAGAATCTAAGACTTTGGAACTCTTAGGGTGCTCTCAAGAGAGACTGTGTTAACATCTTTTCAATTAAACAAATCACCAAAATCTGTTATTTATCAATGAGTGCCAAAACTTTTGCATAAGACTATATACCAGGACATTGTCAAAAATATGTTATACATTTCATATACAGTATCATAATAGAAGAATTACATACAATAATACAGTACAGCCTTTACTTTTCCACTTTAATAGTATGTATTAATGTACAGAACCTAATATGATACAGTATGTACAAAAATATCATATTAGATCTTGAACTTTGGTAGCCAACATGGTACCCAATAAGTACCATGGTATTTACCAAAATATTGTGGTACACATAATAGTACTACCGCAGTACCAACTGTAGTGCCATAGTTCCCATCCTGTACCATGGTAAGGTACTAATGGTACCACTGTAACCCTTTGGCATACCATAATAAAAGTTCTCATAAGTATTCTGTGCATTAAGCCAATGTTGAAACGTATACATTTTGTGAACCAGGTTTTGGAACCTAAGTGTCCTGGATCAGGTTTTATCCAGTGGACTCAATTCTGAGACCGAAGCTGAAGATTAGCCTTTTATCTTAATCTATTCTCTCTACTGTCGGAAAGCATGATGTGCGGAGTATCACACCTTGTTTGAGCACTTTGTGAAATTCGAATTCTCATCAGAGTTTGTCGGGCTGTGTGATTCATTCTAATGAATTTCTCCACTTGAAATGCCAGCACAATAAAATAAGAGGTGGAGGATTCGCATGGGCTGCTCATGCTCTACAGCAGTTTATCAAATAATAAATAAAAAATCATATCCTGGTATTAATGTTTAAGCACAATGCCTGATTGAAGCAAACTACATTTTATACCAACATCATTGCTAGCTGACACAAAAAAAAAAAAAACTAAAAAAACGATGGAGATGATAATATTATTATAATACATGGAATTATATTGTTATATTGAAGGAAAGGTTCGGTATGTTAAAAATGTTATTAAATAGGAAGAGTGCATGCTTTGCATTTATGAGGTCCAGGTCATGAGGTTCAATCCTCATTATCATGACGAAGCATAGCATCATGTTATGGCAATGTTTTTCATTATTCAGGGGTCAGAGTTGAAGTTGTTCAAGCCAATTGCAAAGCAGTAGGAGAAAGCCTATCCCAGGATGCAAAGAATATGGAGACTAGGATGGAGGATTATCTTTCAACAAAACAACCATGCTAAACATACTACTGAGTTTGTTAAAATATCTTAGTCAAAGCACAAACCTCAATTTAATTGAGAATCTTTACAATTACCGTCCAACAAATGGTTTCTTTGCTATTTAACCAAGCTTGAGCAATGTTCCCAAGAAGAATGGGCAAATTCATCAAAAAGGTTCTCGAGTACTAACATTGTGCTGGGGTTTTTCCACAATCATAACTGTAATATTTTGATGATCATAGCCATTATCGTACTGTAGAAACAATAACCTTTCGTTCAAGCACATTTTGATATGCTGTACACTACATCTTATTAAAAAATGTGTTGAACTTGACCTGATTGAGCCATCCCTACCATTCGGTTTCGGTATGCTATTTTATAAAAAACACAAGGTGTTGCTATGTTTAAATAGTATTTCTTTTCAATTGTTTTAAGGTACAGTAAACCACAAGAAAAAAATTTATTCATATAAAAAACATGTTAGATATAACATGTTGATATAAAGTTTATATAACGTGTAACAAATAATATGTATTTGTAAATATATTCATATTTTTACCACAAAGCAACATCTCAACCATTTGGTAGAGGTATATATCAAACATTGATTGTTGTCATTATTGCCCCAAGGAAAAAAAAATGTGTGGATATTAAAGTGTTAAAGTAATGAATACTCTCTCTCTGTATTTTTTTTTATGTCTTTCTCTCTCTAGAGCGGTGTGATGAGGTCCTGGCGAGTCCTCTTCCCTACAGTGCCTTCAGCAGCTCCTCTGTATTAGCTCCTGATTTTGGTGCCGGCTACGCTAAACTGAATCGCAGAGTCGGTATGGAGACGCATTCACACACACACACACACACACACACACACACACACACACACATACTCATCAGCCCGTGTGTCTTTAATGCAGAATGTATAAAATACTGCACTGATCTGAGAACAGGGTAAAAAACCTAAAAAGCAGATCTGATTTCAAATCAGCACTACGTCTAGAGCCGCATCCTAAATTCCCAACTGTTGTCCTAGCACCTTTAGTGGATGACATTTAGAGAAGGGTATTACTCAGAGGTTGATGCAAGATGAAGCATAACGCAGAGGGACGATAGCACTTACAGTATTTGTATTAGCGACAGCAGGAGGACACAGCAAAGGTGAATCATGTGGTTTTAGAGATTAACGCCAAACAAGTTAACCCAGTTCTCAGAACTCTAGTAAAGTGTGTGTGTTAATGCTCCAGCTGAAATATTCCGTGGATAATGCCTTTCTTTATACTTTATTCGCCTCTTGATTCGCTCCTCCTCCGAACGCACTGTTTTAGTATCTATGGAATAAATTAATACCAAGACACGCCCAACCAGAGAACTACAGAGCTGAGCAGAAAGTTGGGGGAGGGGATCTTCTTATATGAAGTCACATTAGGGGGAAACCTAATTGGACTTCTAATGAAATAAGAATTTGATTATAAAAAACAAAAAGCAGGGAAAGAGTTTTGTTATTACTGTATATGCCCACTGGAGACTAGTCTGAACGTTTAAACATGACTTTCAAGTGAATTTTGCATAATAGGTGCCCTTTATTTATTAAATCATGGTGTGTTTTATATCGTCATAGTTATATCTAATGTTAAGAGCTGCTTATTTATTTATTTACTAAAATGTTTTCAGTACCCTTTTACCAATCAGAATTGACAATGCTAAATTATAGCTTTTATTATATCACCAATAAAGTTATGCCCCTTGGTATCATGTTCAGATGCTACGGCGTAGCATAATACAGCGTAGGAGGAGGGCGTGAATGGCAGGTGGAAGAGGAGGTGTTTGCAATTTGCATATGATGCATATTCATGATAATAAAAGTGTAGAAATGTTCCCAAAGTGTTTTATTCATTTTATGCTTCAGTAATAACCAGCATACATGGTTTAAGAAATACTGTATATATTCAGCGCTGTTTTAATTCCGCAGAAATAATAAATAATTAATAAAGAAAATGTGTTAATTAATGCCATATTAATAAACATGATGTTCTCATGATGCACACATAAAATAATTATTGTTCTTTTTTTTCTAAATTAGTACTTTTCTATACTTTATCCTATTGTAGATTATATAGAGGGAAATGTTATTATGGCCAGAGTAGTATCCTGAGTTCTTCTTTCCTTCTGTAAGGGAATGGAGGCTGGGCTCCGCTGGACTCGGACAGATATCGATGGCTGCAGGTGGACCTCCGGAGCAGGAAACAGATCACAGCCATCGCAACACAGGGACGATACAGCAGTACAGACTGGACTAAACAGTACCGGCTGCTCTACAGTGACACGGCGACTAACTGGAAGCCTTATAGGCAGGATGGCAACATATGGGTTAATATTATTATGCAATATTATATTATATTAATATTATATAATATTCTCTTTTTTTATTTTTGTTGTTTTTTTTCAAAGTTTTGACGTATGGACTAAACCCTACTTGCTGTCTGAAATAGGGGCAAAATATTTTCACCACTGGTATGTTTAATGATATGGCAGTAGTAAAGGTCACCATTGTTAGGTCTAGATGAGTACAAGACCAGGACCAGCCAAGATTATGTCAGGAATAAGTATTAATTGGGTAGAGGTGATGTAATGGGCAAGTGCATATGAAAGCAGGATAAAGTCAACGTGAGTTCAAAAAAATTCAGTGCTTTAATGCTTGGGATTTATTTCAGCCAGTGGGTATTATTTGTGCATTGGGAAAAAATGCCAAAGTACTGGATATATAATTATAAAGTGAATTATAATTATAAAATAATGCTGTCCTGGTAAATTTCTCAAATCCAGTTCACAACATGATAACTCTTCTTTATTGATTTCTTTCTTTCGTATTTTTTTTTATTCTTCTTGCTTTTTTTTTACATAGCTATTTATATTTCTTTCTTAATTTTGTATAATTTCCCATTATTTGTAATTCTAAATAATTTTATTACATCATATAAAGGGAACTATATCATATAATATGCAATAATATTTATTTATTTATTTATTTATATATTTATTTATTTATCATTTTATCAACCATAAAAATGCATGCAGTTACACTATATAATATTCATATAATTATTTATTTGTAATATTTTATTGTTGATTTTCTTTATTATATCATTATTTGTAGTTATTCTGTTTGAACTTTATAATTTAAAATTATTTAATTATCATTATAAATATAAATATTGCATGCAGTTATACAATATATTTTATTTATTTATTTATTTGTAATATTTTATTGTTGATTTGGATTAATATCCTATTATTCATTGGTATGCTTTTTAAACATTATAATTATTGTATTAGAACAACAAATAATGCATGAAATTTAACAGTATAATATAATACATCATAATATATTACAATATGCAAACATATTTATTCATTTGTTTGTTTGTATATATAAACATTATAATTTAAAATAATTTTATTTAAAAAAATAATTCATGCAGTTATACTATTTATTCATTTTGTTATTTTTTTAATGTGATGGTACTTTTGACATTATTGAAACAGCATCATGAGCTCTTATTAGTGTTACCAGTGTTGGGAGTACTTGGATTAGTACTTGTACGCGTTAGAGTACATGTTAGAGTACCTGGATTACTTTTATGATGTAACGAGTAATCTAACGCGTTATGTCCGCCATTTAAGTCTTTAGTTATTTAGTTATTTTTTCAAAAATGTAATGCATTATTCAGATGCAATGCAATTTATGTAATTCGTGAGACAGACAGCAGTCATTCCCAATCCATTATTGTGTATGTGAAAGTCTTCCTACAAGCCCCGCCCCTAATAACCCCTTGTTATTCCTGCTATTATACCCCTATCTCACCTATGCGGTTTGACTCAAGGTGAGATGCGGTGTTAGGCACCGTAAGCTGCTGCGATTGCCCGCAGACGTTCTGTGAAGTTCTGCAAGGTTCGCAAGCTTCGGCGAGGCCCGCCAAAAAATCTACATGTTTAATTTTGCGCGCGGAAAGATGGAAACCTAATCACAGCACCAAAATTCATTCAAAACAACATGCATGAGGAATCACAAAGGAGTTTTTATTTTCTGTGATGGAAAAGTACTTAAACTAGTTACTTTTATCAGAAAGTAGCGTTGTAATGTAACTGATTACTTTTTAATGACAGTAATTTTGTAATGTAATTAGTTCCCCAACTCTAAGGATTACCACTGGACTAAATTATTGTTTTAAAAACTGTTTAAGATATCCAGTTTGATTATTTTATCTAAATATCTTAGAATTTTACTTAGAAGTTTTGCTCTAGTTCTCTGTACCTAATAAAACAAGCAGTCCTTGTGACCAAAGACCAAATCCTTTTTTGTACTATACACACTCCATTCCTCATTTTTATATTTTCTTAACTTCCCTACCTTTTTTCTCCTCTTCCTTTATTACTAATTACAGTAAATAATTGATTCTCCTCAGGGTCCAGGAATGGAGTGCAGCATTATTGCACTCATCACTCACTTTGTATATTATGAGATAATAAATAAAATTGAAAAAAGAATTGCTCACAGCTAATGAACCGAAGTAAATTAGAATGGAGGATTGTCATCGTGCAAGCCGGGTGCACTGAGGCATCGTCTGATTGATGTGTTTAGACAGTTAAGCAATCACAGGAGATTGTGTTCGGGTCTGATGGGTCTCTTCACTTATCTCACAGACGTTCTCAGGTAACTGGAACTCGGAGCGAGTGGTTCGTCACGAGCTTCAATACACCATCGTGGCCCGATATCTGCGTTTTATTCCCTTAGAATGGAGTAAAGAAGGGCGAGTCGGGATGAGGGTCGAGGTCTACGGCTGCGCATATTGTAAGTACCTGCTTTAATTCTTCAGATTTACTGATTTACTGCAGGGTTTTTATTAGGTTAAAATATTTAACTATTTATCTTGACTGTACAGAATAACAGAACACAATTATGACAGTAAAACCAACCTGGTTGTGATCAGTCTGCCTGCTTTACATCTGATATGCTGGGCTCCCAGGAACTCCTGTTATAGCCAAAAGTGCCTGCTTTTTAACTCTTAGCTAGTATTTATCTTATTGTTTTTTTTTTTTTTAGGATTAACTGATTAACTGCAGGAAGTTTAATAGTTTAAAATATGAGGGGTGTTCAAGTCAAACCAGGACTTTTGACCTGTGCAAAATAACAGACGAGTAAAAACAGTCTATCCGTGATCAGATTGTCTGCTTCATGTCTGAAACGCTGGCCTCCTTTAATGGCCCACACATGTAGTAAGAGCTTGGAGCGGGGTCAGGACTATACGGGTGATTTAAACGTCAATCGTTTTTGTTCAGCAGAAATTGCATAACAAGTCCTGGTTTGACTTGAACGTCCCTTGTAGATCTGTAACAATGACATATAGTAGAGTGACAGCTGCTAATGTTCTATAAATGTAAGTTTTACACCTTCAATCACAAGTCCCAGTTTGACTTGAACACCCTATATAATTTATGGGATAAATAAATTAAGTGAGATAGTCAGGGGTTAATGGGTCTGTTATATAACTCATAGTGCAAATAACCATATTAGCTACATATTAGCGTCTTCTATAGGCTTAATCTTTTTTTAAATAAATTTGTACATGTGTCCCAATCATTAGTGTGCAAAACATAAATTATTTGCACAACTTCCATAAACCCATTAATGTGCTAAGATTTATGTACCTCAATGATGTACAATGACTTTTTAATTATTTTCTATTTTATACTGTATACACATAGCTGTGTCATGTTATACCTCAAGTAGGGATTTGCACGCAAACTGAATTGTTTTCAGTAATGCATTATTTAAAAAGTACTGAACTTTTCATACTTCATGCAGAGCCACATTGACTTGCTGAGATGATAAATAACATAGCACACTCAAAAGTACAACTTGTCTCTTAGGGTCCACTTAATGTCTCTTAAATGAGTTTTAAATGAGGCTCATTACTTGTACTCTGAAACTGTAAAAATGATCTAACTCTAGTGACAGGAGTTTGTCTGGGTTTATGATAACTTGTCAGAAAATGAGACTGGAACAGGATGCAAATGTAGTAATGATATTTAATCGAGGAACTAAACAGAAAGATAAATTAAAACCTACACCAAAACCAGAACCATGAAACAATATTCCAAGACTTGCATATACTGTTTGGCCACTCTGAACGTGCTGAAGTATTATAAGGTGTGACAGCCATGTTTGGAGGCCTAAGTGTGTTACAGCAAATGGAGTTTTGAGCGAAGGTTACGATATTACTAGTGATGCAACATCTTAAAAGAAGTGTTGATACAGGAAAGGAAAAAAGGCTTAATGCAAGAACATTTTGATCCATTTAAAACTGATTATAAGCCTGTAATACATATCGCATAAGCATTTTTTTTTTTTTTTTGCAACTTTTGGTTGTGGACTTTATCAATCCTACATTTCTTGTTTTTTTTTTTTGAATGCTTTTTTGCTTCAAGAGCTTACGCAATGCCTGAGTTATCACTTAGAATAGGAGATTTTTGGCTTACATCATTTTCCAAATGTTCTTCGTAAAAAAAGCAATTTGATCAGTAGAATATAGAATACAGTCGAACTACTGGGGCGTTCAAGTCAAATTGGGACTTGTGATGAACCAATTGATGGCATAAAACGAATGGCAATTTACAGAAGACTTTAAGCACAGTAAGTTTGATGAGACTCTCATCCGCAGTAAAACATTTGAATGGTGCAAAGATTTTTAAAAAAGGCCGTTCTTGGCCAGTTCCTGGCTGATCCTTAAAAATCGATGGATAACTTGATACTTTAAGAGATGCATCTGTCTGTCTGTGGGAACTGTACACATCATTATGGGAGTTCCTGGTAGGCCAGCATTTTACATGTAAAGCACCTACCTGGATGGTTTCCAAGCACTAGCAAAACTCTGGGATAAGTGCATTAATGTAGCAGGGGATTATATAGAATATAACGACTGCATAGCATGACTGCCAAATTGTGAAGAAAATAGGAGATATTCATTGCTTATCTAGAAATTTATCCAAAAAAATTCTACAAAGAGAGTGAGTTTCAGGTGACAATTCAGACACAATGACTTTCCCATATACTTTTTTTTAACCTGTCCTCTTTTTTCCATGTGATTTAAGGGGCCGATGTGATCAGTTTCGATGGACAGGGAGTACTCTCTTACCGCTTCCGACAGAAGAAGATGAAGATCCTGAAAGACGTTATTTCGTTAAAGTTTAAGACCAGTAAAGGAGACGGGCTTCTGCTTCACGGAGAGGGACAGCAAGGCGATTATCTCAGTCTGGAGCTACGCAGGGCCAAACTGCTGCTACAGATCAATCTGGGTAATATCATAGATGTTGGAAGTCGGGGCCTGGCGCCCGTACTCCCACTGCCAGCACCAGATTTTAGCTTATATTCGCCCGACTTTCATATTTATACAGGTCTACCATTACATAATAAATGATATCCTCTTATATGAATAGGTATGTAGTGTGGGGATATCGTTAACAACCTCATGAACGCAAGTGTCATACTGCTTTTATCCAACAGTTCTGACAAAATGTGCTTGAAGACACCAGACTTAGTGTTTTCGTTTGTGTGTTTTGACTTTGTTTCTTTAGTCTCCGCTCCAAAAATGTCCGTAAAGAGATTTCGATCTCTGGTTGTAGTCCAGCTACCTCTCTTTGAATGAATGGATTGTTGACGTCCTATAATTCAACGGTTTAAGTTTATCCAATGGAGTGAGTCCAAGTGAGGTTGTGCCAGGATATCCCCACTTACGGCATGTCAAGTAAAAATTCATAAATTGTTTGTCTATACCTAGCTGTTGTATAATAAAAAAATAATAATAATAAGTAAATAAATAAAAGCCGTGCAAAACAAAGGCTGCTTTTGCCTAGCAGCCCGCCTGCAAAAAATCTAGCACAGCCGCATAGTTTCAACACCCCTGGGTAAGATTTTACTTGACCAGACCCTTCACCTTGAGGTCTTAACTGTGAATCCATGCGATTGAGGAGTGTGTAGCATCTTCTTTTTGGAAAGAAGAAAACTGGCTGTCTCCCTTGGAATTAATTTAGTACAAGCTGGGCTAGAAATTAACACCCGCCCACGAGCCAAATGTGGATAAAATTTGACACGAGAGGGCAAATTTATGCAGGCAAGCTTTTCACTGCTGCATATGAATGATATAATAATGCCTATTAATAAGTCATTTATAAGTGTTAATAAATATAACAGTTGTTTTATAATTATTTAGAACACCACATGGCATTATAATGAAGAGAGATTCATGTGTTACATGGTTATGAGTTAGAAAGGAATGACTTATGACTTAACACTTTATTGGAGCTTTATGAGCTTTTAAAAGTTTGAACAGAATGAGCTTTCTTCTGATTAAATTTTTAGACCATGAACATGCCAAGTGTATGCCATGTGGCCATGGTTAACCTGTGGCTATGCTAATTTTTTTTTTTTAATGAGCCTTTGAATGTACTAAGTTTACTATACTAAGTGTAAAACAACTAGCCTAAGAATATGCTACATGTCAAGCAACTACCCAGTAAATATGCTAAGTTTAAAACAATTATAGTCTGTGAGTTTGATAAGTTTAAAACAACTAGCCTGTAAGTACACTACATGTAAAATTAGTAGCCTGTAAATATGCTAACTTTAAAACAACTAGCCGATGAGTATAGTATGTTTGAAACAACTAGCCTGTGAGTATAATACAGTAAAACAACTAGCCTGTAGAAATGCTAAATTTAAAACAACTAGCCTCTGAGTATAGCATGCTAAGTTTAAAAGTTTAAAATAACTAGCCTGTAAGTATGCTAACTTTGAAACAACTAGCCTGTGTGTCAAATAAATGTAAAACAACTAGCCTGTGAGTATACTAAGTTTACTATACTAAGTGTAAAACTACTAGCCTATGGATATGATGAATGTCAAGCAACTACCTGTAAATATTAAGTTTAAAACAATTATGGTCTTTAAGTGTGATAAGTTTAAAACAACTAGCCTCTAAGTATAGCATGCTAAGTTTAAAATAACTAGCCTGTGAGTATGCTAAATGTAAAACAACGAGCCTGTGAGTATGCTAACTTTGAAACAACTAGCCTGTGAGTATAATACATGTAAAACAACTAGCCTGTATTAAAAAATGCTAAGTTTAAAACTACTAGCCTCTAAGTATAGCATGCTAAGTTTAAAATAACTAGCCTGTGAGTATGCTAAATGTAAAACAACGAGCCTGTGAGTATGCTAACTTTGAAACAACTAGCCTGTGAGTATAATACATGTAAAACAACTAGCCTGTATTAAAAAATGCTACGTTTAAAACTACTAGCCTCTAAGTATAGCATGCTAAGTTTAAAATAAATAGCCTGTGAGTATGCTAAATGTAAAACAACTAGCCTGTAAATATGCTAGGTTTTAAACAACTAGCCTGTTTAAAAACATCCAGCCTGTAAATATGCTACATGTAAAACAAAGTATATATCACCTGGAGAAAATGCCACATTTAAAACAAATGAAGCGAATGATTATACTAACTTGCATATGCTAGCCAGAAGAAAATTTAAATATCGAATTGTTCTAAATGAAGTGCTCAACTGTGTGACTATGTTGTTAGTGCTTCACCAAAAACCATAATGCCATGACCATGTTTAGTTCTAGACATGTTTTCTAAGCTTCAGACTTTGTCCTTTTGTTTAGTTTGAACATGTATTTTCCATCCTTTTGTGATAAACTCTGAGAGGTTTAACATCTCCGCCTGATGCTTGTCTGCTCCAGGTAGCAACCAGTACGGCTCCATCCAAGGTCACACCTCAGTGTCCAGCGGCAGCCTGCTGGACGATGACCACTGGCACACTGTGCGGATCGAGAGATACCGCCGCAGCGTGAACTTTACCCTGGACGAGCACACGCAGAGTTTCCGAACCAACGGCGAGTTCGACCATCTCGACCTGGACTACGAGGTCAGGGCTTGAGCTTGTTTCCTTTTGCTGTGTTGGTGCAGATTTCTGACTTCTTAGCTTGAATTATAACACTGGCTGCGGTACATCTTGTAATCCTGAGGTGGTATTTCATCATTATTTGCGCTTCTGTTGAAATGTCTGGCATTATTATTCATTTATGAGACGCAAAAACGCAGGCTTTGGACAGATTTTTAAATTAGCCTCCAGCTATCTCTCAGCAACCCCTCTGCCTGTCCCATGAGTCACGTCAGGCAGCGGCTAGGCCATGAATATTTGAATATAAGTCTGATAATACCGAAATATAATAATGCAACTTTGTCCCTCTTGCTTCTTCTGACCTTTTTTTTTTTATTATTATTATTTTTTATTCACTGGTTTCTTTAATTATTACCCTGATGCAAGCAGAAATTTCTCACTGCAACAATTGTAAAATTGTTTACTAAGGCTTATTAGCAGTGACTGACACGTGAAAACACTATCTGGGGCAGTGTGGGGTTTAGAGCTTTGACATGCCTCTTATAGCCTGCATCCACACACATTCTTCCTCACAACTTTTTGCAAGAATGAATGCATGGTCATTGTATGTGTTAGGATATTTATTGTGTTCGTTGGAAAGACATCCAATTATTCTTAAATACGTGCCTCATTACTGTTAGAATAACATCTTGTTATTCTAAGGACACATTTCATTATAGTGATATATGTATCTTGTTACTATTAGAAACACATTTAGTTAAAAAAAATCATTTAGATTTGAGATATTTATCTAATTAACTGAGATAAATATGTCTTAAGAAGAAATGTTTTCGTCATTATTATACAACCTCTCGTTTTTATGAGAGACTATTTTGTTCCTATAAGATTAAAAATTGGCTTGTTCTTATGATATTAGAAAGTATTTTGTTCTCATGCGAAAGCCTTTTTATTGTGAGAAACACTCACAATAAAAAATCTTGTTCGTATTATATAAGAAAGTATCTTGTTATTGTTAAGACTTATTTATAATTATATAATGTTATTGCATGAAAATATCTTATTATTGAACAAAAAAAAGCATCTTGTTTTCACAAGACAAGCATTTTGTCACTGCAACAAAACATCTTGTTATTTTAAGACAAATATGTTATATAAACAAAGTATCTTGCTTTTATAGCGTATCTTACACGTTTCCCAGCTGATTGATCCTGACGAGAGCCATTGTGGACAGAATTAGTCCGATAACATTCATTTGCAACCCTGACATTTCTCATATTATTTACATCGAGCGAGGAATAAAAAAAACATCTAATGAGTCTGTTATCTCAAAATAATGATCTAAGTACAATTGTGTTTACAGATCAGTTTTGGAGGTATGCCTGCATCAGCCAAGCCCAGTTCAGGAGCTCCGCAGAACTTCATCGGCTGCATGGAGGACATCCACTACAACGGGGACAACATCACCAACCTCACACGCAGGAAACGAGTCGACACATCCAGCTTTGTAAGGGTTTATTTTTAATCCCCTTTTTTAGCAGCTGAGTCAGTGGTGGTTCTGGACCATCTCACTCGGCGAGGCTCATGCTGGGTCCAGATGCTCAGTTAGTAGGAACATTAGTCCACATGTTTGCTTCACTAAGCACAGTGAAGGAGAGCAGGTCGGTGCTTTGCGTGGGAAGTTGTCATCATTTAGTTAGTTAGCTATTTCAGAACACACTGCATTCGAGAGTACTGGCTGGATTGTCATGACAAAGCAAGCAAAATCTGACTTGTCATGCTCTCTGTCATGCTTTTGAACGACTCTCATTTGTGCTATGTCCAACCGTTTGCAGTGCATTAAGCTTGGAGAGTTTAGTTTTTAGCCATAAACAAGTGTGACTTTACTTCCCACTGTTCTTAAACCTTCTTCTGCAGTGTGTTGTGTGTGTGTGTGTGTGTGTGTGTGTGTGTGTGTGTGTGTGTGTGTGTGTGTGTTGTTTGATTCCCCAGTAGAAACCATGTAGACAGCTGTTTTGCAGTGAACAACTCATTAGTGGAAGCAGTGAACTAATGAGTTGGACACTAGGGTAACGACAATGCATGTACACCTATGTAACCAAATCATTTCCCAGATTCTCTGTGCATTCACTTCCTTTGGAGTATTAGACCTTTTGTTTTATACTGTATATGTTGCTGTGCTGTACAGTATATGTAGTGAGTGTACAAAAATATTTTTTTATGTTAAATAATTTCAAGAATCCAAATTAGATGCAGTTTTATGATTTTATTAGGGAGCAATCAAGTCAAACCAGGACTTTTAACGAAAAGGAGCAAAAGTGATTGACACTTACAAAAGACTTCAAGCACAGAGCGGTGATGAACGTCTTAATCCTATAAAACATCTGAATGGTGCAAACATTTTAAAGAATGACATATGTCCCGGCCAAAGTGGCTCAGAGCCCACTGCAGCCGCTCCAGTGAACATTCAGCGGTTAGAGCATCTGATACTTGAAAATTGAAGGGTAACTTGTAATCAACTTTCAGAAGAGACGCATCTGTTCGTGGGAACTGTACACACAATCATTCACCATCACCACTTGCATGTTTCAGGAACTCGGCTAGGAGTTATTCCCACGTCCCTCTCACAGTCCTGACCTCGCTTCAAGGAATTTCCACATGTTTGGGCTATTAAAGGAGTTCCTGGAACGCCAATGTTTCAGACATGAAGCAGGCAGTCCAATCATGGCTCAGGTGTCCTGAGAAAACTTTCTACTTTGATGGTATCCAAGCACTTGTAAAATGCTGGAATATGTGCATTAGTGTTGCAAAGGGAGTTTTTGCTCTCATATCTGCTCTGTTGTACTGCACAATCAAAAGTCCCACTTTGACTTTAACGCCCCAATATATTATGTCTTGAGGAAGCTTAGCTTAATGACTTTGGCCTCCAGATTAAGTCCCAGTTTGACTTATACAGCCCTTGTAGTTTATTTTCATTTTGCTCTTTGTCAAGTCTTAATATATATATATATATATATATATATATATACTGTATATATATATATACAGGGGTTGGACAATGAAACTAAAACACTGTGTCGCCAATTTAGTGTTGGAGGTTTCATGGCTACTTTTGAGCCATACATGTTTCACATTGTCCACAGCCCAAGATTTTTGCTGCTGGCACCATTGAAATTGACGTTTGGCATTGGCACAAGTGACCAAAGGTTTGGCTATAGCAGTCCTGGTGGCCAATCTTCATCGATTACACATTCCACCAGTAAGAGCAGAGTGTGAAGGTTTAGTTAGCAGGGTAACTGCTTAAAATATTGCAATGCACACAACATTATGGGTGATATATCAGAGTTTGAAAGAGGGCAAATCTGTGACCAAGACAGCAAGTCTTAGTGATGTATCAAGAGCCACGGAATCCAGGGTGATGTCAGCATACCACCAAAAAGTGCAAACCACATCTAACAGGAGTAACTGTGGACGCAAGAGGAAGCTGTCTGAAAGGGATGTGCGGGTGCCAACCCAGATTGTATCCAAAAAACATAAAACCACAGCTGACCAACTCACTGCAGAATTAAATGTGCACCTCAACACTCCTGTTTTCACCAAAACTGTTTGTTGGGAGCTCCACAGTGTCAATGTACATGGCCGGGCTGCTATAGTCAAACCTTTGGTCACTGATGCCAATGCCAAACGTTGGTTTCAGTGGTGCCAAAATCTTGGTCTGTGGACAATGTGAAACATGTATTGTTCTCTGATGAGTCCACCTTCACTGTCTTTCCTACATCTGGTAGAGTTACGGTGTGGAGAAGCCCCAAAGAAGCGTACCACCCAGGCTATTGCATGCCCAGAGTGAAGCATGGGGGTGGATCAATGATGGTTTGAGCTGCAATATCATGACATTCCCCAGGCCTAATACTTCCATCACTGCCAAGGCCTACCGAACCATTCTGGAGGACCATGTGCACCCAGTGGTTCAAACTAGGGATGCACCGAAATTTCGGCCGGCGAAAATTTTCGGCCGAAATAGCATTATCGGTTTCGGCCGAAATGTAAGAAAGCGTCGAAAATAAAAGCCGAAATTGTCGCCACGCCTCTCCCATCCTCCCGTCTCGTTCGCGCTGTCATTACACATCAAACACGGAGTATGTCGGCGGTTTGGAAGCACTTCAAAGTTTCAGATGAGGACAGCAAAGTTGCAATAATTTTAATTAATTTGTAGGTTTTTAATCCAAACAAAAAGAAAATATTTTAAACATGTTTTTTAATGAAGCCATTTTCGGTTTCGGTATCGGTTTTCGGCCAAGTGCATCCAAAAATTTCGGTTTCGTTTTCGGCCCAAAATTTTCATTTCGGTGCATCCCTAGTTCAAATATTGTATCCTGAAGGCGGTTTTGTGTATCAGGGTGATAATGCACCAATACACACAACAAGACAGAGTGGTGACAGAGTGGTTTGATGAACATGAAAGTGAAGTTGAACATCTCACATGGCCTGCACAGATCTAAATATCATTGAGCCACTTTGGGGAGTTTTGGAGGAGCGAGTCAGGAAACGTTTTCTTCCTCCACCAGCATTACGTAGTGACCTGGCCACTATTCTGCAAGAAGAATGGCTCAAAATCCCTCTGGCCACTGTGCAGGCCTTGCATCTGTCATTCCCAAGTTGAATTGATGCCGTATTGGCTGCAAAAGAAGGCTTCACACCATACTAATGAATTATGGTGGCCTAAAACCGGGCGTTTCAGTTTCATTGTCCAACCCCTGTATATATACATGCTGTCCCCGAGCGTGGTGGGTTTCCTCTAGTTTCCCCTGTTTCCTCCCACAGTCCAGAGACATGCAGATTATGTGTGAATCTGCGTGTGAATGTTGACCGGAGGCCTTCACGGTCCCTGTTTGGACTACAAAAGTTCCTAGATGGATGTTTGAAGTAACACATGTACAGTATCGTAATAACAGTAATAGGCACATTCCCAAACCAACACAATTTTGTCTTATAGTCCAAGTCATGGAAGCACAATAGCACACTAGCACAATAATCGTGTCCAAAATATTTCTTCAGATTTAAAACTCTGTGTGTATGCTGTTTCCTCAGCGTAACCTGACGTACACGTGCGGATCCTCGCCGACGTTCCCAGCCTTCTTTAACTCCAGCAGCACTCTGCAGCTGCCGGGCCGCAGCGACGCGGACACCGTGTCGGTGAGCCTGCAGTTCCGTACGTGGAGCCCCAGCGGCTTGCTGATGTTCACACCCATGATGCCCGGCGGAGTCGAGGTCAGCCTGGTGGACGGCAAAGTGGTGGTGCATATTTACATTTCACAGGGGAAGAACACACGTGTGGACATCTCCTCAGGTAACAATGATCTCATGCCTGTGATGCCAATTTGGTAACTGACATAAAAGCTTCTCTTTAATCCTTACAGGATTTTGTGAACACTACTAAGACTAATACTTATAGTCGCTTGCTTATGCACTCCTTAATGACTGCGTAATCAATTTATGTATGTGTGATGAATTTCCTCACACCAGCCAAGATGTGTTTGGTGTTTAAATTTGCTTTCTCGTTTTGGCCTGGAGCTGAAACGGTTTGTATTTGCATCTGGAAGCAGCATCACTTTCTTTTTCAGGACACAGTTTGGCGTCGCGGATAGTGTGATATAATCATCTCAAATTAATGCTTTGTAAAGCATTCTCGCATTATGAAACCATTTTTATACAATTAGTACTGAGATGATTTGTGCTTTTAGAGGTGAGTGTATAATGATTTAGAGATGCTCTAAGGCAGTGTTGGCGAAACATTAATGCATGACAGCTCCACCATCCCTGATACACTAGACATTATATTGCTGCGTTCTTATACTGTAAGTCTTAATTTGCAAGTTGTAATAACTCTGTTTCCCACGTTGGAACATTCACAGTGCAAAGTGAAAAAAAAAAAAACAACATTGCTGATTTCACTTGTACTCAAAGCTAATAAAAGGCTATAGTACTTTAACATCACTTTTACAGATGCAGACCCACATGTTTATTAAGTCTGTTTTACTACAGTGGACTTTATAAATTTGTGTAATATTTTGCACTGAAATTGCATCACAGCAACAACAGTGGACAACAATCCCGACAGTTAATGTTAGTTACATCAGTAAAAGCTCTATGGTTGATTATGACCCCTTTTTAAAATAGTGATTAGTGATTAGTAGTTTTAACCAAGTACTGTATCTGTATATTAAAAATCTTTCAGTATATTAAAGCCAACTGGGCTATAATGTAATTTAAAGGTGGAGAAGTGGAACGCAAAACTGCAGCAAAGGTGTAAATATTGTATCGGGACAATATTCTTACAGGACAATATGATTATGGATTATGGATTATAAATTTGTTATTAATAAAAAGGTTAATAATAATAATAATAATAAGTCAGTAATAAGTTATAAATAAAGCTATTATTAAAGCTTTTCAGACACCAAACTTATATTCTTATACTGACTTCATTTTGGAAAAGAGAAATAATTAAACAGATTTTTGTCCAAGCCGTCCCTCCAGTATAACATTGCTTTAGATCTACGAGGGGCGTTCAAGTCAAACCAGGACTTGTGATTAATTCAATTAAATTAAATTTTATTTATATACTGTAGCGCTTTTAACAATGGTCATTGTTTCAAAGCAGCTTCACAAAAATGAAAAGAAAATTTGAAAAGAAAATTTATGGAAGTGTGTATGTGTGAGAAAAATGTGCCTAGATAAACAAGAGTTAGTATAAATTTCTCATAAATAAATATATAAAAACTAAAGAACATTTATAGAAGATTTTAACAGTAAAAATTTTTTTGAAGAAGCCGTTCCCGGAAGAGGTGCCTCGAAGCCCACAACAATCGTTCCCATGTAGACGCATCCCAAAAAAAAATGCATCTGTCTGTGGGAACTGTACACACAATCATTCACCAACATCATTTGCACATTAGGGAGTTATTTCCACATCCCCCTGTACAGTCCTGACCTCATTCAAAGGCATTTCCACATGTTTGGAAGGTTAAAGGAGTTCCTGGGGGGGCCAGGATTTCAAAAATGAAGCAGGCAGTCTGATCATGGCTCCGGTGTACTGAGACAACTTTCTGCCTTGATAGTATCCAAGCACTAGTGTAAACTAGAATAAGTGCCTTAGTGTAGCAAGGGATTATATAGATAAATAATTGGAGTTTTTTTTTACTTGTTCGGTTATCAAAAGTCCCGATTTGACTTGAACGCCCCTCGTATGATGATATAACAGATAATTATCGTTTGTAGTATTTGTTCTGAATCATTTCTCTCTTGTCCAGGTTCAGGCCTCAATGACGGCCAGTGGCACAGTGTTCATGTCCTGGCGCTAGAGAGCTCGGCTACGCTCACCATCAACGGTGATGAGATGTCGTCCGTCAGAGCCACTCTCCCCATCCAGATCCGCACCGTGGGAGAGTACTACTTTGGAGGTTTTTTCTTTTTTTTTTTTAACATAAGAATCTGCTTTTAGAGATTTTTTTTAATGGTCCACTACTAAACAATGATTTGGATTGGATATGGAATTGGATGCTAATTACAAATTAAACAGATGTTTTCCTAATCAAGTTTTAATATAAAGGGATGAGAATTGTTGTGTGCTCTTCCACATACATGACGGGGCTCCTCCTGTTTAAAAAGGTACGGATAGGATAGCAGCGGCATTATTTTAAATCGGGATTTAACTTGCTCTCTCTCTTCATATCTGATTGTTTTTGTTTGTATTTGTTCTTTTGACTCTGTAAAGTGACCTTGAGTTTTAACTGTATCCAAGGTCAGAGTGTCAAGTTTGGGTCTGTTGCATGATTTCTTTTCTTTTTTTTTTTTTTCTCAAAATCTAACCCGGGCTGAAATCCGAGTTCTGCTCTCCGTACACAGGCTATTTTCCACGGACGGACCTCTCACCATCTCAGCGCTCCTTCCATGGCTGCATGCAGCTCATCCACGTGGACGACCAGCTGGTGGACTTGCACGCTGTAGAGCAGGGTGTGATGGGAAGTTTCGAGAATGTCAGCCTGGATATGTGCGCCATCATCGACAGGTGCGGTATGATAACTGGGTACACATCTAAGTGCTGTTTAGGAATAATATAACCAAATCTTTGCATGTCACTTCAGACCAAGATTGAGAAAGAACAATGTTTGCTCTTTTTCTTTTAATAAATTGTCTTTCTTTTGAAGAAAGAGTAGCATTAGTGCTGATTTCTATGTAAATCCATACACTGATTTACATAACTAGCACTCTTCTAAAGAGCTTTTGTAGCGACAAACCCAAACCGTCTGTCCTTCTCATCTCACTGATTCCGCTCAGCAGAAACTAATCTTCAAAGCCACTTTTTTTAACTGACCCGTCCCTGTTTGTTCACCCTGACCGCCTCGGGATGCTCAGAATCACAGCCTGTTGATCTAAGCCTGCCTTTGCTCTGCAGGAGTTTGGAGTTACAATTCCCAGAGCGCATCACAGAACAGAACTGGGCCTGGCATATGGGGCAGAATATGGGCCGTGCTCATCCCGTGTATGCTATACACCTGCATCCTCATTCATCATCACGACAGCCCCAGAGCTACGTTCTGTTTAAAGGCATACCGTTTAAGTGATTGTGACAGCTTGTCAGAAATTATACAAGGAGAAAAATTGGATTCTTTGATGTAGAACTGTACTCGTCTCTCATTCGTTTTATGTGGGAGATGAAGCTCTGCCCGGAATATCTTGCTCGAGTGATCTGGGATATATATACTGTAAGATTGTATAATGTGGTATAAATGTGTTCCTGCGTTAATAAAGTGACAGTAATTGGATTGATTGAGATCTTAAATAATGACATAACATTTAGTCGTTTGAGTCTCCACGAAAGGTAACAAAGAACAAGAAAACCTCATGGTAGCAGTCAAAAGTTTGGACGCACTTTCTAATATTTTCTTCCTAGAGCGATTCTTGCAGTTCATGGTCTGCAGGAGGGATTTTGTCAAGTGCATTTGCAAAATCCATCAAGCACCATAATGAAAGCTGGCTCTCATGAAGACCATCGACTAAAAATGACCTCTGCTGCAGAGGAGAACTTCATTTAGATTTACCAGCCTCAGAAATCACTAATTAATAATCAGCACCTTGGATAAGAGCCGTTATGAAGGCTTTACAGAGCAGAAGTAAACATGAACGGTTTAAAAGGAGATCATTATATATTTTGGACGCCTTCATTATTGTTTTTTAATGTAGAAAGAAATAAAAATCAGGAACGATCACAGAGTTAGAAGGTGTGTCCAAACTTTTCACTGGTAGTATATGCAGAAAAAAAAGCTATATACATTGTATAATTGTTAGCACTGTGGCTTAATTGTTAGCACTGTTGCAGGCTGCAGGTTCGATTCCTGTCTCTGTGCGCATCGAGTTTGCATGTTCTCCCTGTGCTTGGTGGGTTTCCTCCAGGTACTCCAGTTTCCTCCCACAGTTCGAAGACATGCAGATTAGGCTAATTGCCGTTTCCAAATTGCCCAAAGTGTGTAAATGTGTGTGTGTGAGTGCCCTGAGATGGATTGGCACCCAGTCCTGGATGTACCCCGCCTCGTACCCTAAGTCACCTGTAAATACAGGATAAAGCGGTATAGACGATGAGTGAGAGCGAGAGATACTGTATAGAATGCTAAACTGTATAATTAAAAATAATATAAGTCCACCGTCTGTACATCCCCCAGGTGGTCTGGCGGTGTCTTGACACTTAATCAATCAATCAATAAGAATGAAAGAAGATCAAAGCCATCAAGTGCTCAGCTTACAACAAAAAAAAAAAGAGGGAAGAGTGGAGAATTTCCAACTGAAACTTTATTCTGCTGCTCTGTTATATAATTTTTTCGGTGCCAGAGCACAGAATTATCCAAGGACGTTATGGTTCATTTCTTTTCTGTTCTGTAGAATGATAAACCGTGCATAATGACAAGTCTCGTTTTTATATTTATATAGTTATAAATGTTATGATTATTTATTTGTGTTGTTCCAAATGTCTTTTTTTTTCTAAACGAGGCATAGAAGGGGAGTTTGCCCAGGGTGCCGTACACACTGGAACATCCACTGCGTGTTTGCATTACTGAAATAAAACAAGAGAACTAAACCTACTCTATACTGTACTGTACTGTCTGCAGCATAAAAATGCGAGGTTTCTTTTCTAATTCATAGAAGAAGCTTGTAGGCGTGTCTGTCGAACGAGAATCTGATTTCGCTGATTTCTCTTCAGGTGTGTCCCGAACCCGTGTGAGCATGGAGGCCGGTGTTCTCAGACTGGAGACGTGTTTAAATGCTCCTGCGATGGAACTGGATACAACGGAGCGACCTGCCACACATGTACGCCTTTATATGACGTCATCATTTTATTATTATTATTATTATCTCTCATTATTGTACATATATCTACTGCTGTTTTCATCTGTGCAAGCAAGTTTATTAAACTATTAACATATCTTTGGACAGGATTAGCTGACTGCTGTTATTCCACACCCACACACACACACACACATTCTGAGGAACGTATTGCAAGTGTGCATTATCACCGAACTCCCCAACAGTGTTTTGTCTTCTCTTAGCGTTCCTTCTAAATTTAGATGATTAATGTAGTACAGAAATAACGTGTTGTAGCAGTTATTCTAAGTGAGTGTGTATGTGTGTGTGTGTGTGTGTGTGTGTGTGTGTGTGTGCGCGTGTGTGTGTAGGGTGTGGGTAGGGTGTATAGGGACATCACATTGTGCTTACATCTGCTTTTCCGCAGCGATCTACGAGCAGTCATGTGAGGAGTACAAGCACCTGGGCCGACGATCCGACTCATACTGGATCGATCCGGATGGGAGCGGACCTCTCGAACCCTTTAAAGTCACCTGCAACATGACGGGTGGAGAGCCTTTTTTTGTTTGTCTTACAGTATGATGTAATCACTATATTGCAATGTCTTTTCCCGTACTTTCTGGTTCTGTCTATTACAATACAATGTGTATTGCTTGTGTGTGTGTGCGTGCGTGTTAAACACTGAAGATGAGAAAGTGTGGATGATGCTGATGAACGACCTGCCGGCTCAGACTGCAGTGAGCTCAGCGTCTGCTCCCGAGCAGGGCGCTGTACTGAAGCTCGGCTACAACGTGTCTACAGAGCAGGTGTTTTTACTTTTCTTGCTTCGATCAGATGAGTTTCCTCAAAATAATGCAGCAGTATTAAGCATTGTTAAGGTTTTAAGGCTGTATCCTAAAGTGATGTGTACGGTATTGTGTGTGTGTGTTTTCTTTTTTAAGTTAAACACCATCACCAGCAACGCAGAACACTGTGAGCAGTACGTGGCCTACACGTGCAGAATGTCCCGCCTCCTCAACTCCCCAGGTAGTGTGTAGATATATACTGTATATCTATATACAGAAGTGTGTGTGTGTTTGTATCCTCATTTTCCCTAATCCGTCCTGTCCGAAATGCTTCCCTCTTACCTCTTTC
Source organism: Clarias gariepinus (assembly GCF_024256425.1). Taxonomy (NCBI): domain Eukaryota; kingdom Metazoa; phylum Chordata; class Actinopteri; order Siluriformes; family Clariidae; genus Clarias; species Clarias gariepinus. The sequence continues at coordinate 21,645,433 of NC_071124.1, forward strand.
ATACACTTGGAGAAATGCATTATGAGCGATCTGCACTCTTTAGACTCTAATTTATTGTATTTTACATGTTTATCTCTAACCCAGTAGCTGTACACTTCACCTACTTATAGTCCTTGTGAAGGTGATGTCCCGGGACAAACATTAATCAAACTGCTGCAAAAGAAACAATGAGGACACCGAGACTTTAAAGTTAGCTGCACACTTAGCTGCACACTTTGGTTGTACTATGTGTGTGTGTGTTAGTGTGTGTGTGTGTGTGTATGTTATGGCATTTTAAGTTCTTGTACATCTGCACATCCTGTAACTCAATCATCTTTAAACTGAACATGTAACTTTATCCCTAAGCAGTTACTCACCGTCCCTCTGGACTTGTTACGATCCTCCTAAATCCAACATCCTGGAGCTTTCGCTTCCATGTCCTGCAGGTGCCGGTGAAACCAGAGCTATTTCCCAACCTGAACTATTTTTTTTAAAGAATTACTGTAAAGAGGGACATTTTACATTACTTACATTACATACGTTCTGATTCATACAATAAAAAAAAATCATAGCGTGTCAGAAAAACCTCAAAAACTGTCCTGTCTGTCCTGAACATCTTTCTATGATTCAGGAAGGTTATAGCGTTACATCATGCTTGTACAAAGCAATGACATTGGAGCCTTCTTCCATAAACATTAAATAAAGTTTTCTGTATATATATATATATATATATATATATATATATATATATATATATATATATACACACAATAATCTATACAATATTAAGTTAGAGCTTGGTCTATGACTGTTAGAAACCACTGACACTGGAGACTCCTTCCATAAATGTTAAATAAACTTTTCTATGAAGAAAACTTAGCAGCAGTAATATATATATATATATATATATATATATATATATATACGATAACATGCACATTCCAGAATTATAACTGTACTTCTGACTGGTAGCAATTCCTTAATTAAAGCTTGCCATATCAGCGGTTATACATGACACTGTTTTTACTATAAGTTGTTATTATGGATTTGACAGTGTATTAGAACATTAATATAATGCTGTGATTGATGTTGAACTATCAGATTAATAAAAGATTAATCAACACCATCTAATCAGAATTAAAAGATCAAAAATGCTACTGTAGCATGGTGTAGCATTGTAATTTTTTTGTGTATTATAATTTTTTTTTTTTAATGTTTAAGGCCTTTTTTTTTTTTTTTAGACGGCCCGCCGTACACCTGGTGGGTCGGACGTGGGAACGAGAGACACTTCTACTGGGGCGGCTCAGGGCCCGGAATCCAGAAATGCGCCTGCGGCATCGAGCGCAACTGCACCGACCCAAACTACTACTGCAACTGTGACGCGGACCAGAGACAATGGTGAGACATGAGAACATTAGAACCTTTCTCTCTCTTTCTCTCTCTGACATACGCTAACATCTAAGGCTGTTATTACACGGAACAGGATGAAGCCTAATTATAATACAGTTTGAAACTAATAAAGTGAAACTGTATGTACGGTGTTTTTACAGGGCAATAAATTTTACACTGTGCAGCAGATTTTCTTAAAAAAAACAACACTTTTTTAAAATTTTACTTAAATGGAAAATAATTCAATTTTTGAGACCTTAAGCAAATGTATCCTTTATCGAAATGCAGTATAATCTAATTGTTTTTTTTAACCATTATTATTGTTATTTTAAAATACCAAAATGTTCTAAGGTTAGTACAAGTTGTTTTTTCTGTTTTTTTTTTGCTTGTTTGTTTGTTTTTCTCTCTTTTTGTTAACCTGTTATTTTACAGTTGTATAAGTACAATATGCGCCAAAATGTACAATACTGAAACTCAGGTGTTGTGATGTAATATTTTGGTCACGTTGTCCAGCTCTACATATCAGCTGTACTATAACTACAATATACAGTTACCCTGAACCAGACATCATTTTAGTACAAGCTCTGTGTGGTTCTAATGTAAGTCCAGCGAGCTCGACAAACTGAATAAGATGAAATGGATTCCGTAGACACCTACAAGTCCAGACATGAGGAATGACGTAATGACACGTCCCCCTCTGGTGGTCAGGATGATTTATTGGCGTGTTATTTTCTTGATTTCTTTGGTCTCAGGCGTGAGGACGCAGGTGTGCTGATGTATAAGGACCATCTCCCCGTTACCCAAGTGGTTGTCGGAGACACGCGGCGTTCCGGATCCGAAGCCAAGCTTACTGTGGGACCCCTCCGCTGCCAGGGAGATCGTACGTGAAGTGCATTTTTTTGGGGAAAAAAAACAATTTAGGATGCATGAGACTTTTTACACCCTTGAATGATATTCAAATGACTTATAATCTGTGCTTGCTGGTTTGTGCCTGTTGTGGTTTTTGTTTCAAACAAGATATCTCAGCTATGACTCTGCTCGTTGCTTAGGGAACTTCTGGAACGCTGCGTCCTTCATCACCCCGGCAGCGTATCTGCATTTCCCCACATTCCAAGCCGAGTCCAGCGCCGACATCAGCTTCTACTTCAAGACCTCATCCTCGCACGGAATCTTCCTGGAAAACCTGGGGAACACCGACTTCATTCGCATCGAGCTGAAATGTGAGTTGTTGTTTTTTTTTTTGAAGAATAAAACGTGGGGGTGAAAAATAATAAATAATAAGAAAGTTTGTCCACGCTGATCTAGATTGTTTTCCAACATGCCAGCATGATTTATTTCTTTTACACCACAGCAAAATACTAAGAGTTACTTAGATAGTTATTGCACTATTATTAATGCATTATTGTAGACGAAAGTTATTTACAACAATCTACAACGTTCTCTATAGACGTTACTGCATAAGAAACATTACAAGAAAAAATTACCTGCTGCTTTTCCAAGTAAAGAAGGACTTGCATTAAAATTCCTTCGATCAGAACAACATCCATTACCAAGTCAGTTGAATTGTTTTATTTTTGTTTACTTGTTTATTATCTCACGCAGCTCCTAACGTGGTCTCCTTCTCCTTTGATGTGGGCAACGGGCCTGTGGAGCTGAGCGTGCGCTCGTCGGCGCCCCTCAACAACAACCAGTGGCACAGAGTGGAGGCCGAGCGCAACGTGAAAGAAGCCATACTGCGACTGGACAAAGCGTACAGAGACGTGCGTCCAGCTCCGCCCCAAGGCCACACCCGTCTCCAGCTCTTCAGTCAGCTCTTCATCGGTAAAATGAACGCACTCTGTAATTGTTTTTGTTTGTTTTCGTTCATCCTTGAGAGCTGAAGCTTTCTCTTCCTCTTGTTTACAATACATAAAGATTTTCTCTCAGATAATAAACTCACCCAAGTGGTACACACTTCGTTCTAATGCTAATTTATGGACTATAAATAAATAAATAAAGGGGTATTGATTTCTCGCTCTAGGCGCATCAGGAGGGCAGAGGGGATTTCTGGGATGCATTCGCTCGCTTAGGATGAACGGCGTGACCCTTGACCTGGAGGAGAGGGCCAAGGTGACTCCAGGGGTGAAGCCCGGCTGCTCGGGTCACTGCCCCAGCTACGGCACGCGCTGCCAAAACGGAGGCAAGTGCGTGGAGAAATATAACGGCTACACGTGCGACTGCAGCCTCACGGCCTTCGACGGACTCTTCTGCTCCGACGGTATGTAGGACAGTCATTCTGTAATCTACTGCACTGTACATCTGTTAGATATTTAGTAACTTATACATCGCTTGACATAGTGTTTGTTCAATTCAGTTATTTTGTACAAGATAAAAATTATGATCTTATAATAATAATAATAATAATAATCAGTAAGGGTCACTAAGTATTTTAGAGATGGAAATCACCACGGACCACCTGATATGATATTATCACGATACCCAGGTGCTGATTTTATTTGTATTTGTTTTGCAATTCTCTAAGTATCACGATTTTATAAATATCCTGATTCTATATATACAATTCTAAAAAAACTTAGTCAATAAGTTGCTCATGTGCCACCTGTAGGACAATAAAGGAACTGCAACACATCAAATGCAAACATATTTAAATTAAAAACTAATTAAAAAAATTCGGAGTCAGTGTGGGAGTTATACATGATTCACCACACAGTTTGTTAATCAGCGTGCTCGATTCAGGAGTCTGTGTGTTCACTGTAGGTTTTTTTTTTTTTTTTTTTTTTAACCACATGACCCCTGGAGGGTTCCATAAAGCTGGGCAGAATGAATTACTCTTTCTTCCCGGTCAATCCTGAAGACACTACCCAGTCACAGACATCTATTTGCTCATATGTGCAGAAGAGGGCAGATAGCGCTCTTTTTTGAATGTCTTGCTGGTTTTCTGATCTGAACCCAGACGCCATTTAGTTTATATTGTCTGATAAGCCTTTGTTTATTTCCCTCCCTTGTGCTCTAGATGTGGGCGGGTACTTTGAAAGCGGGACGCTGGTCCGCTACGACTTCATGTCTGGCAGCATCTCGTCTCCTGTGGTGAAGGCCACGTCAGGAGCCTTGAGTGTGGAGGGCAACCTGACACAGGAGGAGCTCAGCTTCAGCTTCAGCACCTCTCACGCCCCCTCCGTTCTCGCCTACATCAGCTCCAGGACTCAGGACTACCTGGCTGTGGTGCTGCGTCACAACGGTGAGAGGAAATGAAAGCAAAACCGATGTGATGATGATGATGATGATGATGATGAGAATATTTTACTTTGCATCTATATTGTGCTTGATATAGACTTTACATATAGAATATAGATTTTTCTTTAATCTTGTTAGCTTCTGCGTCTTTTATTTCCATGTTGTGTGCAATACCTAGCTTGTACTGTAAATCTATATTGTAAACTTGTAAATTTGTTTGTTGCCATGTTTTTTCCTCTCAGGTACGCTACAGATCCGCTACAACCTGGGCGGCCTGAAGGAACCATTCGTTATTAGCCTGGATCACCGCAACATGGCTAACGGTCAGCCGCACAGCGTCAACATCAGCCGGCATGACAGACTCATTTATCTACAGGTCAGACACGACTCTCAATTTACTACTAATAGAGATGAGCAATAGAGTTTCATCGGTGCTCCCAGTCTCCTGATTTATACTGGAATAGGATATTATATAATTTATAGCACTGGTACAAACGTAATAAAGAGTGACAATAAAAAGTTTAGCAAAATTCACTGGTGACAAATATGCATTCGCAGCATGCTTTATATTTATGAGAAATGTTTTAAGTCCAATTTTATTTTATACTCGCATAAAGTACCCTTCGCTGACGGTTAAAGAGTTTGTAGAAATAGTTAAAAAAAAAAAAAAAAAGTAATAAATGATTAGTTAGGTAATAATTAGTTGATGATTAGTTAGTAGATAATAGGTAAATAATATGTTCATTATACCATATAATAATTAATAATACATTTATATAATAAATAATGTATAATATAATGCATCATATAATATTAATAATATATTAATATATTAAATGATTACATTAAAGCTAAAAATAAACTGAACAGCTTTGATGTTATCAATTAATGTATTATTTTTATTTTAGGTTGAAGCCCACATACAGTACATGTCTGTCTGTCTGTCTGTCTGTCTTTCTGTACGGCAGAACTCTCTGTCTAACTTATTAATGCAAAGAAATCACATTTTGTAAGGTTGAGTATCTTATGCCTTGTTTACACGAAGTAGTCCTTCTTTCGTCATCAGACAACTAAATACACTCCCTGTTCGGTAACCAAAGAGTAAATCACAGATGAGAAATCAAAAAAAGTAGATTGGATAAAGTTTAAGTTTTGTCTTAAAACGACTCCAGCATATTACAATTCACTTATGCCACTTCAGAGCTACAGTCAGCATTAAAACTATGAACTAATCTCATTAAAAATACTAAGTTTAGCTTTTGTCCTGTGATGGATTGGCACCCTGTCCAGGGTGTACCCCGCCTCGTGCCCTAAGACTCCTGGTATAGGCTCCAGGCTCCCCGCGACCCTGTATACAGAATAAAGCGGTACTGTATAGATGATGAGTCAGTGAGTGAGTAAATGAGTTTAGCTTTTGTAATGAATATCTATTGGTGCATAGCTTACTTTAAGGTAGAATATTAAATCTGGCACGTAACTCTTCATAACATCACTTTTACTCAACATTTTGATTTCATTTATGGCACAGGTTAAACTTCAGGCAGATATCTTGCAGCAGGTTGATTCCAATTTTTATAAACGATTTATATAAAAAAATAAATAAAACACTTACTAATACTTGCTTTACCTTGGCCCATACCTGCTGTAAATTATCATAACTTATAACATAAACAGTAATATGATACAGTGAACTGTAACATATATTATTTAGTAGCCTGTGTTAGTGCATCTATGTGTGTATGTTTATATTTGTATGTTTTTCCATGTGTACAGTTAGATCATTACCCCACTATGACCTACTCCCTCCCTGAAGCATCCGACACCGAGTTCAACCTGATCAAGACCATTTTCCTTGGAAAAGTCTATGGTGAGTAATTATTTTTTATTTTTTTTATGTACAAGTAATTCTAGAGCCGATAGGCTAAGCTTTCACAAGGCATAACATGTCGGGGTGTAACTAACCCTAGGTAGAAAGTTTCCTCAGAACTCCAGAGCCATGAGACTGCCTGCTTCATGTCTAAAACTCTGTTCAAGGGAACGATTGCAGTTTTCTCCGAACCTTCTTTAAAATGTTTCCACCATTCAAATATTGTACTGCAGAGTCTCATTACCGTACTCTCTTTTGCAAATGTCAATCGCTTTTACAACTTTATTTATCAGAAAGTTTGTCACAAGTCTTGGTTTGACTTTGTACTATGCTGATACCATATACAGTGAAACCTCGGATCGCGAGTGTTCTGCAAGACGAGCACAGATTTTAAATAATTTTTTGGAAACGAACAAGTCTTGGTTTACGAGTACCGAGTATCATGTATCACTTATCCGCTTCTTGTTTTGACATCGAGCATCATGTGATCACAACTGAGCCAATGGTTTTTCTCTCTCTTGTGCTGCTAATTTGTTTTATTTTTACTTTATATTTTGTATTAATTATTTTTATGCATTTATTTTTGGGGGCTATGGAACGAATAATTTTAATTTCTATTATTTCTTATGGGAAAATTCGCTTTGAGTTTTTTGAGTGTTCCACTATATAATAAATATTTACAATAATATACAATATTTTCAGCGTGAAAGTGAATGTCTAAAATGTTTAAAGTCCAGTATATTGTGCGAGTTCACAGTCCAATACAGTGGAAAACAGCTCTGAGACAAAATGGCATCCTCGATTCCCCTCGCGATTTAAAGGTACACTTACATTTTACAAAAGATTAATTTCCTTAGGCACTGTTACAGTTTTTGGTCACATGATGGCAGTGTTGGGATAGGGGACAGAGAATTAGTCAACTGGATCGGTATGCTTTACATTGTATATTCGAGTCAAAGGCGGCGTGTAAGACTCACTTCGTCAGACATAAGAACAAATCAGACTTACGAACGTGTTCCCGGAACTGAACTCATTTGTAAGTCGGGGACTACCTGTATAGATTTTTGTTTAATGTTTATGGAAGGGCTAGCACTTTCTAGCAATACGAAGTTTGAGCTGTGAGATGTTTTCCAGCACGGAAAAGCTAAAAGATTTCAACCGGAGTTTGAATGAGGCCGGTGAGGGTATAAAGTAAGTGATAGAACAGGACATAACTTTTTTGTGGCCGTTCCACAAGTACCTATAAATGGATAACAGCTTGTTATTTACTTATTTGTTATGAGACAAAGATGCGGCAGTTTATGAGGAATAAAACACTACATTATGGGCTGTTAGAGGATAATGATCAACTTCTGGGTGGAAGTAGCAACTCTACCACCATGCTGTTAAATATATTCCTGTAATACCAAGTGTTTTTGGTTTCTAAGCAGCAAATGGATGGCCAAGGACACATGACCAGGCTTGGGATCGTAAACTCCTACCAAATTCGTCATTTAATATAAATTTTTATTGAACTGAACATGATTCACTATCACACACAGAAATCCACTTTCCATATTTTCCAAATGAGTCAGCTCCCCTGAGCGCCCACATCACCCTCTAAGCCCTGTGCAAGGACAGAGATCCTGTTCTCACTCCACTCTCCACGTCTTAGACACAATGCTGATGAGAGCAGAGGCGGCCGTGGACTCTCACAGACGTACCGCAAACAGGCTTCAGGCAGCAGGGCAGTCATCCAGGGGGAAACTCTGAGTAGTGTAAAAATGAAAATCATTTGGGTGGATGAATGATGAGGTGTTCGTGATAGACAGGAAGGAGCTGCTGCATAAATAGACAGCTAGAGGATGACAGATAGAGGGATTGATCTCTGAGGGGCTCGTTACTGGAAAGCAGGCAAGGCTGCGTCTCTGAGAAGACGGAGAACTACACCCGCGTCTGTCTCTCTCACTTACTCAGAGGTAACACTGTGTTGTGTCGTGTCGTGTTGTGTTGTGTTGTGGGTTCTTTGCTGTACTGTTGACTTATTAAACCAGAAGGTCAGAAAGGTAACGGGAAAACTAACTCACCTCACAGACGTCCCAGAACATTAAGAATCAGACAGACGTTGTTGTTCTTTAATAAAGAGTGTTTTATATCACGCTCGTCTGCATTTATCGGTGTCCCGAATAAAGCGTTTATAGCTGCTATAACGTAAGTAAGGACAGGAACTGACATGTTCGATAACATTCAGTGTAACTAGAAATGCACGCCCTTTAATTGACTAAAATGTCTAGCATTGGCAAATTTAATTAAAGCACTTTTAGGGTTGTAAGAGTACTTGCACTTGACCTCACGCCACATCTCTTTGTCCTTTTATTTATTATTTTTTCATTCCGTTGTTATGGAGGATGGATTATGACAATATTAAATAAATAAATAAATAAGTCATTAAATAAATCATTAGAAGAAACAATTTATTAAATATTTATATATAACTATAATAAATTTAAAAGTAGTGTTTAAATGTTCTAAATAAATTATTATTTTTTTTTTTTTATTGTTTCACGATTTATGTATTTTAACATCCACTCAATTATTTGTCTAATAAAATATTTAGTTATTTACTTTGTGAAATACCTAGGTACTGGTTTAATCATTTATTATTATTATTATTATTATCATTATTATTATTATTATTATTGTTGTTATATAATTGTTTATTCATGATTTATTTAAATCATTGGACTTGCACCAGGAAATAGTTAAACCTGTCACGTTGTCCATGTCATATCAAATATTGTCATATTCCACTCTCAATGTGCTCCTGAGTATTTGATTTTTTTACTATTGTTCTATCCAAATTCAATTTTTTGATTTTGTACGATTATTCTTATTGTTTATAAAAAAAAAAAATCCTTGCACTGTTAATATCCAGCATCCAGTACAGTAGCATCACTACATCTCAGATTTTTTTGGTTTGTTTGTGTGTGTTTTTCAGAGACGGGTCAGGTGGACAGTGTGCTCATCGAGCGTTACAACACGCCAGGTTTCGTCGGCTGCCTGTCCAGGGTGCAGTTCAACCGCATCGCGCCTCTGAAAGCGGCGCTGAGACCGAGCGCTCCGTCTACAGCCTCCATCCAGGGCGTGCTAGTAGAGTCCAACTGCGGCGCTCTACCGCTAACCATTCCCGCCATGTCGGTGACCTTTGACCCCTGGCAGCCCGAATCAGGTAAGACAGTGAGGATAAGGAATGTGTGAATTATATATATAAAACATCATTTTTAAGAACTGTTTATGACTAAGGAGATCATTGTAGAGTGGATATTTCATTTATTTATTTATTTATTATAAGAACCATTTTTTAATGATGTTATGTTTCAGCTCGGGGCCTTCGCTCGAAAGTTGCCACTTTCAGTTTTCCCTTCAGGCTCATGTTGCTGTATGCAAGGCCGCTTTATTGATCCAAGTCTCGTTGAAGATTCATGAATGAGTGTCTTCCCGGGGCTGAATATCAGATCTATAGCTCTTTCTTTCTTTCTTCCTGCTAAACATCCTTTCCTTCTCATCATTTAATAATAAGAGCTCTTGGTTTAAATTTCCAGGATGTTGTCAGTAAGCACAAGTAAAAAAAAAATCAAAAATCAAAACACTGTAAGGATGCTAAATAAGTAAAGTTGTGAAGATAATTGAGAAGCTTTTGAAGGGGGCCTTTAAAGGGGACATGTTCATGCAAAATAAAACTTTTAGTCAGTCTAGTGTGCAAACAAAATGTGAAAAAAACAAAACAAAAAAACATTCCATACATTTTGTATTGGCCGGAGCTTAAACAGCCCCAGCCAATACAAAATGCACCCTGTTGTGACCTCATATGAGAAGTTACTCCTCCCTCAGATTGTAGGAGGAGGAGTTAAATAAAGAGAGTTTAAAGTATAAAAAAAAGAAACAGCATTATCTGAGGGGGAATTCAGCTGGACCATTAACAGACACAAACCTTTGGTGATCTGTGCTTGCTAAAGAAATAGTAACTTACAGTATGGGACCTTTGAAATAATGGAACGTCTGCTCCTGTAGCTCCTGATCCTCCTGAACAGTGAGTGATGATCTGTAAAGAGCCTTTTATAAACAGTCTCACTGGGGTTTTTTTGTTTGGAGACCTGTGGAGGGTGAAAATGCCAGTATATTAATTTCTTGTTTCTGAAAAACCCAGACGAGGCAGTTAAAGTTTCAGTGAAAAGTAACCGAAATGCTTGACCTGTAGTTGCCTGATTATGTGTAATAACATATTATTAGCTGCTACATCACTGGGTATACGGATAATTGTATGGATAAATAAAAAATAAATAGAAAAACCTGGCTGTTGAGTTGATAGTCTGTGGAGCGTTCAAGTCAAACCAGGACTTCTGATGAAATTTCAAGTTTGGTGCATTAAAGGAGTTCCTGGGAGGCCAGAGCTTCAGACGTCCAAGCAAGCAATCCAATCATGTTTTGGGCGTTCTGAAAAAACTTTCTACCTTGATGGTATCCAAGCACTATTAAAATGTTGAGATAAGTGCATTAACATAGCAGAAGATTATATACAGAAATAAAGGTGAGTTTTAACTCTCATAAATGTATTCTGTGCGATCAAAAGTCCCGGTTTGACTTGAACGCCCCTCATATATACAGTACAAATGTATACACTGTATGTTCTTTCTTTAGAAACGTGTTGTTTTGGTGCGTAATAGCGATTGTATCTCTATAAGTTCATAATCGTGTTTTGCAAGACATGTCACAAGTTATGCTTTTAGAGAAATCATCTTCCTTGCTGCTTTTGTAATCCGATGCCGCAAATCTCCAGCTTCATTTCCCTCCTATTGATTAAAAATATTGATTTTATTCTTTATTCGGGTCGGATGAGTTTTCTGAGAAACGTAACTGTACTGTATGTCACGGTTTAAAGTGGATAATGGCGTGTACAGTAGAAGAGGCTTCCCCGAGGGTGGTGTTTTATTAAAAGAAGGCTAAAATGATGATGCCATCTGTGATCCCTGGGCTATAGAGAGGATTAGTGCAGCACTGGCACATAAATCACATCCCCTTTGTGTGTGTGTGTGTGTGTGTGTGTGTGTGTGTGTAGGGATGCATTTGGTATTCCTGGGTTTTGGTGATGTAGAGAGTGTGTGTCCTGCTGAGACAGCAGCTGAAAGGAGCAGACGGTTTATCTGAGATCTGCTCCTGTGCCAACTTTGACTTCTAGATGCACATCAGATTCAGCAACACACACACACACACACACACACACAAGTCTGATTATTGAAATTTATTTTTCTATTTCTTTCAGCCGGAATCCAGTTCCCATTCGATGACGGTGGAGCGAACAGGGATGGAGTGAACCGCGACTCTGCGATAATCGGAGGTGAGGCTTTGTGTGTGTGTTCGGTTTTGAGTGAAATATATTTAAAATATCAATTATTATTTTAATAAATCAACTATTATTTGTGTTCTTTTGCATTAATCAATCGAAAAAAATACTATGATCTGTGTTCTATTGTGTACATAAGTAATATCATACAGTGTGTGTACTGTATGTGTGTATGTGTGTGTGTACTGTGTGTGTGTGTGTGTGGGTGTGGATTAGTGTCCTGTCTTGTCTTGCATGGGCTCCCCCATGTGGACAGTGAGACAGATGAAAAATAATATGTTAATAATCCTAAAACAAACGGACAAATGAATAAACGAAATTGAGAGATAAATAAAAAAAACTAAATAAACATATTATTAAATTGTTTATTAACAGATCTAATTCTCCCTTTGTTTGTTTATGGAGTTTAACCAAATAATAACAGGATTATTAATGTTAATATTATTTAAAATAATGCTCATGAAATTTATTTCCATTTTTAAGACTGATATAATTATCATATACTTTTTACTGTAATTTACCAACATGTGATGAAATGATTTTATCACAACATTTGCTTTTCTACTTATTATTATCATCGCGGTGGTGATCTTCTCCATCCTCTGCACGGTTGTTGTAGTCAGTGGTTGTTCAATTGTTTTGTCTTTGTTTTTTTAATTACTGTTGTGTCTGCTCTTGAGGCTGTTGTTATTGTTATCGCTGATGTGGTTGTTGTTGCTGTTCTTTTTATTCTTACTGTTGTTGTTGTTGTGCCTGTTGTTATTGTTGCTGCTGTTTTTGTGACTGTTGTTATTGTTGTAGTCAGTTGTCAGTTGTCAATTGGTTTTTGATGTTACTTTTAGTGTTGATGTTAATTTTATTGCTGCTGATGTTATGACTGTTGTTATTATTTTGTTGTTGTTTTTGTTCTGCCAGTTGTTTTGTGACTGTCATTGTTGGTGTTGTTGTTGCTGCTGTTGTTATGGGTGTTGTTTTTGTTATGGTTGTTGTTATAGTGCCTGTTGTTGTTGTTGTTGTTGTACATGGTGGTTGTTGTTGATGTGATTTTTTGTTACTTTTATTGCTAGTATTGTTATAGCTGTTGATGTTTTTACTATTGTTTTCCTGGGTGTTGTTGTTGTTATTGTTGTTGTTGTGATTATTATAGTTACTGTTGTAATAGTTGTTCTTGTTCCTGTTGTTGTTGTCATGGTTGTTGTTGTTGTTGTAGATATTATTAATGTTGCAATTTTTGTTATTGTTGTTATTGTTATGGTTGTAGCTGCTGTTGTTGTCATCATGATTGTTGTTATTGTAGATCAGCAATAGCATTAACACAATATACTGTACTTTTTATTTATTTATTTATTTATTAATAATCTAAATTGACCCCACCTCCAGGCATCATCGCGGTGGTGATCTTCTCCATCCTCTGCACGCTGGTGTTCCTGGTGCGCCACATGTTCCGCCACAAGGGCTCGTACCACACCAACGAGGCGAAGGGGGCGGAGTCGGCAGACTGCGCAGACGCCGCCATCATCGTGAACGACCCCGCCTTCACGGAGACCATCGACGAGAGCAAGAAGGAGTGGTTTATTTAAATCAGCCCCCCTGGTGCATGAGGAAAAGGGGCGGTTTCATACACAGAGACACATCATGAGATTAACTCTCAGTGTGAGTGTATGTTTGTGTGTAAGTGTGAGTGTGTGTGAGTGTGTATGCGGGTGTGCGAGATCATACAGACTCCAGGAGGAAGTGAAGTGTGTTCCAGGGATCACGCTGTATATAAAACCTCACTCCATCCTGTCCACGTAGACGAGAACATCAGTCTGGAGGAATGGAAGCAACCGGAAGCGTCCATCGCCGTGGTGGACGGACTTTCTCTGAATTATTTATTCACCAATCCCAAGAGCACAACGAATATTTCTGTTACAGATGGTGATTGTATGTCAGTGTGTTTTCAGCAGCATGGGACGTGAACGGCGTCACTCACTGTTACACTGGCTTCCGTCTATGTCACGTTCTTATGGTTCTTTGTGTCCTGTGCTGTCTTCATCCCCACTGTGTGTGTGTGTGTGTGTGAGTGAGTGCTTGAGTAAATAAACGAGTGAGTGAATTTAAATGTAATTTATTCCACACCCCCTGTATGGAAAACAGCTTTTAGGAATCTTTCACCCGTTAACGCTGTGGGCTTTTTTACAATTATGTAACATTTGTTTCAGTTCTATTGATGGTCCTAAGAGACCTTTTATTTATTTTAGTTTTTTTAATTTATTTGGTTCAAAATATACAAAGACCATCCATAATATTAAAACCATTCTCAATCTAAGGGATATTTATACGTCAGGCAGCAAGTGAATAATCAGTTCTTAAAGTAGGAAAAATGAGCAAGCATGAGGAAGCGCGATGTCTGGACGTCTGGGTCAGAGCGTCTCCAAAACTGAAGCTCTTGTGGGGCGTCGCCGGTATGCAGTGGTTAGTACCTACCAAAAAAACTGGTGAACTAGTGACAGGGTCATGGATGACCAAGACTTAATGATGCACGTGGGGGATGGAGCCTGACCCATGTAGTCTGATCTGATAGAAGAGCTACTGTAGCTCAGACTGCTGTAAATGTTAACACTGGCTTTGATTGCACGGCACCAGAACACACAACGTGCCACAGTTTGTTGTGTATGAAGCTGTGTAGCTACACAAACATCAGCGCAAATCACACAAATCACCAAAAGCTCCTATAACGTGCATGTGAGCATCTGGCACCAAGATGTATTATGGGATGAATGGAGGCATTGTGATTCTCTGGGCAATCTTCTACTGGGAAACCTGAACCCACCTTCCTGAACGTTGTTGTAGCCCAAGTACTCCACTGCATGGAAACCGTGATCCCTGAGGGTGGTGGCCTTTTTTAGGAGCAGGGATGCGCCCTGACACAATCAGTGAGTTTGATACGGATGGAAACCACCAGGGACCAGCCGATAGGATATTATATCCAGGCCCAGGTGCTTCAATTTGCATTGCGATTCGGTAAATATCACGATTCAGATTTTGTTACAATTCTAAATAAACTTAGCAAAGGGCAGTGGTAGCTCAATTAGTTAAGACTGTGGGTTACTGCGTTACTGATCAGGAGGTCGGGGGGTTTAAGCCCCAGAACCACTAAGTTGCTCCTTTTGGGCCCCTGAGCAAGACCCCTAACCCTATCTGCTTCAGGTGTGCTGTATTTTGGCTGACCCCAGGTTCCTAACTGCCATATACAAAAACAAAAATGACAAATAATTGAATTATTATAGATAATTTTGCTAAAGTGTAAAGAGTTTAGAGCACACCACCTGCAGAATCATCAAGTAAGCATTTCACTGCATATCATACTGTGTATGACTGTGTATGTGACAAATAAAATTTGAATTTGAAGTAACTGCAACACAAAAGGAACTCTACCACTACAAATGTAAACATATAAATTAAAAATATATATTTTGAAATCACCGTAGCAATACATAAATCACAAAATAATAGGATTACGGTTAGAATTCTAACACAAAATAATTCTGGTGCGTAACTGAATCGATTTTTTCCCCCATCTCTAGAGTTTGAGGCCCAGCCTCCAAGTTTTTCAGATCTCAGGCTGACCAAGTATCTCTGGGACGTTATGGAAAAACATGTGTAATCCATGGAGGCTCCACCTCAAAACTCACAGGACTTAAAGGATCTGTTACTGTCAGCTAGGTGCCTGATACCACACACACACACACACACACACATTTTCAGAGGTCTAGCAGAGTCCATGTTTCAATGGGTCAGGGCTGTTTTAGTTTAATGTTATGGATGATTAATATACAGCATCAAAATGACAAAGAAGTGAACACTATTGTTATTTATTCATTTATTTATTTCAAAAAAGGTAAGACAATGCCAAAATGACTTTACACAGGTATCAAAATGGATGAATAAGTTTTTTTGTTTGTTCGTTTGTTTGTTCATTTATATGTTTCTGGACAAGTAAGACTCAGTGCCAAGATGATCTTTCGCCGGCTTGCACAGGATACAGAACTTAAGTATGACATTCTTTGTTTGTTTGTTTGCTTGTTTGTTTGCTTATATCTTTATTCAAATGCATGGACCTCCAGGCGTTCTCTCCCGGGCGTTTTCAGCATTCAGAACCTGCAGCACAACCAACAGCATGACCTCTGATCCACATTTGATTAGATTCGATTTTGATGCGGAGCAAGTGTGCGCATCCTCATAATCAGATGCAAAAGTCTGTGTCCCCCCCTCCTTAACTTAGCGAACAAAGTCCTCATAAACTCAGAGCATTAATCGGTTGTTGATTGAATATTTCAGTATTAATATCCTTATCATTAAGGAGCCTGTCGTTGCTATGGTATTGCATCGTCATGAGGGTGTGTAAACTTTTGCACACCACTCTAGAATAGCAAATATGACTAGAGTTCATTTTGGTTTAGTTTATCATGACAACTGTTTGTATGTTTGTTAGTTTGTTTGTAAGCATGATCATTATTACAGCGAGTGATTTTACTTTATGGATTTTATTACTTTTTTTTTTTTACACATTGTGGTGTTTGTTATAAACTGAAGCAGAAGAACACCATGAGAATGAGGGTTATTTTCATCTTTCGTACAAAATAATTATGTAACATTTTAAATCTGTTGCTAGTTATTTATGTTTCAGTGGACATAAAAAAATTTTTGTACATATTGCTTATTATTTACCTTTTTTTTCCTTCCCCCGGATGCAACATTTCGATAACTTTAAAGTGAATGACTTTAATATTTATTTATGTATGACAAGATTGTTTTTTTTCATACTTTTATGTGTTTATCTATTTTCTGAATGAATGCAGAATGTTCGATAATGAAAGCATTACGAAATCAATAAAACATTGCATTGTTTCTCATTTAATAATCCAGTGGATTTTGCTCCGATGCGGCCTCACTGCGCTTCAGCGTAAGGGCCAGTTTCGGTCGAGGTCTTCAGCAGCTACACGGATTACATGCGGTTTAGTTCCAGTCATTACTAGCTGTCATGTCTTGCTGCTTATACATATACGATATACAAATGCGGATGTATATTTGTATATATGTACGAAGATTTCCAAAAAAAACGTCAAAAAAAGGTTTGTACATTGTTGCATGTCCTTGAGGATCTAGGTGATGTGTCCTTCTGTCAATCACCTAGAGTTTAAGGAAGAAATGAAAAATAAAGAAAATAAACATGTACATAGAATATCCGTATTGTTTATTTTTATTTATTGTGATACACCAGGAGAAATTTTTTTAATTAAACTGATATAAAGCTTTATTTATCAAAGCGGAGCCTAAAATGAGAAAGGTCATAATAAATTTTTATGCAATATTTGTTTGTTTTTATGATGTAATGCTAAGTTAAATCAATACTGATGTTTAGTATACGCTGTTACAGTTATAATATGAAACACTAGGCAGCTGTAGCTAATATAAAAAAAATCACCACCTGAATTTAACTAAACAAACATCCTTCCACTGAAAAATTACTGCAGTGATTATTATGGTTCAGCTGGCAACAAGATATTTAACCTCAACTGATGCATTAAGGAGCTTCTCATTTCGTAAACAACCACATCAGAAGACATGTCCTGAGGTCACTGTAAAGATGTTACTCTGTTTTAGAAGGGTCACATTAAGGAGATTCCAGAAACGACTAAAATTGAGGTAATAGCTGAAAAACACATTATTAAACCCTGGAAAGATCCTGCTTAACCATCATCTTCGAGGAAAAAATATCCTAAGTGATCAATGTGGGATATTAGTCAAATCAAACTGTAAACACTAGAACTCAAAGCTATGTTAATAGAAAAAGTAAGAGCATTTCCAAATGCACAGTCCGAAGAGAACTCACGGGATTGAGACTAAACAGCCTGAATAAAGCACTTATCAGTGAGATCAATCAGGAAAAAAGGACCATAAACGTCAGACTGTGGATAGATAAAGGTCATGTGGTCTGATGAGATCAGATTTAAACTCTTTCAGAGTGGCAGCCGCATCAGAGTGAGAAGAGAAGCGGATAAAGTGATGCACACATCATGCCTAGTGCCTACATACAAGTCTGTAGGGGCAGTGTAATGATCTGGAGTTGCTTCAGTTGGTCAGGTCCAGGTTCAGCAGCGTTATGGGCCCAAAAAATTAAGTCAGCTGATGACCTTAATGTACCGAGTGACCAGGTTTTTCTATCAATGGATTTGTTCCTTAGCCGATGGCACGGGCATATAACGAGATGAGAAGGCCAGGATTCATCAGGCTCAATCGGGAATCGAACCCCTCAACCCTGGAGATGTGACGCCACACTGATAAACACTATGCCACCTTAGTATAAATGCCACATTATAGTTATGCCACCATTTGCCAGGAATTATTGAAACATGCGCGCACACACTAAGGGCAATTTGGGAATGACAATTATCCCAATCTGCATTCCTTTGATGTTGGAGGCCTGGGGCCTATCCCTGGAGACTTAGGGCATGAGGCAGGGTACACACCGGATGGGGTGTCAATCCATCGCAGAGCACACATACACACACTCATATGCTCATTCCCACACAACAGGGCAATTTAGAAACGCCCATTAATCTAATCTGAATGTTTTTGGACTGTGGGAGGAAACCGGAGGAAACCCACCAAGCATTTTTTTTAGCTTGAGTAATTAAAAAACAAACAAACAAACAAACAAACAAACAAAATCATGTTAAATTAAATAAATGTACAAACCAAATAAATAAATAAGTAAATAAACTGAATCTACGTTTTAAAACAATGATTAGGAAAAAAATGTATAGTTACATAATAGTTATTACATTTATATTATAATATCAAAATACAATTTTATTGAAATCAGTCCCAATGTAAGCTCTATTCGTTTACACTACCCAGCAAACCGGAACGTCATCCTTTCCCTTCCGAGTTTCTTTACGGACACATTTCTGTGAGCACACTTTAAAGCCAATATCATTGGATTGGTCCTAAATAGGTCCCTCTTAGATATCTAGTGCACTTACCTAACGCAGAGAAGGGTTTAGTTTATTCACTATGTAGCGCACTTGCGTGTAGTATTTCGTTTTGCCTCTTGATGTAACTGCAGTTGTAGCTTTGTTAGCGAAAACTGGACTGCGTTACACGGGAGACCGGGGGTTGTTCGGTGGATTTTTTAAAATTAACTTGAGAATTGTATAGTTATCTGGAAAGTGTAAAGAAATTGTAGGTTTGTTCTAATTTCATGTTGTCAGGATCTGAAGATTGAGACACTCGCGCGCTGCTGGACAATGGTAAGAGCGCGCATTTAGCCGGCTAGGTTTGTTTAACTAAAAATTTTTAAACTATCATTGCTGCTAGTTTAGGCTTAACCCGTATAACTTAACCGTTTAACTAGGTTTATATCTACTCAATACGCTGTTACGTTATGTAGTTTAATATATATATATATATATATATATATATCAATACTGTTATTTGTAGTTTAATGAAACTCCCAGCTCGGGCCTGCAGTCCCCACGGTAACCCTAGCCTTGTTAGCATTTTAGCTTCTTTTTTTTTTTTTTTTAGCTTTAACGGCTAGCTCCGAGACCTAGCATATCCGAAATGTGGTTTTGTAATGCTGCTGCTATGTTTTTTTTTTTAATATACAGTTACTACAATCAATTGTTTTAATGAGTGGCTTCAAGTTTTTTTAGGCCTCAGTAAAAACGAAACATCATTAGCTAACTAGCATTTTTATTATTGTTTAGCCCGCGCTGATGTGTTTTTTTTTTTTTTTTTTTTACACGTATCCCATAATATTAAAAGCATCCCATAATAATACAAATGAGAACAGCTAGGCAGCGCGAGCATATAGTGCATTGCAGTGAGTGCATTTGTTTTACAGCATCTCTGTGGTGTTGACAAACAGCTGGATGTTTACTGATAAACAGGAAGTGTTTTCTGTTTGATCTGTCAGAAGGTGTTGATTAATTTTCCATAACCGCAGCCCAGACAAGAGTCATAGAACCGCGCCAATTATGAAACTATATCATAAGACGGCGAGGTTTTCTCTAATGAGGTGTCCATGGAAGAAGTCTTCAGTTTTAGTTAAGAGCAAACATGGTCAACTGATGTTACTTAGTGAAGTAGAAGGAAACCGTTTGTTTCTTCGCATCGGTACCTACGCTCCCGTAGGTGTGTCTTCATAAACCTCCCGGAGGCTGTGTTTGATATTTTAGCTCATATAATATTTGACACACAGATTGGACGTTATTTGTCAATGTTTTAGAAAAAAAAAATGTTTAAATGTTTGCAAAAGCCAAATTCAATGAAATGTTTGTTTTCATGTTACTTCTACGAATCAAAATGCAACTAGGGTAAAGTTGAACAAAAAAAAGAAGATATTTTGATGCTCTTCTATGCAGTAATATATAATATATTAAATAATATGCGATTACTAAAGGCGTTTTCACATTAGGATTGTTTCTGAGAACACTTGACCCAAAGTCTGGTTCATTTTTATCAGTAAGAAGACAACCGCTCCACGCTTGAAAACCGCTTGAAAAGGTGGTCTCAAGGAGTACTCGGGCACGGATCGTGTCAGATGTGGAAACCAATCGTGATTGAACACGGAAGTTGATCGCTGTTTAGATGCAAAGTCATCACTGCTGTCAGGTCTCCTCTGAAATCTTTGTGTGTGCGTAGCAGGCTCCAGTCTCCTCCTCTGACCTACACATCCATTGGCGATACAGTAGGAAGACATGCAAGAACATTTATCTTGACATTTCCCCCCCAAAATATCAATAATATGCATAGCCTAAAGAGTGACTTTCTCGTTCTCATCCTTACGTTGTGTTTAATGGTGGTTCACAAACCAACTAGGCCCATACTTCCACGAAGCAAATACCTTCAATTGTACCCAAGTATGGACTGCAAAAATAATGTGTTCCTGTGCATGGTACAAATCAATTGCTGTGAGTGTGAAAGCTTTATATTTTTATAAAAGATTGCTGATATTATAAACCAATACATTTTTAGAATAAACGTCATGGTATACTGACTAGCATGAGCGTTGGTAATCGAGACTGGCAAGCTCTTCTGTAAGTCGCTTTGAATAAGCGACTTACTAAATACTGTAGACGTAATAAATGCCTTGCAATAATACTGTAGACGTAATAAAAATAAAGAATTTACAGTATATTCAATTAGATGTGGGAGGAATACAATGCCGTTTATGTGCTTAAGAAATCGCAGTACAAATCAAAACAGCAACTGGATACTGAGAATGTTGTATGGGGTAGTCCCTGTATATTCCCATCCCTATATTTGACAGTATGTCCGAGATATAAAATAGCTGTAATTCATTCAGTTTATGTGATTTGAAGCTTATCTTTTCATTGACAGTAGTTATTTTTTTCTGAGTACAATTTTCACATAGTCAGGAGCTTGAGTCAAATACGAATTTGGGAGTTTGGATGAATTTGCAGGATTTGTAGTTATTCAGCAGTGCAGTGTTGTGGACACTATAACATGCAGGTAGATATGACTGCTTTATGAGCGCAGCACCGTTATGCTTGAATAAGTTATCACATTTTAAATGGTTCCTCTTTATCAAAAAGATCTGCCTCACTAAATACCAGCAACAAAAAAACATCACAAGGTCAGTTGTTCAATCCTGAGCTCGGGTTACTCTCTGTCTGGGCTGTTGCACGTTGTCCTCTTGTGTCTGTGTAAATTTAATTTTACTTGACAACATGCTTGGATTAGCTTTTCTCTCGGTACAATCGAGAGAGGGACTAATGACCGTTCTTATTCCCAGCATCCACACAAAGATGAAGTTCTCGGTGGATGACTTAAACACATGTTTTGATTTTCTAAATTGACATTTTCTCTAACATTAACAAAACACAAGCTGATGTTCTCGTCTCCATGAACATCCCGCCCTGTGAATCTCCATAATGTGGATGTGGTGAAAATAAGTCAAACGCTTCAGTAACAACAACTTCCCCTGACCTCAGTCACTTCCTTTTCAACTGAGGCTGCAAAAGATTTTTACCCCTCTTTTATATGACACTCGATCTCTGATTGCCCTCGTTCACTTCGCTGCAAAATAGGTTGCGATGACTGATTAGTCAGATTCATTGTTTACAGCTCAGTCATTGTGTAGGAGATACTGATCTCATGGCTTGATTGAAGCCACGGAAACAACTGCAGTCCAGACATGTCTTTTAAAAAATAAAAATAATATGGAGATGGCCTTTGAGGTCGGTGAAGTTTCACTCTGACACAATATTGCGACCGATCTCACGATGGAGCTAATTGCCGGTGACATGGTGCGAGATCGCGCGATGACACCACCGCCGTCACGACTATTATTGTCCATGCTCTTGGAGCTGTTGCCATGGTTACAAGAAGGAAACTGCTGGATGTAATGAATAGTGTCGCTTCCTCACGAGCCATGATTATCCATAGGGAAAACAGCTGCTGTTTCTATTTGGAGGAAGACGATGCCGGAGTGACAGACGGGCATAGTAATTTTTATTTTATTTTTGTAAGAAAAGTGATGTAATCTGGCTGCCACTGTCCAATATCCAGGCTCTTTAGCTTGGATATTAATTCATCGGTTTCCTTGTATTATCATTAAGCATTCGCATTTCTAATTTTATTTGTCAGATACACAGTCATACACAGTACGATTTGCATTAAAAGCACTTTAATATTTCTTACTTTGTGTAGTATTTTCTACATGACTACAAGTTCATATATTAGGTGGTTTAATATTCCCTTAGCAATAAGCGAACACAACCACATAAGCTGGTTATTTAAATTTATAATCCGGAGAAGTATGTTTTCTTTCCGATTTAAGTGCAAGTCCATATACGTCCTGATGTAACCCTGGATCTTTTTATTTCCTGTTTTCCTTTAGGTCTCTTTCCTGATTCTTACTTAAGTGCCCCCAACGCTCACCAGGCGCTCTGCCTCCCCGGTCTGAGGCCTCGTCTTTTTCCTCTACGTCGTCCCCGCTGTCCGCCGCACCCTATGGAGGACTAGCTGGGCGCCTCCTTGTCGAGGAAAGGGACACGAAGAGCCGAACGCCGGGAAGAGATCGCAACACATAGCATCAGGGTAGACGGAGACAGGGACAGGACTGAGGATGTCGTCTACCAGGAGCCAGAACCCTCACGGACTCAAACAGATTGGGCTGGACCAGATCTGGGATGACCTGCGAGCAGGCATTCAGCAGGTGTACACTCGCCAGAGCATGGCCAAATCTCGCTACATGGAGCTATACACGTATCCAGCGTTTTTGTGTGTGTGTGTGGGGTTCAAATCAGTCAACCTGAATTCCCTCTGCGCTTTATTCATCAGGCGAGAATATCATCTAGTAATATTAATACACTAATTAGAAGGTGTGAGAAGGAAAAACTTGAGTGTTATTGTCAGTATTGATTTTATCATGTTGCTCACCACTGTTGATTTAATTTGTAATTAAAGCACTTCTGTCTGTCATCTTGTTTCTATAGTAACCTACGATGACAGAATTTCCAGAGTATTATAATAACGACAATGTTGGAATCTCTAAGCACAATATATTATGTTTATACGTGGTCTGTATTATCTGCTCAATTCCTTGACTCCATGCTTCCAGTCATGTGTATAATTACTGCACCAGTGTGCACCAATCGAACCAGGCCCGCGGGCCGGGCATCCCCCAATCCAAACCTTCCAAGAAGGCACCCACTCCAGGAGGAGCCCAGTTCGTGGGCCTCGAGCTCTACAAGAGACTAAAAGAGTTCCTGAAGAATTACTTGACTAACTTACTAAAGGTATGAAAAATATTCTTTTCTTTTTTTCTTTTCTTTTTAAGACGATGCAGAGAATAAGGTCTGGATTTATTAAATTAATTTTGGGTAAAACTGATGCCTTGTTGCACTGTGTGCTGTGTTCCCAGGACGGTGAGGACTTAATGGACGAGAGCGTTCTGAAGTTCTACACGCAGCAGTGGGAGGATTACCGGTTCTCAAGCAAAGTGCTCAATGGTATCTGTGCCTACCTCAACCGCCACTGGGTGCGCCGCGAATGTGACGAGGGTCGCAAAGGGATCTACGAAATCTACTCTGTAAGGATATCCGAAGTCCGTTTGTGTGTGTGCACGATTGAGCAAGAGATGTGCTAATCCCGAATGCCCCTTCTCCTTTTTTTTTCTTTTTCTTTTTTCTAGCTGGCCTTAGTGACCTGGAGAGAATGCCTGTTTCGGCCGCTGAACAAACAGGTTTGTTTCTCCTCCTCAGTATAAGGAAGTTTTAATTCATTTATTTACTAGATGTGCTCTCGATGTTGTTTGCATGAAATTCAACTGCACAATCGTAAGCGCGTTTAAAAAAAAAATCGACAGTGCCACCTGTTGAATTTTAAGTTGAAACCTTTTTTTTTTTTTTTTTTTGATAGAGGTGTTTTCAATCTATAATTTTTAAGTAGCGTCTTCTTTTTCCATAGGCTGATTGCCTATATGTTACACCCCATTCAAATTTGTTCATGTGATGCGTGCACAAGCACACAGGCAAAAATTCCAAAAACAACTTGATGTCATCATCCCCCCCAAAAATTTTTTCCACAAATACCTCAATATACAGACCCCCCAACTTTAAAGTTTTGTTATATGTATAGATTGTTTACTTATTTTTATTTTTTTTTTCATAATTAGTTTCCTGTAGGTGCACCACGTGGACACTGACCATCACACCCACATGTGTTTTTCCCACAAACTTATCACAGATTTTAAAGCCAACAATTATACAGAATATCATGTCATACTGTAGCTTTACAGTTTCATTATTGGAGGTAAAAGGCCCCAACTAAGTTCCATCATGATAATGCCTCTGTGAGATCCACAAAGTAAGGTCCATGAAGACATGATGTGTTAAAGAAAAGGCTTTATTTTTTTTTTTTTTATGTCGGCTTATAAAGAAACTACAGTAAATTGCAGCCTTCAAAGTCCTGAGCACATGTTGATCAACTGCGAGCACAGCGCAGACCGACAGCTTTTTGTGAGCACACGCAGCTTGTACCACATATTTCAAGACTAAATCGTACTCGCTGAGTTTTGAGGCTGGTGTAAGCGTGTGTAATGAGTGGGTTTCGAGACTAATTCGTTTGGAGAAAAAGCAGATTGAAGGCTTTTTAACATGTGCAACCATGATAAAAATTCTTTCTGTTGCACAATTCAGATACTCATGCGCAGAATCGGTTATATGTGAGGCTGACAAATCTAAAAAAAAAAATAATTCAGTCACTGGCATCTCTATTATAAATGTAATAAATCGGTTAAAAATTTATTTAAAGTCAGCGTCAGGAGATTCATAAATCGGCATGCAGAATAATCTATTGGTTATATTTGGTTATATATTTATAACCAAATATTTTTACAAATAATTTATTTTTTTACATCTTGGTACATAAAGGCAAATTCAGCAAAAGTCAAAAGGTATGACCAGTGTTGCAACACCACACATAATGTAGCAAAGTAATATAAGTTTCTACAAAGGTCTTGATACTTAAGTGTAATATGGCCTTTAGTAACAACAGCACACCCACATTTATTCTGGATTAATTCATGGAAGATGCAGGCTGTATATTTTACTTCATTACCTCCTTGTTAGCTGTTGTTAGTTCGACTAATGATAGCACAGCTGTTCTCTTTAGAGCTTTTTCTTTTAATGAAATAATCTTCGTCTTTTGAAATGATCTTCGCATACACACCGGTCTCTCAGGTTTGCAAATGAATTATGTATTTATACACATTTTTCATTACTAATAGTCGCAACTCAGTCCTTTAAGGATCTCCCAGGAGGAATCTGTGGAACAGTTTAATCCATGGATTTTGTTTTTCAGAACCACCAGCATAACTCTTTTACTCCTTTAAGGAACTTGTTTTATTCTGTTGATACTTTTAAAAATGTTTTCAATCAAGTAAATCCAAATATGGTTTTAAAATTCTTAGTAAAAAAATAAATCTTAAACATCTTATCTAGTTTTTAAATAACAAAAATTCTTTGCACCATGAATATAGCCATAGAAGCTGGCGTGGCGTTAAAAAAGAAAAAAAAAACGAACCACTAGCATAAAAACGCGCACACACACACACACAAACCATTTTTTCAGTGTAGAAAAATAGCCGTTACAAACCGAGAAGGTGTGGGTGATGACAGAAGTCCCACAAGCACAAATTTAATCCGAACCAATACAAGTCAAAGTGACTTTTTTTTTTTTTTTTTTTTTTTTAATAACTATTTTCGTTCCAGAACAGCAAGCTGTAAAAAATACTCTTAAAAAGTATAAACTTGTTTCAAAGTCAAACTCCGAGCTCAGTCGACTAACGCTACAGAAGTAAAGTTCACTAACCACAACAAATCTGCCCAGAATGTAGACCTCAGAACGATTTTTTTGTGGAGAGGATAAGAAAGGGAGTTAAATTTGTACTAAATACACTATAAGTTTAAAAGATATGCTGCCACTATTGGGGCACTTGAGCAAGGCCCTGAACTCATTTCTTTTTTTTCTTTTTCTTTTTTTTTTCCCCCTGAACCTTTTATTCGCTTTGGATAAGGGTGTCTGCCAGATGCCATAATGGTTTAATGGAAATTTTGCAAAGGGACCCCTCCAGAATCTCGTGGAAAGCCTTCCCAGAAAGAGTAGAACTTATTATAACAGCAAAAAGCAAGAAACACTGGACTAGTTATACACCTACAGACATGGTCACTTTTTTGTGTAACAATCTACTCATTGATGTTTTGTTTTTAATCAAAGCTGTCCTTGTTCACTTTGTCAGGTTACAAATGCAGTATTGAAGCTTATTGAGAAGGAGAGAAATGGAGAGACGATCAACACCAGACTCATCAGTGGCGTGGTTCAGTCCTACGGTGTGTCCTTGCGCTCTTCAAAGCTTTTACGCTTCCTTTACTCATTATTTAAAAAAATATACACTACCGTTCAAAAGTTTGGGGTCACTTTCTAACTCCATGATCGTTCCTGATTTTTATTCATAACGCCTCTAATCTGAGGTGCTGTTAATTGGTCATTTTTCAGGCTGATAACTCTAAATGAACTTCTCGTCTGCGGCAGAGGCAGGTTTTGGTCTCACCAGTTTCATTATGGTGCTTGACGGATTTTGCAAATGCACTTGACAATACTGTTCTTGCAAGAACTATTACAGAAAGGCTGACCTCTGTGTCTTTAAATAACAACTAACTGTTGTTTTTGTTATGTAATTGCCTAATTCCACATGTGTTTTATTTTATTTTATAGTTTTGAAATCCCCAGTATTGTTGTAGAATGTAGAAAATAAATCACTAAACAAAAACAAAGAAATTAGCAAGTGACCCTGAACTTTTGAACAGTAGTCTATATATTTCTTTTATAATATTGTAGTGAAAAGTATAATCAGTTTAGTGTCTGGCAGTTGCTTTTCTAAAGGCTTTCAAAGAATTCTCACCCCAAGTCTTCAGATAAGAAATGATAACATAGATGTTTGTTAATCCGGGGGGAAATTGTAGTGTAGGTAGTCCTGACTTACGAACATTCGTGTTATGAATTTCAGCAGATACGAGCGGACTGCGGTTATTCATCCGGTTCAATTACGGAAGGGAGCTCATGTGTACACACATGATGGTAGACACTGAGGTGCACCAGATACCAATATTTACAATTATAATATTTTCATTCTGTAAGTGAAGTGTAAAATGTCTAAAGTCCGGTGTGTGGGGATGCGAGAGAAATAAGCCGGTCTCACTAGTTTCAATGAATCAGTTCGGTAGCACGCTGATAGAAAATGGCTGTCCTGTGAAGCTCTCCTGGTGGTGAATAATCCTAGTCTCACAAAACAGAGTTTACAGTCCAATACAGTGAAAAACAACTCAAAATGGAGGGAAAACGGAGACAAAATAGCGCTTTGGCTTCTCCTCGCAGGGCAGAGGCAACAGATTTAGTCAAGTGGATTGGTATGCTTTACATTGTATGGTGTCAAATGCATATAAGATTCACTTTATTAGACTTGAGAACAAATCCAACTTAAGAACAAGTTCCGTTCTGGGAGTACGCTTCGAAGTCATAGACTACGTGTAAAATAAAACATTTAGAAGTCGGGCCCTGGCTGGGGTTTGGCCCAGAAGTGATTTCTCATCCGCATGAGCTGTAGGACCTTGTATATGATTTCACTGTGTCGCACAACCTAATAAATATGGACATAAATGAAAGTAATTTGTATTAATATTTAAAGCCTGCTTGTATTATTATCCCTTTTAATTTTAGTTTTAATAATACGAGTCCCATTATTGTTGCCTAGCTCGTCCAGGGATGCCTTCCACTGTCCCTACAAATTATTTTATAAATGTAATCCATGTGTCAAAGATGGATATCATTTACAGTGTACATTAACATTTTGGCTACATAATAAAGCCAGGCTTCAAATTTTTATTTTATGTTTTTGCACTTTTTACTTTTTACATTTTTTTTTTTTTTATTATTTTACTTGACACTTTTTATTTAATTTATTAAGGTTTAGATTAAATCCACTTAGAGTGGCCAATTTAACTCCAGAGTAAATCTAAGGTTAATAATTGTCGGTTTTGTTTTCAGTCACTGAAATGAAAAGTTTTTGTGTTAGAGATTAGTGAAAATATGTATGCAATTAGGGGAAACTGGTCCGTTTTTTTTTTTCCGTCTGGCAATCAGCTAAGCTACCTGTGGGTGCAGGTGACTAGCATGCAAAAATATTAATTGTTACACTATTCTACTATTTATTATATATAATAGATAATAATGAGAGATTTCCATTTGTTTAGTTGAGCTGGGTCTGAACGAGGATGACGCCTTCGCCAAAGGTCCCACTCTGTCCGTCTTTAAGGAATACTTCGAGACTCAGTTCCTGGCTGACACTGAGCGCTTCTACACAAGGGAAAGCACACAATTCCTCGAGCAGAACCCGGTCACTGAGTACATGAAAAAGGTTTGGCATTGGCAAAGGTTTTAAAAAAAAAATTCTATTGTTTCTAATCAGGCAGTTAATTGTTCAGCCAGCTGGTTAACTTGATCCCATAAGTTTTAATTATGTAAAAAAAAAAAAAAAAAACATGCACCGAGGAATGTTTCTCAGAATCAAGCATTTGAAGTATGGACCCGTGTGCCCGATTGCCTTATAAGAACAAACCTGAAGGCACACAAGCATGAAGAGCAGTTAGTTTCAGACGCTGCGTACATGCCATTCGTGCTAGCAGTTTCCTCTGGATAAATCACAGATTTGTTGATGTTTTTTTTTTTTTACTTTATTTTTTCCTCTGTGTATGTCTGTTTTTGCCTAAAATGTCTAAGACTGTCCTTTGCATGTGTGGGTGCAGGCGGAGGCACGTTTGTTGGAAGAGCAGAGGAGGGTACAGGTCTACCTCCATGAAAGCACGCAAGATGAGCTGGCCAGAAAGTGTGAGCAGGTTCTCATCGAAAAGCATCTGGAGATCTTTCACACAGAGTTCCAAAATCTTCTGGATGCAGACAAGAACGAAGGTGTGGCGGTCTAAATAAAGCTCAGAGTCTGTCTGGTTCTGGTCTGAAGGGTTTTACATTTTGAATCGATTATCAGACTCAAACGCTACACACGTTTTTCAAGAAATTATCAAGAAAAATCAAGAAAAATTTACCACAGTGTTAATCATGTAAAACCCTTCTGTCCATCAGACATATTTTATTTGACTGATTCTTTTACTCCTGTGAAAAACCTGTCGACAAAAGTTTTTAAACAAGTAAATCCAAAAAGTTGTTAGATGATTAATTTTAAACATCTTAAGTTTTAATATTGAATAACAAAATCTGACTGAATGCCGTTTAAAAGTAACAAAGATGAATCGATAATTTTATTTATTTATTTTTTTTGTGCAGATCTCGGCCGTATGTACAATCTGGTGTCTCGGATCACAGACGGTTTAGGAGAACTCAAGAAGCTTCTAGAAACGCACATCTACAACCAAGGCCTTGCTGCTATCGAGAAATGTGGGGAAGCTGCTCTTAATGTGAGTTTAAAGATTCATTAAGAGAGAGTCTATTTCCCTAACCTTAGTTAAACTCATAAAAAAATTTAATTACGTGTATGTCTTTTATCCAGGACCCCAAAATGTACGTTCAGACTATTTTGGACGTCCATAAGAAATACAACGCATTGGTGATGTCTGCGTTTAATAACGATGCTGGCTTTGTCGCTGCACTGGATAAGGTAACGCTTTTGTTTTCTTCCACTCTGTCATAGTAATATAGGTTGAATTCACATTACCAGTCGGATGTTTTTATTTTATTTTTTCAACCTGTTACGACACAGATCTGATTTTTTTTCTTAAGGCTGTTTAAACCCACCTTCTGATGTGTTTTTTTTTTTTTAAATCTGGGTCGCTTTAGTACATATTCCTAGATCGTATGTCATGCAACTTGAATGAGAACGCAACTTTATCACCTCAGTGCAACATTTTGATAAAACGGCTAGGCTTCTGGCTTTCTTTTTTTTTTTCTTGGCCTAAACAAAACCAGCCAACTAACTGCTTGTCATGCTCCAGTGCAAAATCCAAAAACTTTTGTGATGTGAACGTAGCCTGTTATTCTGTTGGTGTCATATTATTTTTTCATATGATGATGTGATGTACTTCATGTCTGTTAAAGTGATCATGTGCTAATTCTAGGCTTGTGGGCGCTTCATCAACAACAATGCCGTCACCAGGATGGTCCAGTCGTCCAGCAAGTCTCCTGAACTTCTGGCTCGATACTGTGACTCTCTGCTTAAGAAAAGCTCTAAAAACCCAGAGGAGGCAGAGCTTGAGGATACCCTAAATCAAGTGGTGGGTTGTAGTACTGAGTGTAAATATGTAAAAGTTAACAGATGCTAAGTGTGGGGATATTGTGAATTTGGTAACTAGCCGTCTAGACGAATTAACGCTTGGTTGTGATGCCCAGTCTGTTGATTTGGTTTTATGGAAATCTAAAGCTAAAAAGTGGTGCGTAGTGAATTGTAATAGTGTCAACTGTTCAGCCAGCAAAGTGCTTAAATACTAGGGGTTGGACTTGAGTACGTTAAGTTCAGACCTGTTTCAGTACAGAGAAGTGAAGGAAATGAATGAGGAAGACAGGCTCAGCTGTGGGTAAATACAGATTCAATAAAAAGCGATTAAAGGAAGAAAAATACTGTGGAAGGATGAAAAGATCCAGCGTCGTATGAGGCACAGTGTGAACCATGTTGCAGAACATTCAGACTTTGGCACAGTGGGTTGTAAGGCACTGGATTCCCACGAAAAATCTGAAAAGCACAAGTGCTCTTGCTCTGAACTTCTGGTTTAGCTGTCTATACTGAAGATTATTTGTCTACTGTGAACATGCCCGCACTAGCAAAGGCTTTAGGCCGTACTGCTAGTCATCAGACAACATTCAGCTCTTGTTCTCTGATGATACTGGTAAAGGCAGAGGTGCTGTGAATTTGGCATACAATAACTCAACGTTCATTTGATGTTATATGAGAGACTGAGTTTATTTTATAGTGTTTTAATTTTTTTTTGTTAATGAGAAGTTGGTTAGGTTTTCATGTGCTAATGTGCACTGAATATTTGTGTTATTTAAAGTCAATGTAATCTAGTTTGGTGTCATTGTGCCGCAGTTATGGTATTTTCTTTGCTTTAACAGGTTTCGAAAACTGGACTTAATTTTTTACTTTAAATGTAGATACTCACAAGGGAAAGATTTTTACTAATACAAAGGAAACCATTACCGTATAAACAAGAACAGTATATGCCAGAACAAAGGTCGCTGCTGACTCCTGCAGAAGATGATGATTTGCTCGTTTAGTTCTTGCCAGTTGAACACACTCCCCTTTACATTCCCCATGAGTAGCCATCAGGTGGTGCAAGATTGGTGGACTGGGACGGGAAGGAATTGTTCTGCCACCATTTTCAAACTCCGTCCCCGTTCACGACCACTTCTGTATGAGCGGAAATAATACTCAACCGTGAATACTTTTTTTCACGTCGAGGGACTCATTTCCAACAACAACTGCACAAATCATCACTCCTTTTCACTAGTGGGAACGTGTGTCTGGAGCTACGCCCTATCGACAAATGCAAATCGTCTGTGGCTATTTCCTTTCAGGGGAAAGGAAATAACGTCTCTGATACACTCATTCTTGATCCTTCCATCTTTATTACTCCCAAAGAGAACCCCAACATCTTCATCTCCGCTACCTCCAACTCTGCCTCGTGTCTTTCCCTCAGTGCCACTGTCTCTAAGCCGTAGAGCATCTCTGGTCTCACCATCATCTTAAACATCCTTTCATTCTCGCTGATACTCTTTTGTCACATAACACACCTGACACTTTTCTCCACCCATTCCAGCTCGCATGTATACACTCTCCGTTGCTCTGGACTGTTGACCCTAAGTTTTGCATCTTCTTTACCTCTGCCCCCTGTAGCCATTTTCGACAAATGCAAATGCGTGTCCAGTTTTAGTGCTGCATATTTTTGGTGTATACCACATTAGCTTCAGATTAAATAAACAAATAGTTCTGTACATTGATTAATCTAAAACGGTGGCAATACAGTTCACTGCTTAAGAAGGAAGCCCCTATATCACTCAAGGTCAGCTGCTAGCAAAGATCAAACATGCAGGTGATATTTTGGTATATCGAAAAAGGCAGGAATCTGATGGGCAAAAATGCTAGAATATATTTTGAATAAGGTCGTATCTCTGAAGTGAAGTGACAAGCTACTTCTTCCATTAATTAATGAATGAACCATGAATTAACTTATTTAATCGAGAAAAAACAAAACGTCCTGTCCGAAAATGTGTTCCAGGCTCTATGTAAAAGAAAAACCGCTCCATCATGGACTCAATTTGTGTTGTTATAATCTCATTTTCCAGATGGTGGTGTTTAAGTACATTGAGGATAAAGATGTGTTCCAGAAGTTTTATGCGAAAATGCTGGCAAAGCGCCTGGTCCACCAGAACAGCGCCAGCGACGACGCCGAGGCCAGCATGATCTCCAAACTGAAGGTTCCGCCAGCTTGCTTTAATGCCAGCGTTTCTTTTGGCATATCAGTACAATTCATCAACTAGAACAACACAGTCATGCCAGAATCTCTTAGAAGTTTGATTTGGTAGTCATTAATCAGTATTTATTTTTATTTATTTATTTATTTTTGCCTTTGGAGTAACCCAATATGCCTGTACGTCTTCTTACAGCAAGCATGTGGCTTCGAGTACACGTCCAAGCTTCAGCGCATGTTCCAGGACATCGGCGTCAGCAAGGACCTTAACGAGCAGTTCAAGAAGCACCTCACTAATTCGGAGCCTTTGGACTGTACGTACAAGCGATGACATTACCACTGCCACCTTTTTTTTCCCCTCTCTCTCTTCCTTTAATGCTTATAATCCGTCTCCCCCCCCAGTGGATTTCAGTATCCAGGTGCTGAGCTCCGGTTCCTGGCCTTTCCAGCAATCCTGCACTTTTGCGCTGCCCTCTGAGGTACACCACACACACACACACACACACACACACACACACACACACACAATATAGACTTCATTCATGCTGACACAGAGCTATTTAATTATGAAAAGCATGCAGTCTGTCATCACTGGCATCAGAACACTGCTTGCCATCTTGTACTCGAGTTCATTTCCTTATCCCAAGGAGTGTTATCCTCTCAGCCAAAGATCTTGTCTGCTCCACTGAGTCTTAATACATGCTACTGCTTGAACATGAACACCTCCATTTCTTTTTTGTTTGTTCTTTCAACCTGCAAAAGCCTGTTGATTTGATTTAAATATATATATTTTTTTTAACTTAAACACTTCTTCATTGCATTGCTATTGCATTGTGCATGGTTTCCTAACATTTTTTTTTTCTGGATGTTGTCTTGCGTCCCCCCCATCCCACACACAGTTGGAGAGGAGCTACCAAAGGTTCACAGCCTTTTACGCCAGCAGACACAGCGGCCGCAAACTCACCTGGCTGTACCACCTGTCCAAAGGAGAGCTGGTCACCAACTGCTTCAAAAACAGATATACCCTGCAGGTATAGGACACACCTCCAGCACATACAGAAGCACGTGTGGGTAGAGTCCAGACTTACTATTTCTTTAATGGGGTTTATACATGTATGTGTAAATATAAGGGTATATATCTGAAAAGAGCAAAAAAAACTTTTGCAAGATGATGGTCAATGTTTTTGATCTCTTCTAGTCCCTCAGGTTCAAAAAACTCGGTCATATTTGCCTTCTTCTATTACTTTCAGATTCGCAGTACAAAGCGAATCATCTTAAAAAGTTTGATTTATTTATTATAGAAAAAGCACCTAGGTATCATAATATCGTGTCAGGTCTAGAGCTGTGTGATTTAATAAATTTTTTTGTCGGTTTTCAATTTAGATTTAATTTAGTGTTTTACCTATTTAGGTAAATAAATAAATAAAAACATTTAAACATAAAAAAAACAAAAACATTTAATTGACGAATGACGAAATCCCGTAAAGATTTACAGCAGTTTCTGCAGAAAATGAAAATGGCTTCTATCGATCATCGTTTTTGCCAGAGTATAGCTAGTTTTTCTACTTCATGGCCATTTCGTCCAGTACCACCACCTACTGGACTGGAACGTGGTGCAGAAGATAATCGCTTTGCACAGGACATGACATGTACAGCACTCAATCTTCTACTTCAGCATTTTTTATTATTATTTCTATTTTTTTATTTTTTGTGTGTAGGCTTCAACGTTTCAGATGGCTATACTCCTACAGTACAACACAGAGGACGTGTACACGGTCCAGCAGTTGACTGACAGCACACAAATTAAAATCGTGAGTATCTCGCATCATCCGTACTTCACAAAGCACTTATTTGACATCTTTAAATATGAAAAAGTAATGTTTTTCTTTTTTATATATATATATATATATATATATATATATATATATATATATATATTTTTTTTTTTATATATATATTACAGGACATTTTAGTACAGGTCCTACAGATTTTATTGAAGTCCAAATTGCTGGTGAGTTACAGTTTCTGTGCAGAATTCTATCTAAAAAAGGAAGGAAAAAAAACATGATTTTGATTATTTACATTTCTTTTGTGTTAATTACTTCTAAATATGGTGTTGATGTGTCATGATGCAGGTCCTGGAGGATGAGAATGCTAACGTGGATGAGGTGGAGTTTAAACCAGACACCCTCATAAAACTCTACCTGGGCTATAAGAAGTAAGTCGCTGTTCATGATTAACATAGTTTAATCTACGTTGATTGTATTTGCAATTATTGAACCCAAAATTGTGACCCAAGTTTACATGATCCACAGTGTGACAATAACTCACAGGATTGAGACTAAACAGCTTGTTAGGGAGCAAGCTTCAGTTTGCTT
The DNA here is from genome assembly GCF_024256425.1 of Clarias gariepinus. Lineage (NCBI taxonomy): Eukaryota > Metazoa > Chordata > Actinopteri > Siluriformes > Clariidae > Clarias > Clarias gariepinus. The sequence goes on from NC_071124.1 coordinate 21,680,707, forward strand.
GAGGAAATAAAAATTCCACTTTGGAACAAAGTGTTTCTGGGCGAATGTGGACTTATTTTCACACATAAATTAGTCTTAGTTTATTAAGTTTATTAAGTATGTTGAATGTTTTGTAATTTTTTAAAGTTATTATTTATATAATTTTACTTCATCTCCAGTAAAAAGCTGCGAGTGAACATCAACGTGCCGATGAAGACGGAGCAGAAACAAGAGCAGGAAACTACTCACAAAAACATCGAAGAAGATCGAAAGCTTTTAATACAGGTATGTGTTCATGCCGTGAGACACCTTATTCCTCTGTGACCAACCTTTTGTGTGTGTGAGTAAATTATCCATGCATGTACTTCTGTAGGCGGCCATTGTGCGCATTATGAAGATGAGGAAGATGCTGAAGCACCAGCAGCTCCTGGCTGAGGTCCTTAACCAGCTCTCCTCCAGGTTCAAGCCCCGAGTCCCTGTCATCAAGGTACAAAGTACCACAGTACTCCTAAATTGTAATATGTATGAAATATGGTTTTCACAGAAATTTGTACGAGGAGGTTATACGAAATTATCATACTGACTTGCTGATTCGATTTGTATTGCGATTTTTTTTAAGGATAGTCGAACCCCGAAATTCGCAGGAGGTTATGTTCCTAGAGCACCTGCGAATTGTGAAAAACCGTGAATTTTGAATGTGGTCAAAAAATGCCTATTAATTCCCTTTTGTTTAGTTTAAACCCTTAATATGCTCTCAAAACACTTTCATTTCAGCTTAATACATTTAATACATTACCTTTAAAAAAAAAATGTAAAGGTAAATCCATATACTGTACAGTACTGTACTGCAGTGCTAGAATGTAAAATACCTATGTTTCTTTGGAATAAGCTGTCTTTTTTTTCTTTTTTCTTTTTCTTTTTTTTTATACATCAGTTCTGTAGGGTAAATATGATAATAATTCACCATCCCAAGAAACTTTTTTTTTTTCTGAATCTAAATGTCCATATAGATTTTATATGGACATTTAGCTAAATTTACCTTAATATTTATGTAAAATAAGTAAATTATTTTGTTCTTAATAGTCCAGTGGTAAAATTAATGAAAAATTATATATTGCCACCAAAAAAAGCCCTAAAAAATTGTAAAGGTTATTTGGGGTTTCTGCAGAAATGCAGGGAAAAATTATTGGTTGGGTTCTGAGGAAAAATCTGCGAACGACTAAGGCTGCGAACTCGAACGTTTTTTTGATATATCCAAACTTAGCAAATAATTTGCTCCTACCGTACAGGGCGCTGCGCTGCCTAATTAAATGTATAAATAAGTTAGTCTGCCACCTTTAGGATTATAGAGGAACGGCAAAGTTACAGCACTTCTAATGCACTCAAGTTTCTAGTGTTAAGTATTTAGGAAAGGAGTCTTTAGTGTCCGTGCTTATATGGTAGAGTCATCAGATCTTGTATAATACAAGACTAACTTGTTTTGTGGGCATTTATATTGCACAGTTGTTTATTTTTTTCCTGAAAATGAATACCTTGTCATTAGGCAGAATATTGTTCTTTGAGTATTGTTTTATGGTTTTTCCTGATTAATTTGAAAAACGCAGCCTTGCATTTTAACCATACAACAATAACAGAAATATTTCATTTTTCATTTGGATATTAAAGGTTTTGTGTCAGAGCATTGTTTTCTCTTTTTCAGAAATGCATCGACATTCTTATAGAGAAGGAGTACTTGGAAAGAGTGGACGGAGAGAAGGACACTTACAGCTACCTGGCTTAACCGTTTTCTTTTCATTCGCCCCTCATCTACGTCCCCCCCCCCCACTCCATCTCTCTTGCTTTCTCTGTTTTTGTTTTTTAAGTTGTCCCTAATGTAATAAACATCATTCCTTTGACGTTCAGCCTATGTCCTTGGGAATGTGTGAATGGAGGACGATTTTTTTAATTATTATTATTTAAAACTGCAAAGAAGAAAGACGAGCGGGAAAAAGCCGCTTGTGTAAACGTGTGTATCATCGTATGTGGAGTCTACTGAGCTGGACTTCCCTTTAAACAACTAAAAAAAAAAAACACCTGAGCATGTTGGAGTGTCTCGCTTCAGCAGAACTGGCTCAGGATGGACGGACTTCATTGTTGTAAATAAACCTGGACATTTAATCTGATAAGAAATCAATCTATTCCTGGAAAGAAAAAAAAACCTGCTACGGTTTGCATGCAAACTGCCTATGTGCATTTAAAGTAAAGTCATAAAGGATATGAAACAAAACAGAAAAATAACGTATTATTAGATAATTTAAGAATACCACCGCTTTGCGCGTGCGGTAATACGGCCAGAATGTTATCTTTTAACGAAGGAAAAGATTTTAGCTACACATCCCAAGGAAAGCAGCACGTGCTCGAGCCGGTCCTTAGGCGTGTCCTCGGCATTGTTTCCTGTTATGAAATATATCATTTGTATAGTGTGGTTCCCTTTTTTAAATGTGTGGTAAATAAAAATTAAAGGTTTCTGTATTGCCTTCTGATGCTGTGAAGTCTTTGGAGTTTGCCAGGTGTCCATGAGGACAGCGGGGACACGTCTTATTTGACTAACAAAATTTTTTTCTTTGCTTCTTGTTTAATTGGTAGAGCATTAAGGACTTGAAATGGCAAGAGGCAACATCATTACATTTTTATCTTAATAAACATTTGAGTAGTTGAGGGTTAAGGGCCTTGCTCTAGGGCCCAACAATAGCAAGTTGGTGCTAGGATTTGAACCTGGAAACTTCCGATCAATAGTCCAACACCTTAACCACTCAGGTGCTCTAAACAAATACCTGCAGCCAATGAAGCTCTGATAGAGCATATGCATTTGGCCTAAAATTTCCAGCCTTTAAATTTATTTATTTTAATACACATAGTTGCTTTCACATATTGAGGAGCACGTCCCTGCTTATCCTGAAGGCTTATTTCATTATAGCATAAATCAACGGTCGCTTGACTGTTAAGGGTACATATGACATAAGGGTACATATGCTTCACATTTCCTCATCCATCAGTGTAGAAAGATTCACTATTCAGAATATTTTTTAAAATAATTATCATAGTGGTTAGCACTGTGGCCTCACACTTCCAGGTTTAAGATTTGGATTTTTGCCTTCTGGTGTGTGAGCATGGAGTTTGCATGTTCTCCTTGTGCTTAATGGTTTCCTCTGGGTACTCTGGTTTCCTTCCATAGTTCAAAGACGTTGCCGAGTAAGCATGTGTGCTCCGCGATGGATTGGCCTACTGTCCAGGGTGTACCCCATGAAGTGTCCTGGGATAGGCTGCAGTCTTCCAGTGATCCTATACAGCATAAGTGATATACAGAATTAATTATTATAATAATTATTATTATAGTAGTAGTTGGTCTTTTACAACACTGCAATGACACGGGCATGTCAGGGTATAACAAATTGAAAAATATTTATTAATGTCACTGTCGGAATGAGAAACTTCTTAAGGGTGAAAAGAGAGAGTTTATGAATATACTTTATCTACTTTAACAGTGCATTCATAAAATTTTCAATTCGAACATGTCAATCATGTGCATACTGTATATAATAAGGTGCAAAGTGGTGAAACACAGAATAAGCATTTTATATACAGTATACTTAAGTTAAGATTGATTTTTTTTCCCCCTGAGAATTTTTCTTAATTAAAAATAATAACACACCACATCAGTCCTGATCTCAAAACTTTTTTTTTTTTAACACCTTTTGGGGAAACCCGGATGTAAGATAGAGCTCCAGGGAGCCAATCAGTGACGTTCACTGTGCACGTGCGCTCACCTCAGGTGTGCGGCACGAGAGCTCATTTAGCACAGCGGCGGGTCTCCGCTCGTGCCCCCGGTGCTGGACATGGAGCCCGCCGCAGAGACCACCAACGCAGGCGTGCATGTGCGCGATGACCTCGCCGAGAAATGTCAAAAACTCTTTCTGGAGTTTCTGGAGGAGTAAGTCATGCTCGTTATGAGTCACTTCTGGACTAAAGAATCAGATTAAACAGATTAACGTCATGTTTTCCGACAGCAAACACGATTTCGAGACACTCGAAGCGTTCGTGAAGGATTGTAGTGGCGTTAGTCGGCCAGTAGAGGGCACTCGTGATCCTTAAGTCTGCCATTGAAATGGCCAACTATAGTGCTTGCTCAAATGTTGGATTTATTTTTTTTGTGTTGTTGTAACCTGTCGTTTTTATTTATAGCACTTTTATTTTTACTTTCTAAAACTGATTATATAGTGTATACAATATGTAATTTACCAGTATGTACCAAAGTTCAGAGCAGTTTTCTCCTCCATGTTTGTCTATAATTTGTTCTTGCCCAATGGACCGCTTTCTTTCAACTTTATTGTCTATTGCACCATCCTCATATGAGGATGTATAATTATAAAATATAATTATTTTGCCTTTTTTTCACAGACATTGATTACATTTATGATTTTATAGTTATCAGCTATGCAATGTACAGTACACAACATTAGAGTCCGGGTCTCATGAGGATATACAAATAATCTAATCGGGTAAACGTTGATTCTGTAGACAGATGACTCGGGATATGTGTTAAAATAAATGATTTCGGACAAAAGTATTTGTCCAAATCTCCAATGTCCTTGTATCCAATATATATATATACGTACAATTCAATATGGCGTTGGTTCTCCATTTACAGCTATAACAGCTTCCACTCTTCTTGGAAGGCTGTCCACATGATTTTCTGTGGGAATTCGTGCCCATTCATTCTGTAGATCATTTAAGAGGTCAAGCATTGATGTTGGACGAGAAGGCCTCGGTCGCAATCTCCCAAAGGTGCTCAAAGCGGTTGAGCTCAGGGCTCTGTGTTCGGGCCAGTCACGTTCTTACACACCGAACATATCAAACCATGTTTTTGAAATAGAAAAGAGTCTTCTCCAAACTGTTGGCCCAAAGTTGGGAGCACAGCATCGCCCAAGATGTCTTGGTATACTAAAACATTAGGATTGTCCTTCATAGGAGATAAGGGACCTGGTTGAAATACTTGAATTCAATAATTATCAGGTTTAGCCGTATGTGTGTGAAACATCTGTGAGAAGTATAAGGTACTTCTACATGATTGTTTAATTGTTTGACCCCATTGACTGGCATTTTGAAACACCTATGACATCATATATTCACTCATGTGGAAAGTTCATGTGCTCACTGATTAACTCTGGAATTCATAACGTGTGTCAACAAACACTGGAACCTTAAACTGGAAACCCTTCCCTCTCACCCGCCATCTTTCCTGCTGGCGAAGGTCAAGGACAAGACTTTAAGACCCATTAAGCTAAACAAGTGCATTTTAAACTGCTACTCATGTTGTAAAACACAGCAGAGAAACACACTCAGAGGAACAAGCTTTCTTACTTCTTCCACATATGAGCTCAAAAATACTTATGATTGCCCAGAATCAAATGGTCCTGGATTGCTGTGGTGGTCTTATAGTCTTTGGGCAATAGAATGGAAGATTTCTGATGCATTACTGACAAAGACACTACAAAATACAGTCTAAAAGATGGGGACCAGTGATGGGTCGTTCATGAACGATTCATAGTTTTTGAACAAGTCTTTAATGTGACTCAGAAGAATGAGTAGTCTCAAGGAGTGATCAAATCATTTTCTACTTGGCACGCAATGCATCGCAAAGCCTTCGTAGCTTATATACCGGAAACAGAAATGAGTTTCATCTCCTGAGTCTTCTAGTCTGAGTCATTTGACTTGGATCAGAAGATGTGAGAGGTGAGCTGCTCATTTTATTTATCATAATATCTCATTAGCTGAATTGTAATATTGTAATTACTGGAACTATAGCCAAATTTGTGTATGTAGACGTGTTGGGGGTCTGTTTATTGAAAATGTAACATTTTATTTTATTTCTGATCAAAAGAATGAAATGAACTAAATGACCAAAAAAAAAAAAAAGATTTGTTTATTTTGATGAACGAGATTCAAAGAACTGAGTCACTAAAATGATCCAAACTTCTCACCACTAATGGGGACTTCCTAAAATAGCATAAGTCTAGTTATGTTGGAATCTCGTATTACTGTCTCAATCGATGAGCGCTCAGCCTCGTGAGTGATTTGGCGATTATTCAAATGGCTCACATATGATCCCCAAGGTGATCTTGGTATCATTGGGATGGTCGTTCTACTGTAAGCTCTTTAATAACTCTAATATTTAGGTTTCAGGATAAAACTGGCGACCCGCTGTATTTAGCAGAAGCTCAGGAGCTGATCCGACCTGAGAGAAACACTCTGACGGTGAGCTTCACCAACATCGAACGCTATAATCAACAACTGGCAACCACTATTCAAGAGGAGTACTACAGGTGAGTCTGATTTAGTATTAACCTGACAGTGGGGTTGATACTGGTGGAGAAATAAATCCCCTGAATTAAATTAAGGCTTGAGAAGAACTGGATTGAACAGCCTAATTTTTGATTTTGTATTCTCTGTTTAGGGTGTACCCGTTCCTTTGTAGAGCAGTGCGCCACTTCGCCAGAGACCATGGAAACATCCCACCATCCAAAGAGTTCTACGTGGCGTTTTCTGATTTTCCTTCAAGACAAAAGTAAACTTAACAATTTCTTGGAATACACAGGACTGAACATTGTGCTGTACATGTTTTATGGGTTGCTATCGAATAAATGAATGAATGTATGTATTTGTTAGCATGCACAATCCACCATCGTCGCAATCATGGGCTCTGATTTCCTTAATATGTTCCACAAGCTAGAAGATTTGGTTACTTTGCCGATTGTGTCACTTTTCTGCAGGATCCGTGAGCTTTCGACCGCACGTATCGGCACCCTGCTGCGCATCAGCGGGCAAGTGGTACGTACACACCCTGTTCACCCGGAGCTGGTAAACGGTACTTTCCTCTGCCTCGACTGCCAGTCTGTCATTAAAGATGTGGAGCAGCAATTCAAATATACCCAGCCCACCATCTGCAAGAACCCTGTCTGCGCCAACCGAAGAAGGTTCATGCTGGACACCAATAAATCACGCTTTGTCGACTTCCAAAAGGTAGGTAGAGAAAATATTTGTGACATGAGATGTCATGAATATTTCTCCAATCTTTGCAGTGGGAAACGCAAAGAAACGTTACCAACTAAGCACCAGAATCGGGTGGATACTGTGGGAACTGTGTGTTTGTTTCAGGTGCGTATTCAGGAGACTCAGGCGGAGTTGCCCCGAGGCTCTATCCCACGCAGTGTGGAGGTGATCCTGAGAGCAGAGGCTGTGGAGGCCGCACAGGCCGGAGACCGCTGTGACTTTACCGGGACTCTCATTGTGGTCCCAGACGTGTCTGCCATGGCTCTCTCGGGTGAGGATTGGAGTAATATTTTTATGTGTACCTGACTGAGTTCTATGCTGTCTTGCATTCTGTCTCCATAGCAAAACAGGACTTTAAAAGAGCATCTTCAGACTCTGTGGCGTGCCATTACTGAAAAAGCATTACCCCTAACTCACTCAACCCCCAAATTCATAACACTTGAAAATCTTGAAATTGTTAGTTGCTAGATAAGCGGATGGATTGGTTGGATGGATGATTGGGTGGATAAATGAATGGGTAAATTATTTGGTTTTGTAGTTGGGCAGGGTTGGTTGGGTCTGGCTGGACAGGTTGTTTGGATTGGGTGGGTTTTTGGTTTTAATGGATGGTTGGGTCAGTGGGTGTTCTGTAGGGTTTAGTTGGTGGATGGATGGTTGAATGCAGATATTCTGCACAGAATAAACCCAATGGAATTGTTAATTTTATTCCCTATAAATGTGTGTGCATGTCTTGCAGGCACCAGGGCAGAGACCAGTACCAGAGTGACTGGAAAGGAAGGTTTTGAGGCTGATGGAATCCAAGGCTTAAAGGCCTTAGGTGTCCGAGAGCTGTCCTATAGACTTGCTTTTCTGGCCAACCATGTTGGTGCAACCAACCCCAGGGTGAGGACTAGTTCTTAGTGTTCTCTATGAAACATTTGAATTTCCAATATAATGGTATAAGATTCTGTGCATGTTTTTTAGGAAGAGGGCTTTGTTTAAAACATTGTGTGTGCAGTTTGGAGGGCAGGAGCTGCGTCAGGAAGATCAGAGTGCGGAGAGTGTGAAGAATCAGATGACCGTGCAGGAGTGGGAGAAAGTGTTTGAGATGAGCCAAGACAAGAACCTTTACCACAACCTGTGCACCAGCCTTTTCCCTACCATCCATGGTGTGTTTTAGTACACGGTTATTGTATTTCTGTCAAACCTTTATTTTTATTTTTTTATTGCTGTGCGCAGACTGTATAGGTGAGCTATTTAACAGAGATGGGTTTAATTTAGAAGACCCTGGTTTCTAGGGTTGTAAGTTTGAAGATATGTTTTTGTTCAGAATATGATGGATTAAACTGGTTGTAGGGAATGATGAAATCAAGCGTGGGATATTGCTCATGCTTTTCGGTGGTGTCGCAAAGACCACCATGGAGGGAACATCTCTAAGAGGAGACATTAATGTTTGCATTATTGGTGATCCCAGTACTTCCAAAAGCCAGTTTCTCAAGTAAGTACAATACACTTCTCTGGAATTCTGAGTAAAGTGTTAAATAGCATAACTATTAACTCTCTCTCAGGCATGTTGAAGACTTCGTTCCCAGAGCTGTGTATACAAGCGGTAAAGCTAGTAGTGCTGCCGGTCTCACTGCTGCTGTGGTCAAAGACGAGGAGTCGCACGAGTTCGTCATCGAAGCTGGTGCCCTCATGTTGGCTGACAATGTAAGTACGATGCTTCTCTCTAGTTCTGTTTTTTTTTTTTTTTTAAACATTGGGCTATGCTTTAACCTTTTTACTTCCTATATCAGGGAGTTTGCTGTATTGATGAGTTTGATAAAATGGACTTGAAGGATCAAGTGGCCATCCATGAAGCCATGGAGCAACAGACCATCTCCATCACCAAGGCTGGAGTCAAGGTATCGGATCAGGGGAAAAAAAAACATTTGTAAATGGCACGGTGTTCCAGGATGTCAAGATGCAAATACATCTTTTGCCTTTCAAAAGTTTGTCAGTAGACTGAAGTAGCTGAAGGTTTGCACAATACAACAAAGGTTTTCCCTAAAGTTCAAAGGTTACTGCTGAAAAATAAACACACTTTTGAACCTTTTGTTAAAGAAAAATACTAAAGCTAATTGCAACTACAGAAAATGTTTGGTAAAGAATACGGTTTATAGTCTACATTTTTAGTTTTATAGGTAATGTTGTGTTACATCTACAAAGCAAATTTAGTAACTGATTTAAAATGAGAACTATGAAGAGCCGTTCCACCACAAGCATCTTTTGTTATATATATTTTTTCCTTGTCTTTTTTCGAGAATTAAGACAAAAATGCAGTTGTTAGTGTTATGTTAGAAAAGAAAATGTGTTCATGTTAGAAAAACTAAAAAAGTTGTGATGTATTATATGACTGGAGCAAAAGACAGCATCTATGACATTATATAACCATTAGTTCTAAATCCCATTAGAATTTAAATTACTTATTTGCCTTGTTTGTCTTTTTTAACACAGCCCTTAATGTTCTATTTATCCAGTTTAATAGTTTCTTTAAAGTCGTTTATTAAAATGACTTTATTTTATATTTTTTGGACTGTATGGTGATGAACTCTCTTGATGCAATCACTGGAGTTTTTAAAAGAACATGACCCAATTTTGTGTGTCTGTATGTACGTAGGCTACTTTGAATGCCCGTACGTCTATCCTGGCAGCAGCGAATCCCATTGATGGCAGGTACAATCGCTCCAAGTCTCTGAAGCAGAACGTCAACATGTCTGCGCCGATCATGTCCAGATTTGACCTCTTCTTCATTCTGGTGGATGAATGCAATGAGGTGACACTGAATACAGCTTTGTTGATTCTTTTTTCCATTCTGTATTTGGGGCAGTGGTGGCTCAGTCGGTTAAGGCTCTGGGTTACAAGGATTCTAGGTTGGGGATTGAAGCCTCGCCACCGCTGGGTCGCCACAGTTGGGTTATTGGGTAAGACCCTACCCCCACACCCCACTGCTTGGGCTGGTCCTCAGCCTGATAGAAAAATAGGAGCATTATGACAACTTGATCAAATAATGCAATGTTTTAAACCCTAATATAAAAGCCCAAGAAAAAAAAAAATTTTTGCTAATGGTTTTAAAGTGTACATATAAAAATAATTATCATAAACTATGCATTTTCCCTTATATAATATTGGTGTTTTCAGGTGACTGACTATGCTATAGCCAGGCGAATCGTAGACCTCCATGCCAGGAATGTGGAGTCAGTAGAACGTGTCTATGCTTCAGAAGACATCCAGAGATACATACTGTTCGCCAGACAGTTTCAGCCAAAGGTGTCTTGAGGGTCCAACAATTCATAGACAAGTCATCACTGATTTGCATTGACTTAACTATAATGTAGTGTCCTTTTTTTCTTTTTCTTTCCTTGTTCTTCTTTTTTTAGATCACCCCAGAGGCCCAGGAGTTTGTTGTTGAGCAGTACAAGCGGTTGCGTCAGAGAGACGGAGGCGGCACGGCCAAATCAGCTTGGAGAATCACGGTGCGACAGCTGGAGAGCATGCTGCGCTTGTCCGAGGCCATGGCACGTCTCTACTGCTCAGATGAGGTCAGATAAACTCCAGGCAGTTGCTTTTTATGTGTTTTTTTTTCTATAGAAAATTAGAATATCGTGCAAAAGTTCAAGCTGTCATTTGTCATAATTGAGATGATTATGGCTTACAGTTCATGAAAACCCCAAATCCACTATCTCAGAAAATTAGAAAAGGTTTAATATTCTAGGCTCAATGTGTCCCACTCTAATCAGCTAATTAAGCCATAACACCTGCAAAGGGTTCGTGAGCCTTTAAGTTGTCTCTGTCTGGTTCAGTAGGAAGCACAATCATTGGAAGACTGCTGACCTGACAGTTGTGCTATAAGCCATCATTGACATCCTCCATAAGGAGGGAAAGCCTCAAAAGGTAATTGCAAAAGGTAAGATGTTGGATATTCCCAAAGTGCTGTATCAAAGCACTTTAACAGAAAGTTATGTGGAAGGGAAAAGTGTGAAAGAAGAAGGTGCACAAGCAGCAGGGATGACCGCAGTCTGGAGAGGATTGTCAGGAAAAGGCCATTGAAAAGTGTTGGACTTTCACAAGAAGTGGACTGAGGCTGGAGTCGGTATATCAAGAACCACCACACACAGACGGATCCTGGACATGAGCTTCAAATGTTGTATTCCTCTTGTCAAGCCTCTCCTGAACGACCAACGTCAAAAGCGTCTTACCTGGGCTAAAGAAAAAAAGCCATCTTATCTGCTTGTGCTGGTCCACTGTGCTTCATTATGTCCAGGGTCAATGCAGCCATCCACCAGGAGATTTTGGAGCACTTCATGCTTCCTTCTGCAGACTAGCTGGCACCTGCCCACACTGCCAAAAGCACCAAAACCTGGTTAAATGACCGTGGGATTACTGTGCCACAGGCTAATAGCTTACATGCCACGCCGCATTGAGGCAGTAATTGCTGCAAAAGGGGCCCAATCTATGTACAATACTTGTTTTATTGAGTGCATGTAATATTCAAATTTTCTGAGATTGTGGAGTTGGGGTTTTCATGAGCTGTATAACAATCATCTTAATCATGATAAATTATGATTTATCATAATTGAGATGATTGTTATACAGCTCATGAAAACCCCAACACCACTATATATATATATATATATATATATATATATATATATATATATATATATATATATATATATATATATATATATTTATTCAGAAATTTCAGAAAACACCTACCTTTTTTTCAAAACTGTTTTAAATGTTGCTTTTCATGACTGTCCTGTAACATTTCTCTCTTCTCAACACCCCAGGTTCAACCTAAACATGTAAAAGAAGCATTTCGACTTCTGAACAAGTCGATCATTCGCGTCGACTCGCCTGATATCAACTTTGACCAGGAACAAGATGAAGATCTGCATGGTAGGCGTTCCTTGTATCACCGTATTATTGTCCTATTCCTTATTTAAATAAGAATTTTGGATTCAGTGCAGTAAACACCAACATGCTAATGGTGCAACTTGTGCCCTTTCTGTGTAGATCAGAACGAGCTGTTGACTGGGGAGATGGAGGGCCAGAATGGTGTTGCTGGTGATGCAGTGGAGGCCATGGACACTGGTGAGGTGGCGCAGCAGGAAAAGGCAGCAGCTCCAGCCAAACCGGCCCTCCGCATGTCTTTCGCAGACTATCGGCGAATCTCCAACCTGCTGGTGCTGCAAATGCAGAAAATGGAGCAGTGTGAGTCAATATGATCTTGTACAGCTTAGACAACTGAAGGGATGCATTAGATGTCCACCAGGTTATTAGATATATTTAACTGCTTTGTGGCCACTGCAACCTGGTTGTTTTTTAGATGAACTGGTTTGTCAACACTGGAAGCTGGTTGTCTGTGGATTGGCTGGGTTGTGGCCACTGGAAGCTGGCTGTTGATTGTTCTTAAGCTGAAATCACAATTTTTTTTAATTATTATAAGAATGAGCTTAAATTGTTGAATTATATCTTTTTATTTCCTTTCTTTTGCTCTCCAGTGGACGAAGAGTCATCTCTAAAGAAGAGCGAGCTCGTCAATTGGTACTTGAAGGAAATCGAGAGCGAGATTGAGACTGAGGCTGACCTCATTGCTAAGAAGAATCTTATTGAGAAAGTATTGCATCGGCTGATTCATTATGTGAGTGTAACCTTAAGCAACGTATAATATCAAATGTCTAAATCCCATTACCTAATCGTTCTTCTGAACTCAATCAAGTTTGAGAGAGTTTCTAAATTGGATGTGCATGTCGTGATTCAAAATATCCTACTTGTGCTGCATTGTGTTCTTATTAACCTCATATTCAACCAAGTAACTTTTCGAAGGCTTTTTCATTTAATGCATCATCAAAAAATAGATCGGAAATTACTTGTATAAGGAAAAGCATATTTTAAAAAAGATCTTCACTGCCAAGTTCTAATTTAATCTGACTGAAAAATAAAATAACTTGTGCTACCTAGTAAATGCACATGCACTACAGTATGTTCATGAAAAAAAGTGTTTCCTGTTGTACAGTTGCAATTGATTATAAAAAGCAATTTATTTACGGTTGCGCTATTCAGTATCACCCAGATAAGCATGGGTTCACTTTTAAAAATGATTCAGGTCATCCTAATGCTTTATTAGTATTATTTTTTTCCCCCCTTTACCATTGTCACCTCTGGCTGGCTAGGGAAAAACTATAAATGTATACTTTTTTTTTAAATTAATTAATTATTTTATTTATATATATCTATACATGTTTTAACCTATTTTATTTATGTATGGCTGCTTTTATCTATTGTTAAAAGTACTATACTATACATAATTTACTTGAATTGGACTACATAAATAGTCAATGCTAAAATGTTTTACTTACATGTAAGTAACATTTTATAATATAGCCTTAAACATTTGAAAAACATTACTAATGTTTCTTTGAAACTACTCATTGTGAACAAAGCCCTACCTTAACAATGTATGCTGTGAATAACATTTGCATGAATTACCTAGTTACAGTACATAAGAGGCATTGGGATTCAAATAGGTACATGTAAAGATAACACCTACAGTGACTAAATATTTTATGTTTACACTTTTAAAAAAAATATATATATATATTGCAGGACCATATCATCATAGAGTTGACCAAAACTGGCCTTAAGAAGGTTGCAGATGAAGGAGAAGAGCCTGTTATGGAGGAAGACCCTTTCCTAGTGGTTAATCCTAATTATGTATTGGAAGACTAGAGGAGAGTGGTGTTGATTTTTTTGTCTGTGTGTTATTGTATTTATTAGTTATTGTTTATGATAAATAAATTAAAACGGGGGAAACTGGTCTTTTTTTGGGTTTTTCCGTATACTACCTTTTTTATTTACACTAGGTGGAGCAATTTCCATGTGAAGGACATGCAGTATAAGGTAGATCTGCAACAGACATCAAAGGTTTGGAATAATATGCAGAGGGTAGGCTTGTAGGCTTTTGGAGCAAATCCTTAATTATATGCTTGGACCTATATGCTTGCTTCAATTATTACTGCATTAGTTTAAGAATGCATTATTAATTCATTTATGTTAAGTGTAATATTGAATGCACTTTTACAGGGCAAAAGGGAGTCCATTTAAGGCAACCTAAAAACATAAATGAAATTATGGTGAATTATATATCAATCAGCCATAACATTAAAACCACCTGTCTATTATTGTCATTATGAGGCATGGATAAGATTATTAAAAAAAAAAAAAAAAAGCCTACCTGTGTGAACATGATTCTGTCTAATTTCTGACAGGGGAACCTTAGTAGTGTTGCCTTGGAAATGCAAAAGATGTGTATTTGTTTGTCTGTTGATTTCAATCTTTCTTAAACGTTATATAGAATTGCTGACTTCTCCTTTAAATGTATGTTAAGTAATGGAGAAAAAGAATTCATGATCACCAAGCACCACCTCCAGGGTCTAGATTGTCTTAAAGTCTAAGGGGGAGAAGATGGATCATGGATGGATAGATTTCTCGTGTATATAATTGTTGGGTTTAGTTCAGTTGGACCCAGTTGTTGTTAAGTTATAAGAGGAGTTATCCTTCTTCTACAAGGTGAACATACTCGGAAAGAAGTGACCCAGACACGAAAGTGCAAAACTTAGTTCTCTAATTTACTGTTGGTCATTCAGCGCTTATATAGTGGTGTTCTCATGCAAAGTTTGGACAGGGGAGGGTGAAGAGGAAGCGATAAGACAAGAGTGTGAACATATAATATTACAATATGAATGCTAATATTGAGATATGAAGGTCAGCATGTGCTTTACTGGTCAAGGTGCAGATGCTTCCAGACCCCAAAAACAAAATGACTGACTGTTAAAAATATTTCTTGCTGTAGACGAGGCCAGTCTGTTCTTTTCCATGCACGTTTTGTAACTCTAGAAGAATTTACAATGAGTAAGCATATAATGATCGATTTTGTGCTAAAACATCTTTTTCAGGGGCTGGTACAGTCCATCATGAAAAAGTTAATTTTCTTTTGTAATTAAATTTAAATATTTCCATCCCTTTTCTGTTTTAATTTTAACAGTTATGACTTTCACCGCATGAAAGTAAAAAAAATCCAGCATGTTAGAATATTAGAATACTTCCTAAGATCAATCAAAATAGGATTATCTTGGTCAGGGCTCCTTTAGCACAAATTACTGCCTCAATGCGGCATGGCATGAGGCGATCAGACTGTAGCACTGCTAAGGGGTTGATGAAGACCAGGTAGCCTTCAGCTCATCTGTGTTGTTGGATTGGGTGTTTCTCGAGCAACAGGTGGCCAATCAAGCACAGTAATATCATGGTCAGAAATGAAGTTAGTGGCAGTTTTGGCACTGTGGTACATGTAAGTCTTACTGGAAAAGAAAATCGGCATCTCCGTAAAGCTTGTCAGCAGATGGAAGCATAAGGTGCTCTAAAATCTCCTGGTAGAAGGAAGGCTTTGATTTTTATGACCTGTAAGCTGTAGTCATCAATATTACTCTCGGGGTAATATTACAGGGATAGGCTGCCAATCCAGGTGATGCTGTAGCCTATGGAGAGAGCTGATTGGACGAGTTCTCTCAAAAGGGAGGGATGGAACACACGATCGCGGCTCTAAGCCACTCACATAAGTGGAAGGAGCGGATAGCAATATCCTCCAAGAGTGTTGCACCACTTCCAACAGTTCGTAAGCGAGCCGTTTAAAAAGATGTGTTGGTTCAGAACATGTCAGAGTCTTCAGCCTTCTTTTAGTGGTAGTTGTAGCCTTGCTGGTGGAGTGCCTGTTTGATGGGTGGGAATTTGATACAACTAAATTAGGGAGAGAATCTGGAAAAAATAATCCCCCAAAAATGACAAAAGGAAATAAACTTTTTCACAGTGTTGAACTTTTCAATACAACGTGGTAGTGCAGTGCATGCCATTTAATTTGGGGGTGGAGCTGATGAAATGGTATTAAAGGGAGGATGTGATCCAGTACCACTGACTGAGTATCATGTAAAACAAGAAAAAAAAAAAACATTAGCTTTCTATTAGGAATGTGGGTTAGACGTGAAAATTATTATTATTATTTACTTCTTGAGCCACGCCACCATCCCCGCCCAGCGCCCCTGGAACCTAGACCGGCCTCTCGCACTCATTCATCATCTATATACCGATTTATCCCGTATACAGGGTTGTGGGGGGTCTAGAGCCTATCCCAGGAAACTTAGGGCACGAGTTTACACCCTGGACGGGGTTCCAGTCACACACACACACACACACACACTATAGGCAATTTGGGAATGCCAATTAGCCTAATATGCATGTCTATGGACTTTCGGAGGAAACCAGAGTACCTCGAGGACTTCTTCAGCCACGCCCATGTTTACTAAGCCCCGCCCTTGGAATGTAGGTTGTGAACGGGGAAAAAACATCCAGACGCAAACACACATTCCGGATCGGATATCAGTTTCTTAAATGTTTTTCCTCAGCGCTATAATATTTATATCCTAAATTAATGTATTAAGCATCATTTAGTATAATTTTTGCAGGTTATTTATACAGGAAAAAAAACAACTATTGCACCTTTAAAATGTCTCAAGACGCAGATTCAGCGTAGTCAAATCTTCTGATTTTCCTGATGACCTTTAAAAAAAAAAAAAAACATCATCTGGTGTAAATTATGACAAATTGCCTAAAAGTAATAAACACGACACGACATTTAAAATGTTTTACGGTAACCTGATACTGCTCGCGCCGAGCCGCTCGCGCCTGTCAGTTGTAATCCTAGATGCGCGCGCGAGAGCGAACGCGCGTTTGAATCCTGAAAGCGTCGCGTGCCAAGCTCGAGCTTGAAACACAAGGATGTAACCGCCACCCCGAGCCGGGTATATAAAGCCCTGAGACACATCTGTCCGGAGAACCGCTCTGTGTGTGTGGGTGTGTGTGTGTGTGTGTACACACACCTCTCAGCGGCTCTCAACTCCTGTTGGTGTCAAATAAAAGTCTTAACAAGCTGCATGCTTGCATTGTACGGAAAAGGAAAGCGAGTTGGAATTACCTGGGAGTTGTATTATTAGCTTTTGGTGAGTAAAACTGTTCTTGTTTGCTAATAGTAGAGAAAAGTGAATAAGAGGAGTTAAGCGCACAAGAACTTCCTGAACAAGCAATAATAGCACAATAATTATTTGTACCCTGTACCAAGTTATAATGCTTAATGTAATGCTTGGAAGTAATGTAAAAATGGAACTTGCTATCCATGTAATTTATGGATATCACCTCAATGACAAGCACCCCCTTTATAATTTTACCCGCTTAATATTATAACTTACTACCATCTCTCATACTACAGTCAAATATATGATGTATACTTTAGTATGAGAGATTTTATAACTTACCACTATCTCTCACACTACAGACTTTCTCATATTTTACTTGATGCTTTTCCCTCAGTTCAGTTTCCCCAGAAGATAAAGGTCAGGTCTGGGTTAAAGAGTTTACACTGCTTATAAAAACCCTGCTTCCATTCATGTTTCTTGTTCTTGTTCAGAGTTTATAGTGTTTACAGCGCCCGGCCAAACATCATGATCCCACCTGGAGACTGTCTGTATGCAGGGAGGAAAAGGAGAAAACCCGTTCAAAAGCAGCTGAGTATTCCAACTTTTCATAACATTCAGGAAAAAAATTATAAGAATCGACAGATTTGCAGTCAGGTTGTTAAACTTGTTGGCTGAATGCAATGCAAGTGAAAGCGTTCCCATGCACTTCTACTTAATGTGTCGATTGACAAGTATCGATGAGCTCGTGTGGTTTGAGGACTGTAGATTGACTGGCATATGTTTAAAGGTGCAATTAGTGGGGGGGTTTTTCTCGCTTATTTGTTGGCTTGTTTTGTTTTTAAGATTTCTTACTTTTATAAATAACTTCCAAGTATTAACGTTATCGTAACAATATTGGTTTAAGACTTGACCTCAGTAGAGGTGTACTAACACTTTTATAAACCTGGCTTGTTTGTGTTTGTGGATGTATGGGCATGGAGTCAGTCAGTTTATAGACACTCTATAGACCAACGTGGATTGACAGAAATGAGGGGATAGGCTCAAAGATTTAAATAATTATAATACTACCACTACTACTAATAATAACAGCTCATTTTCAGAACTGTACCTGTTTACTAAGGCTTTAGTTAGTTGCATTTTAATGCAAATTTTTATTATCTTTAATTATTAATTCTAATAATGATAATTGTTTATAATATTTATTATAATGTTTATTATTATTATTAATATTATCTTACATAAGGAACCTTTAAAAAATCTACCATGCAGTTAAATTTCAATTAGAGATGTAATGTTTAGATATTGTGTATTGATTATAGAAGACAATACTGCTTTAAAGTGTCAGATCAGTATATGATTTTTTTTCTCTCCAGATAGTAAGGACTGTAGCTATGAGGATATAGGATATACAATAATAGTCCGATCTCTGGCAGTGTTTTCAATTAAAGATGGTATACGTTACAAAACGTTGACTATCAGCTGATATTGATACTGATCTGATGTCGCTTTCTTAAACAATAATTCACTTTTAATAGTTTATAAACAAAAGAATGTCGTCCACATCTCTTTTGCACAAAAATCACTTCTGTTGATAATGTAAAGGTTATAATGTTTTATTGTAATAAAGTATTTTATTGGATGTCTATTTATAAAGTCACATACAGTATTAAACATTAAATTGTATGAATTGATGTATTTCCAGTTTTTTTTCTCTTCCCAATACAATTCCAGTCTTTTCCAATTAGAACAGGATCTGATGTGTTTTCTCAGATATTTGATTTGAGATTTTATTTATTTAGCTGATATCAGCTCAGTAGTGATACTTAGTTCCCGAATTAGTGTCATTTTTACTATTAGTGCATCTTTACTTTATAAACCTTAGCGAAATATATATATAAAAAAGATATATTTTTTGGTATGTGTTCACCATCAAAGTGCAAATTACCCCCTCATGAAACTGTACAATTTTGCAGTATTACATATGAACAATTCCTATACGTTGTCATCTAAATTACATGATTCATCTATTTAGCTAAGTAGCAAGAAACATTTCAATATGGTACATTTAGGTTTTTCATGTGACACTTAACTCATATAAAACGATGACCATCTTGAGGCCGTAGTACTGGGCATGGAAAGGTATGTGGTGTTGGTGAGATGGTTTGAAAGGTGTGTCGAGTTTGACCAAAAAAAACATACTTCAGTAATGACCGTTCAAATTATTTCGTCTTTAAAACTGTGAGTAAGAGTTCCCGGTATTCTCTCCAAAATCCACCCTGTCCCTAACAATGATTAAGAACAGTAACGAAGATAAATGAATGAGTTTTAAATAACCCTCCAATTTAACCTTCTCAATCCTGACACATATTTATCCTTTGCCCTTTTTTGCATTTTTGTGTTTAATACACAATTAGCCAGCTTAATCCTGCTTCAGATTCAAAATGTTATGTCTCTGTGTTATTGTTTGAGTACAAATCCTACCCTAAGATAAAACACACACTCACACACACACACACACACACACATATGAAAACACTTATCAGATTTGGATCATTTTTCACAATGATTCAACTAAAAAAATTTTTTTGTTGTTGTTGTTTGGGTGGAGAAAAACTGAAGCAGCTGGGTAAAATCTAACTTTGACTTAACTCCTTATCATCTTCGTCATCCGTGGTGGCTCGACATGTTTCTAACATGGACCTCGTCTGTTTGGTTTCTAACAGAAAACCAGCTGGAACGAACCAGAAGTCAAACCCGTCAAAGAGACACCGGGACCGTCTCAATGCCGAGTTGGACCGACTGGCCAGCCTGTTGCCGTTCACACCAGACGTCATCTCTAAACTGGACAAGCTGTCGGTGTTGCGCCTCAGTGTGAGCTATCTCCGCGTCAAGAGCTTCTTTCAAAGTAAGATCAGTTGTGGGTCGTGGTATTGGAGAATTTTACTTAGTGTAGGTAAAGAGTTCTAAATCCTGGTGATGCCAACGCTCCTCTTTCTCCTGTGAAATTAAAACTAGCCAATCGCACGCATTCCTGAGCTCATGTATGTGGAAAAGGGTTGATTGCTTTTCCTCAGAGTAAAAGCCGTAATATACTGTATAGCCTACACGATCACTATACACATTGTTTCATTGAAAGGCTTCATACTACCTTTGTTGACAGACAAGCAAAGAATTCTTACTATTCTTTGTAAATTCTGTTATTTTTCCTCATAATATCTTTAGCATTTTAATAAGAGTGTAAGATTAAAACACGGCTATACATTTATCTCATTTCGTTTGTTTATTGCAGACAGGAACCAAACTTATAACTGAGGAAGTAACTGAGGAAATCCAACAACCACAAATGCTATAAGACTAAAAGAAGGAATTGTTCGATTTCTCGCTTTACCGTATGATACCTCGGGTTTCATTACGCTGTCACGGAAATTGTGGCTCGGTGTTGTGCACGTGTATTGAAAATAAGTTTTAACAATTCTGTTCATTTGTTGAAGATTCGTTGTTCAGAAAACAACTTGGAATCTAATTAGGAACAAAAAACATAGCAGAACTGGTCTCTTGAATGTTATGGCTCTGATGGGACTAGTTATGTTGACTCTGACTTTGTCCTTTTGTTCAGCCTGATTTATTTCTGGAAGTACTTTATTAAGGTCAAGAATTATTATTTTCGGGTGAATCATGATGTCGAAATTGAACTTGAATTATTTTTTCTATCCATATATACTGTCTGACCAAAAAACAGTTGCCCATTTCATTGAGTTACCTTCAGCTCTTACAGCAGACAATGTGGTGTCCAGTTCATGTGTGAAAATGATTCCTCATGCTACCAGAACCACTCTTTCACAATTTCAGTCCTGGAACATACCCGTGCTATCAGGGATGAAAAACTCCATAGATGTGATAACCTGGTCATTCAGTACATTCAGGTCATCAGCTGACTTCATTGTATTGCCACATAACGTTGCTGAGTCTAGACCTGAGCAAATGAAGCAATCCCAGATCATAACACTGTCTCCAGAGGCTTGTACAGTGGACACTTTGCATGATGGACGTGTTTCCAGTCCGACTCTGACATAAATCTTTATACTTCTTATCAAACAAAAGGCTTTTTCTTCTGATTAGCTACACTATAACTGTTTTTTTTTTTTATCGACACACAACTGTTTAGTCCCAGTCTTACGAGTCCTTGTCACATTCTGTGCGTATGAAAATGCTCTTCATTTTTTACCATTAAACATAGCTCTGTTTTTTTTGTGTATTTTTGGGATGCTTTTCCGACCACAATTCTTCCAAAAAGTTAACGGTTCAGCACTATCCCTCCAGAACTTTATAATCAGTTGAAAGTTTATTAACCCAGTTCCGTTCATTTCAAATCTCCTTAGTTGTTTTCTTTGCTTGATGCAGCTCAGGAATTTAACCCTTTTGAACTGGGGACTATTTTTTTTTATCAGGCTGTGTATATGAATGTGTTTCAGGCTGTATGGCAGACAGCATTGCATGTGTCTAATAAATGCTGCTGTTAGACGTGTTTATCCAGTTTACAGGATCATTAACCCCCTCGAAACTCTCATACAGTATTATTAGTTAAGTATGCACCTTAAAGCATATTTAGTAATAATAATAATCAGAAAAGTGGGTGTAAAAATGTGTAATGAAAGCAAGGATTTTCAGATAGATGAATCTTTGGATTTTGAGGAGTTTCTTTCGAAGCATGGCGCTCTGTTTATTTTTGTAAGTGTTAAAGCTCGGTCATGCTTAACTTCCCAGTTTCACTTACGTCAATTCAAATGTACGGTTTGTGTTGTTTTTTGTGTTTTTTTTTTTGTTTTGTTTTTTTCACTGCATAGAACAGTGAACTTGTGAACTCGGTATATTTGTTTGATGCAAATTTGTCTAAGAGTTCACCACCTCTGGTTGACCCTTTACAGCTACACGGTGCATGATTTGGAAATTTCCATGCCACTTATGTAAGAACGTCTGGTAATGTGTCCCAGACTACATTACATGTTTTATGTAGGATGACTACATTCTGTAGCCGTTACTGTGACTGCCTGCAACACCAACCGGACTTGTTCTTTGCCGCAATATCATTCACCCAAGATGTAATCACATATTAAAGGAATAAGAGGAAACTTAAACGTGACTGCTTGAACGTGACTGCTTTTACCCATTCACTTAAATAAACCAACGTCTGGACGTTGCTGTACTGTTTTTGGTTACAGGGTTTGTGTATTTTAAAGCTACAGCTTGTCGCACAAACTCCGCCACCTTAGCAAGCCCGCTAAAAACCCAGACCAGAGGATATAAGACACAGATCAGATGTGGCCTCATTAAAGATGAACTTTATATTACTAAATAGTTCCACCATTTTATTGTGGCTGCATTAATGTGACTGAAACACAAGATGAACCACCACATCATTTACCACATCAGTAAATATCTTTATTTTGAGAATGTTAAAGCACTTGAATGGGAAGTTTCAGATGTTCAAGCCACTCCGAGTCACTGGTCAGTGGCTTTCAGCAGCCTGGTGCTTTGGTGTTTTTGAGACTCACCATAATCCATGCATTACAGCACATGAGGGAGTAATTGAGTCCCACATGAAAAAGCCGGCAGCTGCCAAGATAAGAGACTTCTAGCACCGAATGCCTCCTAGGAAATGCTTTCCCGATTACAACCTGGTTTAGCCTGACAGCCTCACAATTAAATATGAAATTCTTGAGGGTGCAGATCATTGTCCTGTCTCTTGCATTTGATATTTTGGTATAGGTGTTTTTTTTAATTTTTTTTTATTTTTTAAATGATGCTTGACCAAAATGGTTAATCTAGGATAATTTTCCTAAGTGAGATGTTCATGGAGTGATTGAGATGTCCCTGAAGCTGCTAGCTGAGACAAGATAGAGCAGAATGTTTTATAGCTAAATTTCCATAAACCATAAAACTGGGCGTCAGCTCTTGTCAGCACTTAATTAAATGGAATTGTATGATGTTAGTCCGTACTGGGTTCATATTCTGGATTACTTTGTGTAGCTTTATATCATTCAGGCGCAGTCATATTCTGTCGCTATTGTAACTACAGCAAGAAATCGAATTTTCTTGATTTCATTTGAAAACTGAATCATTTAAATTTTTTGCTATTTAATTAGTGAAGCTGTCCCTTTGAACCAAGACGTGTTCCCTTCTTGTCGACTTTCTCTCTCTCTTTTTCTCTCTCTTTTTCTCTGAAACAAAAGCCAAGCCGCAAGAAAGCGCCTGCCGAACTTGTGTGCGAGTTCATTCAGAGATAACCAGAGCGAACAGATGTTAAACCGCTGATCCCTGGAGTCATAAATGCCCATGAAGGAATCCCAATTACGTGTGCGCCTGGCAGCCGTTCCAACTCTCTCTGGCAGATCCATACTGAACATAGCGTGCCAATCACAGGAAATTCCATCACAGCCCGCCTGTCCTGCAAAACACTTTTTAGATTTTTTTTCTTTTTTTCTCTTTTCATTTTTCATTGTGTACGCGTGTTCCATTCTTTACAGGGTCCAAGCTAAAAGCGAGGGACGGGAATTCTCAGCATGAGGTTTAACACTGCCTCTACCACTCCTTCGTGAGAAATCCATGTGCCTCTATGGCCTGCATGCCTCCACCTGCCATTCTTGTTTGTGTAAATTACTCCTGATCCGTGTGAGAGAGTTCAAATTTGAATAATTGTTATATAATTGGGAAAAACAGCATTCAGGGGAAACCAAATTGATCAGGTTTATATTCGTTGGCAACCGACAACAGCCCATCTGCACGCGATGTCGTGCAAATCAGCAATAAATGACCCAAATAAAGAATTCTGGCTCGAAGCTGCACAAAGTGTTGTGTGACAGCCGCAATTACGTATACTTGATGTTTCCTTACTAACGCCTCGTTTGTCCCTTGTTGGATTTCATAACAATCAAGTGTAACCCTTTTCACACATTATCTTATACATTTGCTATATATATATATTTTTTTTCAAGTTTTATTATCTTTCTTTAATTAACCCTCATAGTACTTTGTGACTAGTGTCCTTTTTTTCTAATTAGCTGCATTTAAATAAACTTTATATTATGCAGTAGTTGTCATATTTGAATTGGAGTGGGCGTTTACATAAAGAGCAGCTCCTATTTTTGCAGGCTATGATTTCCACCTCTTCATCCAATTTCGCCTCGAGCCCCAGTTATTCGGTTTCATATGAGCATAATACAATATTTTCGAACACATTCCAGTGTCGCCGCATACACAAAAACGGTTTTATTAGTGGAATGCAGATCTGCGCAATGATTTTTTCGTTTTATTTCTTTAATTTATTATCCATTTCATTTTATATTTTATTTTAAAGCATGATTTAATTTGAGCCAGGGATTCAATTAAAGTTTTTTATTTTATTTTATTTTATTTTGGTTCAGTCTGCATAGAAACAATATTTCTACAATCCTGTTTCTGGAGGAAACCAGTTAGCGTGGAATAAAAGAACATATTATAGTGTTTTCTACTTATAAAAGATTACAGATAACACAATTTGTATTTATTAATTAAGGCGGCACATGGACTTAATGGTTAGCAATTTCACCTTATACCTCCAGGGTCAGGGTTTGATTCCTGCCTCAGGTCTGTGTAGATAAAGTTCATGTGCATGTTCTCCCTGTGTTTGGTGGGTTTCCTCCAGGTACTCTGGTTTCCTCCTATAGTCCAAAAACATGCAAGTTAGTCTAATTGGCGTTCCCAGATTGGCTGTAGTGTGTGAATGAGAATCAAGCGTCGAGCTGGCAACCCGACCCCTTAAGTAACTGCCACAGAAATGACGTATATACAGTATATCTAGGGAGTATCTGTCGCCCAATGTGCCGGATGGCGCCTGAAGTAGATCATGTTTATTAATTAACATTTCAGGAAAAAAAGTGTGTTTTTTCCTTAGGACTAGCATGAATTGTTCTATTGTTCGTGTTATATATTGTTCTATATAATTGTTTAATGTCATATCTTCCTGTAGTGACAGGAAGTGACGGATTGTAGACAGGAGCTTAGACACACTGGGAAAATGTTAAGGGGTTAAACTTAGTAAAAATCGCACTGGAACAGAAAACGAATGTTAAACAACAATGTTAAAATAGCGTTCAAATGAATGTCTTTGAAAAAAAAAAAGTTTATTCATTCTCGCTCCCTGATCTCAGCAGTAGAGTTAGAGTTAGAATGATGGATGGTCTTAACATTGAGATTACTAGTAGAACCAGACGTGTTAAATTGGGTAAAAAAGCTTCAGAGTTGGTGATCAACACATTGTGGGTTTGGTTTGTCTTAGAAGTGGTTTGCTGTTGAAAGACAAGCTTTTCTTTGGAAAACAAACCACTGTTTGGTCTGTGTTTGATGCTGGTGAAGCCACACATTTATTTGTCATCTATTTGTTTTTTCGGTGCACACACACACACACACATACACACACACACACACACACACACACACACACACACACATCTGTTTGTACGTGCCTGCATACCTACAGTAATCAAGAGTAAGCCCATCACGTGACCGAGCCCAATCAGGCTTCAATTCATGTTCAGTTAATTTCACTAACCCCTTTCACACCTCATTCAGCAGGATGCCGTTTTTTTTCTTTCCCCTACTTCCTTTTTTAACCAAAAACAAAGCAGGAATTCACCGCACTAAACCTGATAGGTTCAGCCCTCAGACAGCAAGAACCTCAGTGTCTGTTGCAGTGTGGTTGTCTGGCCCTAAAACAGGCACGCTGGCCCTTTAAGAGGCTGCGCGTGCAATGGGAGTGGAAAAAAAACAGGGCTTGCGTGACTGTAGCAGACTGGGCCCTGACCTCAGAGAGCCGCTTATGAAAATGATCTGTCCATCAGGGCACACGAGACCAGCCGTGCACAAATGAGCCTGCCCGACCGACTCCTGCTCCTTCCTCCACTCTTCCTCTACATGCTGTATACTGTGTCTCTCTGTGTCTCACACGCTTCTGCTGCGTCAGTGCACGAAAATAAAACACATTACATTCCAGCATGTTCTAAACCTATTGTGTGTTGTAAAGAGAAAAGGCGTAGCTACCTGTGTGTAAAGCTGATCAGACAGCTGGGCTTAAAGCCTGCTTTACACCGCCATGTGTGAGTGGATCAGCAGCTATAGAAAGAGAGCTCTTGACTGGTGTTGTAGCTTTAATCACTGGCTGGGAAACATTCGCATGATTAGGACCAGGCCAGGAATCCAAGTCATCATGCTGAATCTTAGAGGAAAGTCAGTTCATAAATCATGATGTCATCTGTTTGTGTCTTGCTAAGAGGGTTAAAATTATTTCTTTGAGGTTCACAATTAAATGAAATCTGTGAAGTAGCAGATACAGATACTGTAATTTAAGCAATTTTGGGCTCGTTATTCCATCAAGAATGGGATTCAGGATTTTTATGAAAATAGGCACAATGTCATCTTGTGGTTCGCATATTTTTTTTATATTGTCCATAATTTATTATGTACAGTACGAGTCAAAACTTTGAGATAACACATATGGCACTAGGTAATTAAGAAACAACAACAGCAGCAGTCAGTTGTTATTTTAAGACACGAAAGTCAGCTGTTCTAGAATAACATGAACAATTCTTGCAAGAACAGTATTGTCAAGTGCATTTAAAAGGGTGAGTCAACAATTATCCGAATTCTGGCTGTAGAATCTAAGATATCTTAATTAACTTTTGGGAAAGACAAATACATCACTGTTCGACATAATCTCCTTGCTTTTCAGTACACTTTGTCCATTTGTCAACAAGCTTTCGTATTCCCTTATTAAAAAATGTTTTAGTCGGAACTGAGAAGCCATGAAGGCACGAATTCATCAGAAGTGAATCTTCGTCCCAGTGAGGCTACTTTGAGAATTCAAGGGATGCTTTCAAAATGCCCCTCGAGAATCCCAGAAAACTGTAAACATCAGTTTTCCGGCTAATTGTTGACTTTTGAACATTTTCTCGATCTGCGCTTGAGGACGTTTCCGTTCCATACGCTCAGGCACGTAGTGATGAATTCGTGTCTCGTCACCAGTAACAATCCTCCTTAAGTAACTTTCATCTTCCTTAGAGTATCGGTCCAAATTTGGTTTGCAGATATCCAGATGCTTCTGTTTACACTATTCCATGTGCTGCATAGAAGTTCATTTGGAGTTACCAGCCTCAGAATTCACCAAATAACAAACAGCACCTCAGATTAGAGCCTTCATGAAGGATTTACAGAAAATAAGTAGCAGATACATCTCAATATCAACTGCTCATATCTTTTGGATGCCTTCAGCATTGTTTTACAACGTAGAAAGAAAAAAACAGGAAAGACCAAGGAGTTAGAAGAGGTGTCCAAACGATTGACTGGTAGTGTATGTACCAAGGTGATTTTGCAACCCTAGTTCTCGATAAGCAGATGATGTGGTTGTTTAATGTAGCTGCCATACAAACAAAATAAATCTTAACTTCTTGTTAAAGGAAAGCATCACACTTATGTTATAAGCTAACAACTGACATATCTATGATTTGAATGTGTTTGAGTTAACGTGGACCATACAGAAGGTTTTAACTGTTATGTGCGATGTTTCAGGGCAGTTGGTTGTTTATGTAAAATGTCAGTGACTCGTAACTTTGACAAATTAGCTAGTTGTAGTAACTTTGACTTAACGCAGGACCTGCAGGCAATGTGTGAAGTCTCTCTTCAACTCTTTTGTCATCCTCAAAAAGCAGTGGATTTTCCTTACGACAATAATAAAAAAAAAATTTCTTTCCCAGTATAGGCCTTTTCCAAAAAGTTGAAAAGTCACTTCATGGCAAAAGTATCAATACATATCTACAAATACCCCCAAACATGTTATGCTATAAATCAATTGAAGAGGCATACTATTGAAAGACAAAGCAAAATCTAGTGGATATTTTAGTAATAACATTTTTCAACCGAATGGTAGAGATGGCTCAATCAGGTTAAGTTCAAACATTTTTCAATAAGATACAATGAATCAAATGTGCTTTAATAAGAAGTAAAACATTATAGGGTTAACATAGGTACAGTAACCAATGTTTATTCTGTAAATGCTTTCCAGAGTGAATTTGCAGTGTCCGAAACGTTTGTTCAAAAATCACATCACTTCGTGAGTGGTGCTGCTACTGTATATATTGGCTGTAAAAGCCACAATTGAGCAGACAGCATAGGACGACACCAAACTCACTAAATATGTTAGTAGTGAGTCCTGTGAGTTTGGTATGATCCTATACATCCTATCCTGTGCTGTCTGACACCAAACTTACCGGACAGCTCCATATATGTTAGTAGCAATAAGTGAAATATGCTAATGAGCGGAAAGCGTAATTATTGCCTCAAGCTCAAAGTGAGTGAACCCGTTCACTGGACCAGCACAGACCGCAAAGACTGATGCAGAACATAGTCATTTTCTTTAAGCACAGGTCTACTGGTAGAGGATTTTTATTATTATATAATCAGCGCCGAAGGTTATAGGATTCAGGCAAGGTTTTGCCTCTGTTGTCATTTCACACCGTGTGTTTTTAAGAAAGCTGTTGTAATCTAACACAGTGTATTTATCCCTGTGCAGTCTGTTCAGATTTGAGCACCGGATGTCAATAAGGGTTTGATGAGTCTAGCAGGACGGCCCGCATTCAGATTCCTGGCAGATACACCACTGTGCCCGTTATATACAGTACTATCTACAAGAGGGAAAATTTCTCTTACATAAATCTAACCGTATTAGTCCATCACATAAGCATACAAGGTGTTTAGAAAAGTTGTACAAGAGGAATCATTGGTTTGGACGAGGATGGCGTTTGGCAACCAGGTCGTGCAGTTCCTCTCTACATATTCTAGCTGGGGCATAAACACACATCTGCTCATAAATCTTACATCGCAGTCAGGAGTGAGGCCTGGACTTTATTTCCAAGCTAGCGTTACTATTTTTTTTCTTTCTATTCATTTTTTTTTTATTCTAGGCGAACAATGGTTTTGTGATAAGTAGGTCATCTACCTGCCTTCCTGAGACCACCTAGATGTTTTGGCACTGGTTTCAGAGTGAATCAACTGGCATGTGTCTTGAGAGAATAAACAAAAGGGGAAAAAAGAAAAGAAAAAAAAACTAAAAAAGATAACTCTCATTGTATTTGGTTTGCGAATTGGGTTGTGATGTTGCGAGGTGTCAGTAAGTGAAAGTGACACATTTAAGACTAAACAGTACTACTGAGAAAACTTTGCTCTGTAAAAGTTGCTGCATACATGCAGACACACACACATAGCTGTACAGATGCGGCGTGGGGGGGGTAGGGTAGGCAAAATAGCACACTCGCACGCTGAGTCACAGAGGCTCTGCACGCAACAGGGATTATTTGAAGACGGATTTGGGAATCCCTCACTCACTCCTCCCCTACACACACACACACACACACACACACGCACGCACACACTTTTTACCCCAGCCATTCATTTTCTATGTATAACATCCTTAGTCTTTCCTTGACCTGATTGTGAGCAGTCAGATTTAACATGAATCAGGTGAACATTCCAGCTCTTCATACACTCCTCCACAAACGCTCACATGCCTCTGACATCTTATTAAAAAAAACCTCCGTGCTGCAAAATTTCTGCCATGTTACATTTTTTTTTTCTCTCTCTTAATTCTTTCTGATCTGAAACTAGCTGAATAATCATATATTATATATTTGTTCACAGGTTTATCACAGGAAGTGACAGGAGGCCCTCTGTAACCTGTAGCGTGACTAATTGATGGCAGAATGAGGATGTGAAAGTGAACGATGTAATGAATAGATGTTTTGAGAGTCGTATCTATTTATGTCTTAATAAAATATCACATAAAATACATTTTTCAAGGCTGAAAAAATCCATAATTCTGTTTTTTTTTTTTTTTTAAGTCTGTGGTTATTCGCAAGAATTTTTTCAAATTATTATTATTTATTTATTTATTTAATTGTTTCCTTTTTAAAGCGTTTTAGCTCCGATATATAAAAAGTGCATGTGGTACCTGCGTGAGAAGGATTATGACGCACGTCTTGACCGTTGTTAAGAAAGAGGAAGTGAATATTTGAGTCACATGGTGGACATTACACGCTCAGGGCTGGGACGTCCGCTTAAAGCTTTCCACTGGCTTTGAAAATCTGAACTGCATATTTGTTGCAGTACACATGCTAAATATGAGTCTGCACGATTTGATTTATTTATTCATTTATATTTTGGATGATTTGAGTTACAAGGACAAGGGTTTGTTTAACATCAGAGTTATACTATGCAAAAAAGAAAGAGGAGTGTGAATTTTATCCCTTGCAAAAATCTGAGAACAAATTTTTCCGTTTAGTAAAACAAACAGGTACACTCAGCAGCAGTGGTCTTAGCTCTTAATATGAAACTTTTTGTCAGAAAAGAAAAGAAAAGAAATGTACACATTACTCCAAGCATATGCAATTCATCACAGAACTTAAAGAACTTTGGCACTTAGTTGTCATGCTGGACTTAATTCACAGGCATGACACGCTTACTTTATGTCGAAATTTGACACGTGAATGCATAAATCATAAAAACAATCATACACTCGCTCATCCTGGAATTAATTTCAAAGCGAAGGGATAACTCCTGAACCTTGCAGTTAACCTTTATATCAGCCACAAACATTTTTTAAATTAAAAGGAGCATTCCATACAAAGCCCAGAGTTTAACGTGGTTCCTCGCAAGGAGTCAGTATTCAGGAATTCAGATGTGTTTTTTTTTGCAAAGCAAACATATGCCACTTGAATCGCCATATTCAACAAAAGCACGCACATTCAGAGTTATTTTCCCCCGTCTCGGTCAACCGGTCACGGAAAGTGCTGCGGTAAGCTCTGAGAAAACCATCAGAACCTCTGAGAGAGGACGGTGGCGAAAAAAAAACACACACACAAAAAAAAAACAAGAGCCGGCACCGCACGGCAGCGGGTCACGAACTCGGGCACCGGATTCCCGTGTGGTCTGACACATGGCCAGAATGGGCAGCATCGAGGAGAAAAGTCTTTTCGTTGTGCGTTTGGCATAGGAGGTGGTCAACCTGCACCCACGACCTCCATCCACACCCCAAAATATCTAACGCAAGTGCAGGTTGGTTCATGTTGTGGAAATGAGACGGGTATATGACGTGCTGAGGCATTATTTGAGTGTGTATTCGTGCCTCTCAGGAGTGTGTGTGTGTGTGTACAAGATGGAAAGAAGGATTAAATTTACAGCATTTCAAAGATATTCCCTGGCAAATTTATTGAGGTTCAGAAATAGTCATAAACCTCTCTCACACATGCTTCTTTCCAAAAAAAGGTTTGTTTTGGATGCGTCCATGGAACCCATCTCTGTGTTTCTCTCTGTCTTTGCAGCTATTCAGGAGAAATCAAGCAAAAAGCAAAGCCCTGCATCCTGCAACCCTGAACCCAAGAAACACAGTCTAGCCAACGGCATTCTGGAAAGCGATCTTCTTCTTGAGGTGTGTGTGTGTGTGTAAGAAAGAGAAAGATTGCATTTAACCTACTTGTCCTTACATGACCTTAGTGAGGCATGAGTGTTTGTAAGTAAAGAAACTAGAAATAAGACTTCAAACTCAGACTTTTATCCTTCAACAGAATCCATAAATGTTATAAAAAAAAGGGTTTTAACATATGTTAACATACACATACATGCACTCATTCTGCATCTTTATATGCAGTGCCAGAGTGTCTTTTGGGAGAAGACCCTACCAAGGTCTTTATCATCCGATCAGTCGAGAGGAAGCACTTACAGAACACAATCCTGGTGCTTTTATCAGACATGAAAAGAAAAGCGGGCCAAACGTTCTCTTCCGTCCATCTGTCCTTCCTTCCTTCTTCTCCGTTTTTCTCGTCTGTCACCACAAAACAGCTTAAAAATATCCCGTGTAAGGAGACGGTAAAATAGTGTCAAGTGAGAAGCAGACTACTGTCGCACTCGAAGATTAATAGTAACCAAGCAGCACATTGAGCTCAATCAATACAGTCGATTAGTGGCTCAGTGAGATTACTCTGGGTCTGGGCGGTGCGATTGTGAAGAAAAAAAAAATTACTCAAAGAGAACACCTTTAGAAAGAGTTTTTTTCCTTAAAAAATGTCATGTCTGAGCTTCGTGTCACTCTGTTCATTATCTAATACTTCCAAACGTGAATTCTGATGCATCAGTAAGACATGTTTTCACCAAATCACTCGAACGTTCACCGGAAACATCATTGTGGTCTGCCATCGTATAAACAATTTCAACATTACAAATTGCCTAGCAACTCGAAACCACAAGAACACAGAAGTGTAAGAAGGCATTTTCAGGATTAAATGGAGTGAAAAAGCTTTTGGCTTTCGCGGTCTCCGGCGTTCATCCTGACGAGTTCGTTTCGAGCCGAAAGAAAACGCAAGCACATTGTAGAGAAGCAGGAGCAGTGTGCAAAATTTCAAATAAGTTGTCCGGATATGATACCCGCAAATCCAAATACATGTCTGACACTGTATATATAACACAGTCGATATATTAGTCCGTACATTCGCTAAGCTAGTGGTTTTACCAGTTAAAGGGTTAAATGCACTGTTTGGCTTGGTGATTACATTTACAATAGATCACACTTGGGTTGAAAGTGTCGAGTGTTAAATGTGTCCTTGTTGTTTCACTCTCTCTAGTCTTTGACAGGGTTTGCACTGATTGTTAGCTCAGACGGGGTCATCTTCTACGCTTCCTCTACGATCGTGGACTACCTGGGCTTCCATCAGGTAAATATCTGGTGGTGGTGTTTTTTCTACATCATTTTAATCCAGGATATCTTCTGACTGATACGGGATAGTAATATTTAAACCTGTATACGATGTATATGGTAGTTATGAGAAACACTCATAACTCTACACACTAAAAAACAACACTGTTATAATATTTCACTTGAGTGCCTTTATCTTTGATTGCAGTCTGCAATGTGGTGACCAATCAATTCCTCATGCTCCCAGAACAACTCTTTCACAATCTGGAATGAGTCCTGGAATATCAGGGAGGAAAAACTCCATAGATGTGATGACCTGGTCATTCGGTACATTTAGGACGTTTTATTGCCGCATAACATTACTGAAACTAGACCTGACTAACTGAAGCAACCCCAGATCATAACACTCCAGTCTCCACTGTGCATGATGGGTGTATCACCTTATGGGCTTCCCTTCTCACTCTGGATTAGGGTCCTCAGACCACATGACCTTTCTCCATCACTCCAAAGTCCAATTCTTTATGTTCCCTAGCAAATCAAAGCCGTCTTCTGATTAGTCTCACTGACAAGACCAACAGCTGTTTAGTCTCAATCCAGTGAGTTCTCACCACATAAGTGGAAATGCTCTTATTTTCACTAATATGAATTTTGTTTTTATGATGCAACTTCACCAAGCGTTTAAGTAATTTCCGATTACGATCATGCCTTGTTTTTTTTTTGCAGCCACATTTCTTTTATGAGGTTGACGCTTCAGTACTATCCTTCTAGGTCTTAATAATGTTTTGGACAGTCCATAACCCTTTTCCAGTCATTTTAAAAATTCCTTTTTTTTTTTTTTTTTTGACTTGATGCCCTTCAAGAATTCGGCCCTACTGGAATGGTGACTTCTGTGGTTTAATCATGAGAAACGTAATGAACAGTGATGTTTCATTAAAAAAAAAACAAGAAAAGGGTGGTGTTTTAAAGCTTATTGTACTATATAATAAGGTTGTAATTTGTATTTAAGCAGAAATCAGGATAGACTCACTCATCGTCTATACCACTATAGCCTATTCCAGGAGACTTAGGGCACAAGGCGGGGTACACCCTGGATGGGGTGCCAATCCCTCTCAGAGGACAGACTCTGTCTGTAATACAATGCTACATTAGGGAGTCAAAGCATCTGGTTATGTCCTAGGAAACTTTTCTAGCATATAAAGGCTCCCTGTTCTCAAAGGAATCAAAGCAAAAATCATGTTGTTTGTTTAAAAAAAACGGGGAGGGGGGGGGGGTCACGGTTGAAGTCATGTTTTTTTTTTTTTTTTTAAACCCCAAGGTTAATTTACAGATCTGTTACAGGGTTGTAAGTTTTAAGTTTCTTGGGCATGCCCTAAAACAGCTCTCGTAACAAAAGTCATTGAACAAAAGAGTCATCTGATCTGCCAGCTGATGGAAAATTAGATGGGATCGGTCCTTGCTGGGCGTGCGAGCACGGCTTCGTGAGACAAAGAGTTCATAGCAGTGCCTGTTTCAGTCAGGGATATAATGGGAAAGTTGAATATTTTACTGGGAGATTTTTTTTTTTCTGTAAACAGAGGATATAGCCATAACTCTGGGAAATGTGTGGTGGAATGATGCATGTGAGCAGGTTGTTTTTTTTCTTTTTCTCTTTCTCTCTCTTTCTTTTCCTTTCTCTCTTATTCTCATCATCATTGCATGGTTTTGTCTGTCATCATGCACGCCGACCTGCTGTCACGCAATGCCTAAACAAAACTAGAGCTGCAGAAGCCCTGCCCCCACAGCTCTCAGCGAGGAGGAGGAAGAAAGAGAGAGAGGCACGAGATCTCAAGCTGTCAGACAGACGCTCTGGCACTGAAGGAACCTTTTAAACATTACCACGGCTAAAAATAAACGAACAATTGTAGGGGATGATCAGGATTACACAAATGTGTCTGTTAAAACTTGCTTGTATGGCAAAGTTTAAGTGCAGTTACAGAAAATAGGGGGTTTCAAGGAGTGCTAGATGACATGTTGAATAGTATTATCGTCCATGAGAGCCAATAATAAGACTAATATTTTTTTTACCTTTTTACACCTAAAAAAGAGCTTACATCATAAAAATATAAATATCTACAATAACCTGATTTTTTTTAATGTTTTTTTTTTTTTTTGTAACTACAGCTGGAAATGTAGACTTTGTGACAGCTTTTTCTTTGGTTGGTTTGTCGGTGCATTGCAGAATTGACTGGTGGTTGTTTATACGCTGCCTGGCGAGAAGAAAAGAAAATCGCCATTTCAGAAGGGTCAAATTATTAACTTTAATGCTTTGAAATGACTGGAACTGGATTAAGAAACCTTCAACACATTATTAAAACCTGGAAGGATAGTGCTAAACTTTCATCCACAACTTTGTGAATAAAATGTGGTGGAAGAAAAAACAAACAAACAGGGATGGAGATTATGTAAACACTTGGTGAAGTTGCATGGTAAAAAAAACATCAACAGTAAAAACCATAACAATGTTTAATAATAAAAGTAAAAGCATTTCCATACACACACAATGTGATGAGAACTCACAGGATTTTGGAACTAAACAGCCGTGTGGACACAAGAAAAGCATTTAGTTAGTAGGACTCATTAGAAAAGAAGGCTTGAGTTTGCTAGCTAGGGAGCGTAAAGATTGGAGTTTAAAACGATAAAAAAGGTAATGTGTCTCATCTGATGCGTCCAGGTTGAGCCTATTCCAGAGCAATGGGACAGGAAACCAACGACATCAGATCTAGACTCAGCAACGTTATGTGGCAATAAAATGACGTCAGCTGATGACCTGAACGTACTGAATGACTGATGAAGTTTCACATCTATAGAGTTTTTCTTCCCTGATAGCACGGAGCATAATCCAGGACTAAAATTGTAAAAGAATAATAAAAAGTTGTGCCAAACACATTTTTCTGTGTGTGTGTGAAAGAGATAGAGTGTGTGTGTGTTTGCGCGTGTGTGGGACTCGCTCTGTTGGTTTCCTGTTACTGACACTTGCAGTGTAAACCAGGAGCAGGCCTATTGTACGCCACTCACCCAACCATGGAGCAGGTCAAGTGTGTATTACAATGCAGCAGCCAAACACAAAGGGGTCACTGACGTAGAAGGTTAAATGGGGTTGAAATCAAAGCTGTGTGTGTGTGTGTGTGTGTGTGTCTGCTTGCTCTTTTGACTCTTTCAGACTGATGTGATGCACCAGAACGTCTTTGATTATATCCATGTGGACGAACGGCAGGAGTTCAGAAGACAACTGCACTGGGCCATGAATCCCCAGCAGGAGCACCACTCACCCTCAGGAACTGGTGTGTGTGTGTGTGTGTGTGTGTGTATAAACATTGACACAGGAAAACTGAACTGTGTTTAGTTTTTATATTTGAGTCATGATGAGATTATAATCAGTTAAAAACCTAATAAGGAGAAGAGTATGTAATGGTATTTACTGTACTCTGAACTAGGCAGCCATGTCACATCAGTATGCTTATATAAAGGTTTTTATCAGCTATTTTCTGGCTCTGAATTGTGTGTATGCATAGATGAAGACTACATGGTGAGAAATCTGTTTAACGCCCAAGAGCTGGACGGTGTCCCCACTGACCTGTCTCCGTTCCTCACCCGCTGCTTCATCGCTCGAGTACGCTGCCTGCTCGACAACAAGTCGGGCTTCCTGGTGGGTCACTACAGCAAGAGTGCATATCGTGCCAGGCATACCATGTGACTTGGTATTGGTGTAGAAGTCATCTTTACGGTGTCATGACCTATGTCCTAGGATATAAGCCTTGTATAGCATTGCGTTTTATTTCCCTTAAAAATGGTCTCAGTTCCTTAATTTGTGCAGTGAAACAATCTAAATGTTTTAAGACAAGGGGAAAAAAATACAATGCATCTAAATCAGATCTTAACCAGAATCATCTTCATGCCTGTCGTTTTTTGTTTGCCACATGCTGTCTGATATGTTTTTTTTTTTTTCTCTGTTCCTAAAGAGGATGCAGTTCCAGGGCAGTCTGAAGTTCCTCCAAGGCCAGAAGAGGAAGAGTAAAACCGGAGCTTTGCTGCCGCCTCAACTGGCTCTGTTCTGTGTGGCCGTGCCGCTCGTCCTGCCCTCTATCACTGAGCTCAAGATAAAGGGCATAATGAACAAACAGAAAGTCCCCAACATCAGGTTTGTATTCCATGCATGAGCACGCATAGCTCGTTTAAGTGGATATGAGTTATAAGTCGATTTTGTTTAAATATAACGTTTGCTTCAGTAGACTTTTTGGTTGTTAGCATTCTGTCAATTCTAATACAGTGGAACCTCGGATTGCGAGTAACACGGTTTGCGAGTGGCCTGCAAGACGAACAAAGATTTTTAATAAATTTTGACTTGGAAAACGAACAGGTCTTGGTTTACGAGTACCGAGTATCATGTATCACGCATGCGCTTCTTGTATTGACGTCGAGTGTGACGTGATTACAACTGAGCCAACGGTTTTTCTCTCTCTTGCGCTGCAGAATTGTGGGTAACCGTTCCCCTGCTGGGTCTTAGTGCGCGTCTCTTACTGGTATAATCAACATCCTTGCACGCGTGTACTGTTTACTATAACACTGTGACCACGTTGTGTGTAAAACATATTTTATTTTGTGCTTGTATGCGTGTGTGTACAACGCGCGTGTAAAGCAAAAGCAAGTCTCATTAGAAAGGTTAAAGATCCATTTTCTCTCTCTGCTTAAGGCTTAGTGTCTGTGTGCGCACGCGTCATTGGACACATTGGACACCGTGCCACACACACAGCACCCTTCTACTTTCGTCTTCACAGACACACACACTCTCTTTCTCTCTGCTCTACCCAGAAACACTGCCCTGTCGCAATTTTTTTCAACAGTAAAGTGCTGGTTAATTAGTGATTCCGTTAGTGTGTCGCTCAATCAAGTGTCATTAGAGAGATTTCTTTTTTATTTTGCAGATAAAACAGTGTTTCCGTTGTGTGTGTGTGTGTGTGAAAAGAGTGGAGGAAGGGTAACTGTGTAAGACAAGAAGGGGAGAGGGGGAGGAGCCCCTTTCACACACACACACACATACACAAACGGAAACACTTATCTGTCTGGATTTATTTTTACTTTTTTTTAAAGGTAAAGTACAGGTTAATTTTTTTTTTTTACTTAATATTTTATATTAATTATTTTTAGGTATTTATTTTTTGGGCTGTGGAACGAAGACTTTGAGTTTCCATTATTCCTTATGGAAAAATTTGATTTGGTTTAAGAGTGTTTTGAAATACGAGCCTACTTCCCGAACAAATTATGCTCGTAATGCAAGTTTTCACTATAAATCAGTTTTGTCAAAGGAAATTAGAAGTGTCATAGCAAGGGTTAGGTTAGGGTTACGTTAGGTTAATCGTTAGGGTTACGATTTCACATGTGATTGAAGTTAAATTGCATAACATTTTACAAATAAAAATTTGATCAAAAAAGTTATTAATTCAACCATTTTACTCTGTAATTAGTAAGAAATTATTTGTTCATGTCATTTTTGACCATATACAGTAATGTAAGAAATAAAGTACAATCACATTAATTTCTTTTGTTTTTTACAGCCTACATAACAATAATGTGGTCCTCACCAACATCTAGAAACAAAATCAAAACAGTTAATTTTAATAAAGTACCTATTTTCACTAGAAAGTAAACCTTCAGGAACAAGGTGGGAAAAAATTTAATTGTACGCATTATAATTCACTGTCACTTACTCCTTCTCTATGCCGCTTATCCTGTACAGGGTCACAGGAGTCTTTCTCAGCCAATCCAACGCAGGGCACAAGCATACACACACCCACACACTCATGCACACAGTATGGGCAATTTTAAAAATCCAGTTAGCCTTAATCTGAATGTCTTTGGGCTGTGGGAGGAAACCAGAGCACCCCGAGAAAACCCCGCTAAGCACATAGAGAACATAAAACATGCAAATTCCATGCAGACAGAGTCAAAGGCTGAACTCAAACCCCAACCCTGGCGGTGCGAGGCCACAGTGCTAGCCGTGCCGCCCACTGTTATTCAGTAACATGTGAAATTACATTTGCCAACAAGAACTAAATGTTTTCTGTATGAGTTTTTCAGTCTCTCACATCATTTTAAAGAAATCCGTGCCCTGTTCTCCTTATAATATTTCTTCTTTTCATTGACGTTTAAAGGCATCAATTTTTATGCACAGCTTCCTGAAGATCCCTTCCAGAACATCTCCAAAGTTGTTGATTTGGCCATTTCAATACATATTGTTTGTGATTTGTTTCTTCATAGCCATTGAGACGTCAATGTGTGGTTGGGATTGTTGTCATGTTGCATGACCCAGTTTCAGCTCAGTTTAAGCTGTTGGACAGATGGCCTCGCATTTGTCTCACGAATATTTTGGAATTAAGTGGAATTCATTGTCATTGTCTCAGTGATTGCAAGTTGTCCAAGTGGCTGTGAAACAAGCAGAAATCATCACCTGTCCACTACCATGCTTTACAGCTGGTATGAAATATGTATTTAGAAGCAGCACGCTGTTTTTGGTTTTATTCAAACATTGTGCTGTGCAAGATGACCAAACATCTCCACATTGGGCTCATCAGTCCGAACGATATCGCTCAAAAAATTTGTCATTTGTTTAGATGCGGATTTGCTCATTTCATGTTCCTTCTGGAATGAAAGACATTTTCCTAGGCACATGCACATGAAAGATATATTTATCTACCAGTCTTTTTCTAGTCATGCTATAATGAACATGAACCTATAGGGACCTTATTAGAGGCTCATATTTGTAAGATCACACATATGGCATATAATGTAGCTCCTTAACGAAACGTTCACTTGCGGAAAGATTGGAAACTCTCATGAAGGCTCTTCTTTTGTAAACGAGTTTTTTCACTGCATATGATGGTGAATATCAAGTAGTTTGGAGGT
Source organism: Clarias gariepinus (assembly GCF_024256425.1). Taxonomy (NCBI): domain Eukaryota; kingdom Metazoa; phylum Chordata; class Actinopteri; order Siluriformes; family Clariidae; genus Clarias; species Clarias gariepinus. The sequence continues at coordinate 21,720,529 of NC_071124.1, forward strand.
GACCTTATAGCCCTTCCCAGATTGATGAGCAGCGACAGTTGCTTAATGGCTGGTGTCCTTTTTTCTTGGCATTATGTAGTCGTACACCCGTGTGCTCCAGAACAGCAAACTGCCAGAACTTCTGCCTGACTGCTAATTACTATCGTAATAAAAGCGCAGAAAGGAAGAGTTTGTTTAGTTCCGCACCTGGTGTCTAAATATTGGATTGATATTTCTTTAGGTAAAATGATTACATTTTGGGCGGCACGGTGGGGTAGTGTTTAGCGCTATCACCTAAACGGTTCGGAATCGATTTCCGTCTCTGTGCGCACGGAGTTTGCATGTTCTTCTCGTGCTTGGTGGGTTTCCTCTGGGTACTTCGGTTTTCTCCCACAGTCCAAAGACCTGCAGGTTAGGCTAATTGGCGTTCCCAAATTGGCCGTAGTGTGTAAATGAGTGTGTGGGTAAGTGTTTGTGCGTCTGCCCTGCGATGGATTGGCTCCCTGTCCAGGGTGTACCCCGCCTCGTGCCCTATTTGCAATTTCTCTTTTCCATGACTGTGGTTTATCACAAAGCACTGCAGTGTGTCCAGTACTCTTTTATGTAGATCAGCCTGGTTTTTCATTGAATCTGTCTGCTTCCTTTATTTTATATTATAACATAAATCTATAACACAGTTTATGCAGCTGTTTTCAGTAGATGACTAGATAAAGAAAAAATTATGGGAAAAATGGTCCAAAAAATGGTCCAAACAATTTCACAGTAATTTTTTTTTATTGAGAAAAACAGCAGTCATTTGCATGACATTCTTTTAAATAAAACATTGAATTAAGATATTTTTTTCTACATTTCCAAATCATTCAGTATAATGTGGTTTATTGTTTTACATTTTGCAGTGAAAAGCGGCTCCACATTTCTCACACCTCTTGTGACGCTGCCGACATGACGCTCAACTGGCACAGCGGATCATGGGCGAATCTTTCCAAAGATGGGATCCAGTATAAAAGTGAAGGTTTCTACAGTCAGGACGAGCCCCTTAACTTCTGCGTGTCCTCTATGCCGGTCCAAAAAGTGCAGCCAACGCAAAATTCCTGGGACTCTCGGTGTCATTCCGCCTCCCCCAGCGGCTACTTCGGCAGCAAACTGGGGAAGCACGTCCAGTCCGGGAAGTTCCGCTTCTCCCCTGGTTGTGCCACTGCGATGTCCCAGTGTAAACAGCTTGGACAGCTTGGTGATAAGGACGGGTACTGTGGGTACAGGAAGGCCGAGAGTAGATACATGGGAAATAGTGGTTGTTACAGCAACCTACTCCTGCCTGAGACTGCCATAAAAACAGAGCACGACTCGGACTCAGAGAACGGCTGCAGCGTCTACAGCGCGCCGCATAACGCCGCCTGGCGTTACAACACACCCTTCACTGACACACAGCAGGTGAAAACGGAGGAAGACTATAATGAGTATTACTGCAAACCTGGCATCACGAACGTCTCGGGACTCAACGGACAGCACAAATATCTTTACACAGGAGCACCCAGGCCGCTTAAATGCGTCCTTAACAAAGACTATTCTGAACCTCAGGGGACAAACTGCCACACGTACATGAACAGTCCCGAGTCCAAGGTGTTTATGCAGCCTGACTACAAGCTGAGCTACGAGGTGAGGAACCACAGTCTCCTTCACCCCATCAAACGGGAACCCATGGACTCCCTGCCCTGGACCGAAAGCAGCCATGATGTTGTTCAGGAACATGTGGACAGAAACGATGCGAACTTTACGCTCAATTCGGTGGTGCACAAAACCAGTGCCTATCTCTACATGCAGTAACTTAACTTTTAGCGCCAAATGATGCCTTTTATGAACCTCAGGTTTTTATGTCTTGTCTTACAGACAGGTGTTAAAGCACTTGTTTTATTAAGGGCTAGTTCTCGATGATGGCACTTTAACAAGTCACTTAGTATTTTGTTTGTAACCTTCGTTTGCAGTTGCCTCTTATGGAATTGTACATCATACACAGTACATATTTTTAACTATATTGTATATTTCATATGCATTTGTGTACACCACAAAAAAGAAGGAAAGATTCTTCAGTTATGGGATACCACACCTTGAATTTTGCGTTCTGATTGGTCAGATGATGATGATGGATAATTCTCTATAACAGCACCAATGAGAGTTTTGTACGCTTTCTATTGCGCCATCATTTTTAAATCATTCAATTTAACAGTTTTCCTTGAAGATGTGCTGGAATTTAACTGCACACTCATAAGCGCGTTTAAAAAAAATTTACAGCGCCACCTGTTGAATTTTGAGATTAACAAATTTTTTTTTTCAAGGTTGGTTTTTTTCTTTGATATAAGGGCGTTTTCTATTTCAATTTTAAAGTGGCATCTTCTCTTCTCAAGAGTCGAGTGTGATGAAATTAAGCCTATATGTCACCTCAAGCTCGACCGAATGCACCTGTGAAAAGCCTATTAAAATCCATTGTCATTTTTTACGTGATGTGTGAACAAACAAAAATTTCAAAATCTTAATGTGTTACTTGATCTATTACTCATCGTCCTCCCAAATCATTTTTTCGTAAATATCTTCAGTTTACACATACACCAACTTTACAATTTTATTATATGTATGAATAATATAATAGTCACCTTGCACTGTCACCTTGCACCTACAGGGTCCGGGTTCGATTCCTGCCTCGAGGTCTGTGTGCATGGAGTTTCTTCCCGTGCTTGGTGGGTTTCCTCGTGGTCCACAGTCCTCACACACCAAATTTCCTGTAGTTTGAATGTTGACCAAAAGTCTCACTGCCTACTTAAATGCTAAATGTAAATGTACCATGGTCGTAAAAAAGGGAATAGATGTGTAATGGTCATCACTGGCCTCCATGCTCCCTTGTTTGACTACAGAGGTTCCAAGAAGGAGATTAATTCAGCATTAAGAGAAAAAGTGAGCTAATTTTACACAACAGGAAGTCTTCTTGACTTAAAGGAGGTTGGGAAGTAATTGCTGTAACATAAGTGATAACATGAACTAAGTTGTTTTATGGACTTTTCAAAAAAAATTTAAGTTCAGGTCTGCTGTTATAGGAAATATCTGCTTGATTTAAGAAACTTCACTGACTCAACTAAAATTAGTTGTGTATCCCTTTTTTCCGCAACTCTTAACATTAACTTGGATCAAAAATGAAGTATAAAACAGTATTTTGACTTGAAAACAAGCGTGGTTTGTTCTGTCATTCTGGATTATTGTCTGTTTGTGAAGAAACCGGATTTTTAGGTCAAAAACTCAGTTCTTTTACTTTTAGATGTTTATTATTATTATTATTATTATTATTATTATTATGAAAAACAAGTTTTGATTTGAAGGTCTTAAAGAGAGGATAATGCATGAGCTACTATCATTTACAAAGCATCATCTGTTTTCTTGTTATCTGGTCATGAGCAGCATTTCACCTGAGGACGAAGATGCTCCTGGTGTCAGATTTGCATGTGCGTGCAAGCGTGAATGCAACAGCGTCAGCTTGTGTGTGTGTTTGTGTGTCTGTGTGTGTTTGTATATTATCAACCTGTGATGACAAATGATTGCCTGATGTCTAAATAAATGTTTTAATTTAACCTTGTCTTAAAATCTTTTCTTTGATGACATCATTAAAAAGGTTTTCTGACTTAATGGGTTCAGTTGTATTGCAGTGTTATGTTGTTTTAACTTGCATCTTATTTCGTCTAGCATTTCCTTTTTTTTTATTACAACGAGCTTAAATTCGCTCAGTGCTGCAGAGCGGCGGTGCATTTCAACACCTTGTATTTTATTTCTGTTTTGTATATTTTAGACAAATGTATTTAAATTAATGCAACAAAAAAATTGCTACATTGCTTATGGGAAAGATCTTATTTCAATATATGGCATGGTTTTGTATTTTATCTTTATTTGTGATGAAGGATTTACTTTTCTATGTGATCTCTTTATTAACCTACATCATAACACACAATGTAAAAGATAATTGAGTAAATAGGAGCATATTAATGTCAGAAAACTGACTATACATCAGGACCCATCTGTCTGCTTCTTTAGATAAACTTAACACTATGAATTACCTATTTTTTATAGCAGACAAAATGGCGAAGCATAAGGATTTAAGTAGCTTTGACAAGAGCCAGATTGTAATGGCTAGGACTGGCTCAGAGCAACTCCAAAACTATAGCTATTGTCAGATGTTTCCAGGCTGCAGTGGGCAGGACATACCAAAAGGCTGGCCTGTGAACACTGATCCAATAGAAGCCCCAGTGTGGATCAAACGGATGAAAAGGTTAATGATGGTTGTGATAAAAATGTGTCAGAACACACAGGGCACTGTTTTGTTGGCAAAAAGTGGACCTACTCAATATTAGGCAGGTGGTCATAAAGTTATGGCTGATTAGTGTACAGTATGTACATTAGTGAGTATACATATTCTTTTAAGTGAAACAAGTCGACTTTCAAACACGATCTATATAATCCATGTTTTTAACAGATGTAGGCAATCAATATATTACATTCATATGAATAATTATATTAACATTAAGATGCTGTTCACTGTATTAGTCCGATCCAGTTTGTGAAAGAGGTGACTCTTTGAATCGGTTCTTTTAGGCGATCTTTGAAGGAAAGAATTTATTTAATAAACAGTAATTTATCGTACTAATTAAAAGCAAATCTTTGTAATAAAACACATGCAACTGGCTAATGCAAAGATGCTTAATGTGTTATCAATTTTTTTTCCCCCAAAAGAGTTGGTTCATCGGTTCGGTTCTTTTAGCTAAACCTTAAGAGTCGACTTTCATACAAGTCGTTTAGCGTTTTATTGGTCTCCCTCTTGTTTGTTTTTAGGCCAAAGCATTATGACATCATAGTGTTCGAAGGGCCCTTTTTGTTCGTCTACAGATTATTTATTTTTTGTTTTTTCATCGTTTTATTGCAGCTACATTTTCGTTTTATTAATTATTTTTCAACACTTCAGTTTTTAGCGCGTACACATTAATTCTAAACTGTTGTGTTTAATTAAATCTATTATTCAAATAGATTTTATAGGTTTGACGCAATATAAGGTTTGTTATAGTTCATTGCGCAAAACCAGCGCAGCCTTGACCTGAATGACGCACCCACTGTCAGCTGCTGTTGCTGGGCGGCGCATAGCAACCAGGAAGAATCTGCACTAACACTAAGAGATGTTATAGCAAATAACATTGAATTAATGCCCCAGGACGCGTCGATCAAATCATAAGAAACCTAATAATCAGTCTTTGGGTAAGTCATTTACACCAGATTTTAACTTCTATAACGTGTTAATCCTTTTGAGTCAAAGGAATGACCGTCGTGTTTTTCGCAGAGACGTTAACTGAGAATTAGCCTAGCCAGGCCGTATTTTGGGTGAACCCGCCTTCTGTGTTGTGATTAGCTAGCTGTAGTTTTATTCGAATGCTGATTGGGTGATTTAATATTAACTTGATTATTGACCAATCCCGGTGCAGGAGGCGGGACTTTGGGGCTCAGAATCAGGAAATGAACGGTGCTTGTAATGTCCTTAGCCACCCAGTTTGTTTGTTTTGACTCGTATGGGGTCAACTAATGTTAATATTATTAATGTTCCTTTAAAAAAATTTTTTTTACAGCTAGTAAACAAACATAGCGTGTATTAACTAGTTATAAAGGTTAGTTAGTCGGTGCAGCTTGCTAGCTAATTAGCTAACATGCAAAAACACTAAGGTGCAAAATGGTGGCTCTAGAAATATGAACAACAGCTGCAGCTTAGAACCTCACGTGCAGAATGTAACATTTACACAGACTTTAAACAGTTGTGTGCTATATGCTGTATACACTGTATACATTGTCAGTCTATTATTTGTGATCTGTTGTGAGATATAATCCTGACATTTCAATATTTCATTCAAGTTCAACTGACACACACACACACACACACACTGTTTATATTTAATAAACAATATTTATGTTTTAATTAAAATAATTATAACAAATGATTTATAACTGAATGGTCACTTTCTATGAAATGTGACGAGATAATGTTATTCACGTCACTTGTCAGTAGTTTTTATGTCATGGCTGCTTTTTGTAAGCTAAGTCAGGGTGATATCTGTTAACCGAGTAAATTTACTTAATGACTGAACTTATTTATACACATTTCTTGTATTGATTTGTTTTATTAGTGGATACATTTTTTATTTTTACTCCACTCAAATGTACAGCAAATATCAGTACTTTTACTTCACTAAGTTTCTGCATGGTGTTGTGTTCGTTACCTTACCTCGTGGGTGTGTGAATAGAGTTTTTTTTTAAACTAAGAAAATGAGCTAAAATAATCCCTATCCTTTTGATACAAGATAAATCTGAAGGTTTTTTTCTCCTTTATTCAAGTATACATGTAAATGTTAAACCTCTACTTTTACTTGAGTAATATTTGCCCTATATTGATAATTTTTTTCAGATCAAAGCTAGGGATGCACCGAAATGAAAATTCTGGGCCGAAAACGAAACCGAAATTTTTGGATGCACTTGGCCGAAAACCGATATCGAAACCGAAAATGGCTTCATTAAAAAACATGTTTAAAATATTTTCTTTTTGTTTGTATTAAAAAAATGTTGCATATTGCAACTTTGCTGTCCTCATCTGAAACTTTGAAGTGCTTCCAAACCGCCGACATACTCCGTGTTTGATGCGTAATGACAGCGCGAACGAGACGGGAGGATGGGAGAGGCGTGGCGACAATTTCGGCTTTTATTTTCGGCGCTTTCTTACGTTTCGGCCGAAACCGATAATGCTATTTCGGCCGAAAATTTTCGGCGGCCGAAATTTCGGTGCATCCCTAATCAAAGCTATAGGTCTGAGGGATGCACATACTTTTAAACAATAGGCTTTTCCTTAAGATTAAGGGTCCCACAATAAATAAATTCAATTCAATTCAATTCAGTTTTATTTGTATAGCGCTTTTAGCAATTTTCATTGCCGCAAAGCAGCTTTACATAGTCAAAAGAATTATTTAGGTTTTACATTTAACAGAGAACTCCAGATAAAAAAAAATAAAAATAAAATAAATAGGTATTATATAAATCAGATGTTAAAGATTAATCAATAAACATCTCCTGATTTAAGAATTCCTCCCAAGCTGAAATTTTGAGTAAATTTTAGTATTATATAGAAATTTGCATCAGCATATGAACAAACCAAACCCAAATACCAGCTAAAAATTTTTTCCCCCTTGCACATTTTGTGCAAGATTTATTGAAGACATAGCACCATGGGTCCCAAGAATGCTAGCAAGGACAGATTCAGTTCATGATGTATCCAAAAAATGATTGTTTTCATCACTTTGTCCGACTTAATAACTTGTTGATTCGTCTCAGGTTTCAGTTTCTTTGTTGGTGGCATGACGGTAACTGAGGAAGTAAACAAAACGAATCCTTTGAACGAAGCAGTTTCATTGGCTGGAGACTGCGAAATTGACCGATCAGAAGTACCATTACATTTCATCAGCCTACAACCACTCCACACTGGTTTTAAGTCAACATGACAATCTTGGAATATAAGAGAGCTGCATACGTTGTGTTACCGCCAGCTATAATTTAGCTCTTGTGGAAAACGCACATACATAAATAAAATTAAAAATTCTATCTTCACTAATTCATGCCTGAATAACGCACTTGACAAATGATCACTGTCCCTAGGGAATTTCGGTTTATACTTAAGTACAAGATTTGTGTACTTTGCCCACCTTTGTTTACTATGTAAAAACTTTCAATTCTTGCAGCGATGGAGGAGACGAACAGAGAAGCGGTAGCTACAGCCGTGCAGAGGGTGGCCGGGATGCTGCAGCGCTCCGACCAGCTGGACAAAGTGGAGCAGTACAGGCGCAGAGAGGCTCGCAAGAAGGCGTCTGTGGAGGCCAGACTTAAGGTAAGAATCTGTCTACAGCACTGCTGGCCCATGAGGAATACTTGTGTTATAGCTGAACTGAGATCATGACACGATTGTAAGTTTGCAGATGTCTTTCCCTCGCAGGCCGCCATCCAGTCTCAGTTAGACGGTGTACGGACGGGCCTGACGCAGCTGCACAATGCCCTGTGCGACGTCAAGGACATCCAGAACTCGCTGGCTGACGTCAGTAAAGACTGGAGGCAGAGCATCAACACCATCGAGAACCTGAAGGACGTCAAGGAAGCCGTGGTGCAGCACAGCCAGCTGGCCTCCGCCGTGGAGAACCTCAAGAACATCTTCTCAGGTAACACGCAGCTCTCCACAGATCCCGACAAGCTCGTTTTGGTGCCGATGTTTTCTCATTGCTCCCGTGTTGTGTACTTCAGTGCCGGAGATCGTGCAGGAGACACGCGAGTTGATCGAACGCGGCGAGCTGCTGCAGGCGCACCGCCGGCTCATGGACCTGGAGTGCACGCGAGACAACCTGCTGTACGAGCAGCACCGACTGGACAGCAGGAGCGCGCCCGAGCCGGGCCTCATCGGCGCCTACTTCGGCGAGGTCCAGGGCCTCTCTGACGAGCTCGCCAAGCAGCTGTGGCTCGTCGTGCAGCGCGCGTTGGTCACCGTGCGCCGTGACCCCACCATACTGGTGTCTGTTGTACGGATCATCGAGCGGGAGGAAAGGATGGACCGGCGCATGCTGGAGCGCAACCGGCAGACCTCTTTTCTCCCTCCGGGCCGGCCCAAGTGCTGGAAGAACCGGATGAGCGAGGTGCTGGAGGGCACGGTGAGCGGCCGCATCGAGAGCACGCAGGCCGAGACGCGGCAGTCCGACAAGATGTGGCTGGTGCGCCTGCTGGAGATCATGCGCCGCTACGTCCTGGACGACCTTATCGTGGTCAAGAACCTGCTGGTGCAGTGCTTCCCGCCGAACTACGACACCTTCCACCTCTTCCTGAACCTCTACCACAGGGCCGTGTCCGCGCGCGTCCAGGAGCTCGCCGAAGACGACCTGGAGCCTAACGAGATCGTGTCCCTCCTCACCTGGGTGCTTAACACGTACAAAAGGTGAACAGTCTATAGGGTGTTATTGGGTTTTTTTTTTTTTTTGGTAAGTAGAATGTGTTTGGTGTGAAACTAGTTTTAAGATATATTACAGATAAGGGTGACTCTTATCTGCAATAATTCACACACACACACGCAGTTCTACAGAGCCTCTTCAGTTGTAAGGCGTATTTATCTCGCAGCACCTGCGCTCATTGTTCAGGGACGATCAGGTCGTGACACGTCCGTAGATCGAAGGCTTTATGTTTAACCATCACGTTTCTTTTCACGCGCGGATTACGGCATATAAACAGCTCAGATCCCGCCAACTCTCTCACAGCTGTTCGCACTAAATGCACATGACACTTTTTATTCTTTTCTTGTGTTATATATTTTTTTTTCCAGTACCTGTCAGTCGTGTATTGAGTCCTAATAATGATGCTACGTCCCTTTTCCCCTCGTCGAGCGCAACAAGTCTATTTATGCTTTGTATTCACAAGTTACGTCACTATTGACACAGGGAAATGCTACCTGCATTCAGAGGCAGCTCGCGCACCTGGCCGTATAGGTTATGCAAATGACCTGCGTCTAGCTCGCACCCGAGTTTTCTTGAGCAGACACCGTGGTAAAGTTTCGAGATGCTCACAAGTAAAGCACAAGCACCAGACCAAAAAAAAAAAGGACTGAGAACCGGATTTTTTAAAAAGATGATAATCATGTAAAATAACAGAGTTTTAAAAAGATGAGAATAGAATCATATGTAAGAAGATTGAAAGCATAATTGCAAAATTCGGACAAAGTAGCTTTATTATTCTGAAATGTGTAAAATAATACTCAAATAATAAATGTAAAATAATATTCAGATCTATCTTTTTTGTGTTAAAAATTATCCGCACTCTAACTGACTGTAGAATTAATTTAAATACATTTTAAGGAAAGACAAAAGCATAATTTTTCGACGACTTTTTATTACACTTTGTCCATATATCAACAAGCTTACATTAAACAATAAAGTGAATCTTTGTCCTCATAGCGCTGCTTCCAGGGAGAAACCTGGTCAAAGTCTGATGATCAAGACTATAGGGAGGGTGCTTTAAACAAAGTTTCATCATGCAATATCTTGGATAGCGTACTTAGATAACGGTCTTCTGTGTTTAATCTGAGGTTTAGTCTTCAGCTCTTCAATAAGCGTCTCACTGTAACGAGCGCTGTCCATTGTTAAACCTTTTTTCCTGATAATGTTCTAAAACTGGCCCTGGACAATCACAGAAATCTGTAAGCATCAATTTTTTATTTCTTAACTTTTTCTCGGCCTGTGATTGAGGATGTTTCTCGTAGTGATGATTCCGTGTCTCATCACAGGTAATGATTCTCTTAAAACAAACAAACAAAAAAAAACGTTTACCTCCCATAGAGTATCGGTCCAGATATCCAAAAGCTGCTCTTAATGCTCTTCCATGAGTTGTTTTGGCACCAGGTGTACACCTCAGACCACAAAAACCGAATCGCTGCATGCTGCTCTTCTTTTCTGCGAATCACAAGTGGGGCATCTATTTTTCGCTCGCACCGCAGTTACAAATGAACTGATGTGACACACGTGCACACACCTAGTAGCCTCGAACGGAAAGCGCCGATCAGACGGTTCAGCCAACAGACAGTTTAATGCAACTAGAGTGCGGAAAAATTTTGACTCACCCTAATACAACCCCATTTTGGTCAATTTAGTGGGCCTGGTTACACTTTGTGTCGGTATACCTTATATCTAGTGTGAGGTGTATTTTGTATTTCAGTGTGGAGATGATGGGTCATCCAGATCTGTCCCCCGAGTGTGACGTCAAGCAGCTGGAGGCGCTCCTGCCTGAGGATGTGGTGAACCTGCTGCTCAGCAAATACCTCGCCACTTTCACCGTGAGTTTACATCGCTTTGCATTGCGCTGTTGTTTCTATAGCAACAGCCCACACAGGGATTTGGAAATTCACCATTGGATTAAAACAGCACTTTGTTATTGAAAAGAAAGAAATTATCATCTTTAAGCAGAGTTTTTTTTTTTTTTTTTTTTGCGATTATGGAAGGAGTCTCCGGTATCAGTTAGAAGGTTTCTAGTTTCTCATTAAGCTGTTCGATTTCTCTTGTGAGAGAAATGAGACAGGATGGTGAATATATGCTGCTGGAAATAATAAGTGATGTTCCATAATGTGAAATGAGACTGTGAACGGTAGGGACCGGAATCAACACACAATATGACATCATCCCGATTTTGCAAATGGTTTGCTCCTACGGCACTGGAAGATGTGAGCACTCCACCTGTAGGATCATAGAGGAACTGCACCATTTCACCACCTCAAATCCATCCATCTAGGAACCTCTGTAGTCCAGCTAGGGACCGTGGAGACCAGTGGTGTATTTATTGTATTTATTCCCATTTTCACAACTGTGGTAGGACCTCTAGTCAACATTCACACAGCTATTCACACACTATGGGCAATTTGAGAGCGCCAGTTAGCTTAATCTGCATGTCTTTGGATGCACACAGACCCTAAGGCAGGAATCGAACCCGGACCCTAAAGTGGCGAGGTGACAGCGCTAACCACTACGCCAGCATGCCAACCAGCACCTCAAGTGCAACCATATAAATAAAAAAAAATATATAGATTTTATATATTATATAGATTTTTCCCCTAATGTAAAATCTAGGGTTTCCCTCATATGAGGAAAACCCTCCTCCGGTTCGTCACTCGGCTTTGCTCATTTACTACATAGACGCTGAAGCAGAAGATCAAAGTATTAAAAAATGCATTATCTAAGAGTATTTTAGCTTGAGCATATACTCACTTTGTTGAAGAAATATTGAAATATGGGATTATGTTGGACTTTATATCTTTATGTTTAGCTGCACAACATCAAACCTTCCTTCGACTGATTATTTTATACGTTGTATCTCCTCTGTGTTATAGTCAAACATCACAGGGTGGCTGCGGAAAGCTCTAGAAACAGACAAAAAGGACTGGCAAAAGGACACGGAGCCCGAGGCGGACCAGGACGGCTACTATCAGACCACTCTACCTGCCATCGTATTCCAGGTCCACACACACACATCTCTGATCTCCTCGTCCAGCTCTTCTTTACAGTACACACTATACCTTATCTGTGTTTTTCTATTTATTTGTCCTCTTGTCTTGCTGCAGATGTTCGAACAGAACCTGCAAGTGGCGGCTCAGATTAACGAGATGTTCAAAGACCAGGTCCTGATGCTCTGTCTGAAACAGATGACCTCCTTCCTGGTCAGGTCAGTGGAGAATCTCAGAAGAGAATGATTCCTATTTTCTCTGCAGTGTTTTAAAACAGTGCCGTGTGTTTCAGGTACCGGGACGAAGCCATCGCTTACAAGGAGGAGCACCTGAAAGACCGCCAGCTTCCGCAGTGCTACGTCCAGTACATGATCGCCATCATCAACAACTGCCAGACCTTTAAGTACGCAAAGCTCGATGTTTCCGTTAGAGATGAATTCAAGCGTGGCACGTGATACGAGCACGCGGGCTGGGTGGCGTCTCGTTTGTTTGGTCTTGATGAGATATTTTCATTCTTTCGTTTAGGGAGTCTATAAATAGCCTCAAACGGAAATACTCGCAGTCGACGGAGCCGAGCCAAAACGACGCAGCCATCGAGAAAACCCTAAACGACGTGGCCAAGGAGGGCTGCCAGTTCCTACTGGATGAAGTCTTCCTCGATTTGGAGGTACGACTGGGCGCTGGCTGCGTGGCCTGTCTGTCTTGTCCTAAATAGTGTATAAAAAAATGTATAAGATGTGGCCTGATGCTGAGGATGCTGTTTAAGTTTTTCAACAGCACAGTGTGTTCCCTTTTATTGCACAGCGAATTGTCAGTGAATTAAAGGATACCATTTTTTAAAAATCTGTTTAATATTTAATACTGATGACAGAACTGTTTCCTTCTTGTACGGTTTACAGAACCATCTGAACGAGCTGATGACCCGGAAGTGGTTGACAGGCTCTCATGCAGTGGACACCATCTGCGTGACAGTGGAAGATTACTTCAATGACTTCGCCAAAATTAAGAAGCCTTACAATCAGGTAGCGGAGATGTTCGCGGTCCTCGCACACTTTACCGTGTGGTGACGCTACATCGAGGGTCTGGCTTGTTCTTGTTGATTCCTCTTATTTTTAGCTCTAGAAAAAGTAGAAATCTGTGTGTGTGTGTAGGAGATGACAAGGGAGGCTCACCGGCGCGTGGTTGTGGAGTACCTGAAGGCCATCATGCAGAAACGCATTACCTTTAAAAACGCAGAGGAGAGGAAGGAGGGAGCGGAGAGGATGATCAAAGAGGCAGATCAGTTCAGCTTCCTCTTCAAAAAACTCTCTGCCGTGAGTCTCCTCTCACAAACCACGCTCGTTATTGTTTACAAGCAGTTATCATTTTAATTGATTATAATCTTGTGATCATGACATGTTATAGTGCAGGATAATAAAGGGTTATACTGTTGTTTGGGTATTAGATATTATAACAATAGATCATAAGTGATCCTACGTATTGATTAGAAAAGGTTACAGTGACTGAATGTAAGGTGTTTGATGTATTGACTGCTTTTTAGAGGTTGTAAATTTAACTGGTATTAACGGTTATAATGTCACATGGTTGTAAGTGGTTCTAACGATTGTTTAAAATTATTTTAGTGTTGATGGACTTAAGGTTATAAGGCAGGTTGTTTTTTTTGGGTTGTAATGTTGGCTTATTAGGTTATAATGATTAACGTTATAACCTTTTTATAACCAATTAGCTATGAGTAGTCACAATGGGTTGGGTTATTAGAAATTATTAAACATATTGGTCATTACAGGTTATAATGTTAACTGATTATAGGTTATAGTGTTTTTTTTATTAAAAGTTATAATTCAGATTGATTATTACGTTATAATGTTGATTTGTTATTAGAGGTTATAATAGTGTTATTAGGTGTTATAAAACGGTTAGGAGAGGTTAAAATTTAGATTAATTATTAGACGTTATATTGTTTAGTTATTAGAGGTTATAATGCAGATTATTTTTTAGGTGTAGTAATAATTGTTAAAGGCTATACTGTTGATTGGTTAATACAGGTTAGGATGGTGTTTGGTTATAAGAGGTTATAGATTTGAGAGGTTATGATGTTTGGTTATGAAAGGTTATAATGCAGATTGGTTATAATGAGTTGTAATGTTGGCTTATTAGAGGTTACAATGCAGATAAATGAGTTTTAATGGCAATGTGCCTGTGCGCAGGGAGACGACACCGACTGGCTATGTGGCTCCATCTCTGCCATAGCGGAGGTGTTCAAGCTGACCGACCCCACGCTTCTCTTCCTGGAAGTTTCCACACTGGTCTCCAAGTACCCAGACATCAGGTCAGCCTTAACTTCCTGTTTCGCCTTCACCCTGTCTATCGTGCTGGTGTGACTGACTTAAAATGATTGTGTTGCATTGTTAGGGAGGAACACATCGTTGCCTTGCTGGCGGTCCGAGGCGATGCCAATCGCGACACGAGGCAGATGATCATCGAGACCCTGAACCAGAGCAAACCGTCCGTCTCCCCGAACTCGCTCCCCATCTTCAGGGACATCACCGTGCCAACCATCACAGCCATGACGGCAATGGCAGTGCCCAAACTGCTGAAATAACCCACCAAGACCCTGGCCCTTTGACCTCGTTCGGTCAATAGCAGGATGAGAATCGGCTTTCGTCGCATGCATGGTGGAAGTTGAGTGTACAGAAAACGTCTAGATGATGATTTATTTTTTCCTTTTGCCCCCATCCTGCTTGCACACAACAAGACCGGAGAAATGGTTTCTCCAGCAACTCAGATCAGAGCCCGAGCCTCATGTCACAGTTTTTCCAGGAGTTTCCTGTTTACATGCGTGACTTGATGATTTCTTCACAGCTCACACTTCCTGATGTGTGAAACAGAACAACACTAAAGTGCATGGAACACACACACACACTGATGCTGTAAAGATAAGGAGAGCCACCACAGACAAAAGCAAATTAATTCATATTAATAAAGATTATGATTAATACAGTTTTTAAGGTGTTGGTGTGAGTTATAGATACATGCACAGCTAAAACCTCTCAGGTGCTAAGGATTTTTATTTATTTTTTGCTAATATAAATGTTCATTTAAGTGAATTGCTGCTCTTGTGTTTTGGCTGAATGATTTTAGCAAAAGGTTAATTATTTTGTTTTTAAATTCAGCTTTTAAGCTTCTCATTAACAATAAAAATCTCAATTAGCGATTAAATGCTTCATCGCAGAACATTTAAACTAACAATTTCCCATGTTTACCATAAACATACTTTGTGTGCAGCAGTTTTAAATCCTTTACCATATGTTGTTGAATTTCGCCCCCTAGTGGCTGCCAAGTGTAACATACAGTGAGACGACACCTGAGCTTTTTTTTTTTCTCAACCATTTATTGCTAATAATTCAAGAGAAAATGCTCCATTTGCTTAAAATGCAAATACGATCAGAGATAAATTGTAACCTCCATGTTAATCAACATTTACATACGAAATACAATAAACAATCTCCGAGGCCTAAATAAAAACAAACTCTTTTATACAGTACAGCATCGTAAACCTTTTACACTTGTGAAAAGTTTGGACTAATACAGTTGGCAGGTTCCTGGGTTCGTCTTCCAGAATCAAATTCAACACCTCAGAACATGCAAATGAAATAATCATCATCATAATAACAATAATAATAATAATAATATTAATAAAGGTTTATAAAGGCAATGCCTGGCATAAAAATTAAACCGACCGGCCAAACATCATCTGCCAACCTGGAACAATTTAAAGGCCTCGGGTTCTCAGTCTGACATCCTGACTCTTTATTGATCAGTACAAAAAAAAAAAAAAAAAACAAGAACAAGCCAAATCTCTCCATAGAAAAGAATTTTCTGATTTCTGAATTGGCTTTGGCAATTTAAGATATGCTTCTTCTTATTCTTCTTTCATTTTTTTTTTTCGTTTTGTTTTGAAATGCTCAACCAGACTGAAATAGTTACACAACTTACACAAGTTAAGACTTCCGTAAATCAAAACATCTTGTGGCAAATCGGCACAAATATATCTATATAAATATATATGTATATGTATATATATATTTATATATGCCACCTAATAATTAGAAAATAAGGTTTTAATAAGCAGGCAGGGTCGCTTTGACATCCTCGAGAAAAGTCAAAAATAAATCTTCGTCGTGAGACGTGGTCTCGTTTCCTCGCGCTCTGTAGCCGGAACGTCCTCGACAGGAGTCTTTGTTCGTAATGCTTGGAAGAGACGACGCACACAAAAAGATCTTCTGTAAAAATCACAATGTGAGCGCGAGAGCGGCGGCAGCGGCGGCGGCGTCCGGCTGCGGGAAACTCCCCAGGAAGCGGACTCGGACCTGATCTAAATCCTTCTACCGGGGTGTAACTGAACCCGGATGTCCAGGAGGTGGCGTCGGAGCTGCTTGAACCAAAAATAAAAGACGACTCTCTTTTAGTGTGGTGTGGTTCTGTTTAGGTTGCAAATTGGATCAGGTCCGCCCCTCCCCTTCCTGGACTTCTGGCCCCGCGGTGAGGGTTATCTACGGTACTACAAGGACGTGCGCTCGCTTTGTGCTGCTGATAAAGTCCGTGTGAAGGTCAGCATGAAAAACGCATGCGTCATGCATCGGTCACAGAGGCGCCCCCTACTGGACGAACGCAGCTCTGAACGGACGACAAGCGACTCTTACGCTGTAGATACATCAGTGCACTTTGATAAACCTGACGTGCACACACGTGCGCGCGCACACATGCACGCGCAGGCTTCTGGAAAACAATACTATTATTAGTGCATCGTGTTCGAACGGAGCGCGAACGTAAGCGGAGCGCGTGACGGCGTGAGCGAAAGTTTTCACAGTACGACGTGTGACTTTAGTTACGCGATGTTACATTCAGAACACTCACATTGAAGAGTACGTAGTGTACGAAAATCTTTGCAAAAAAAACCCAAACAAAAACAAAAAACAAGAACTTCCCAAATAAACTTCTCATCTCAGTTTAGCTGCAAGTATAAAAATTATTCTCAAAGCCTTTTATAATAAAAACCTTCATTTCCAAAAAACAAACAAAACAAAAACCCGGAGACCGTTAAGTTGAATCTCCTATTTTAGCTTAAATGTAAGGACTTCAGTGTACACGTGAACAACGTCGTGGCGAAACGTGAATACGGACGATCATCCTGAACGAAGCTGATAATGGTTGGGGGGACGTGGACTTGGACATGGATTGGGTTTGTCCCCAAAAAACGTCTCAGCTTATAAAGGTGGCTAATACAAATATCACACACTCACACACACACTCACACACACAAATCCCATCGCTCTGGTGTGTTTATTATAGAAACTGAGACAGAGCGTCTCCTTGGTCCTCAGCTCGCTGTCAATCAGCTTTGTCTAGTGTCTCCGACGAATGTGGGGCGACATACTTAAGCCGGAAGCCACCTGAAACACACACATATAACACAAGCACAAGACACACACGGCTCAGAAGAGCAGCAACACGTTTCACCCGTTTTTTTGTAGTTTTTTTTTTTTTTTTTTGCTTTTACACATTGTGGTCATCTTTATGGATCTAGCAACTAGATTATGGATACGATGTAGGCTGCAGGGAAACTCGTGACCTCCTGGCACTGGCGTTACCTGGCTGCCCGGCGTCCATGGGCGGCTGCTTGCAGTCCTGCGCGTAGTGGCCGCTCATGCCGCAGTTGTAGCAGGACACGGTGCCACTCTTCTTTATCCCTGCGGCGCCGGGGATGGCGCCCACGGGCGGGAAGACGGGCGGGTAAAAGCGTCCGAAGGGCGTGACCTGGGGCAGGGTGGCGTAGCTGGGTTGCGCGGGCATCAGGTGGTCCGAGTGGGTGTGCAGGAGTGCGCTGCTGGCAAAGGCGGCGCTCTGGGTGTAGAAGGGCAGCGGCGTCCCGTTCCCTTGGTGGCCCTGCGCGGGGAAGGTGGTGCTGCACAGCGATGGTGCCAGCTGGAAGAATGGCGCCGGCGGCCCGAACATTTGGCGGGCGGGATGCGCCGGGAGGAAGAAGCCGGCCGGAGACTGGTGGGCTCCGTTGCCGCCGCAGGTACCGCGGCAACCGCAGGCGTTGCAGCTGGTGGGTTGTGACTGCGCAGTGCTGTTGATGTACGCCGCGTTCTCGCTCGGTGCCGGCATGCTGGCGGGCGACGGCAGAGGAGCGGAGCTGGGTATGTGAGCGGGCATGGTGCTAGCAAGCGCGCACTGGACCAAACCCGAAGGCGCGTGAGCGCTCTGGGGCTGAGCGCTCGCCTTGGCGCATGGTTTCCCTGGAGCGGCGACGGCGCTGGGCGGACCCTGAGGCTGGGGTGGTTCGGGGAAGGCGGGCGGAAGCGGGCACTGGGACCCGCTGATTGTGATGGTGAGTTTGCCTTCTCCGGGTTTGCCGATGTCTCTGTGCGCGGTGCTGTACTGCAGGGCGTAGGGGAGGCACAGCTCCACAACAGCTGAGGGGTGAGACGGGACATCCGCACCCGCGCGCTCCGGTTCCGCCACCAGCGGGTTCACCATGGCGACCGCCTTCCTTACAGTGCCCTGCCCGTGGAGGAGGCGGGGGGCGTCGGGGGGATCCGGGACGGAGTTGTCCGACTGACTCTCTGTATCTGAAAAGGTCAAACACACACACACCAAATGTTTAAACTACTTCCCCGCAGTGAGCAAGTTCTTCTAACGTAACACAACACACACACACACACTCTGATCAGATACTCTGATACACTTCAGGAGATCTTTCTTTCACAACATTAAAGGGGGGAACAGGATTGGTGTGTGGTGGAGATCAGAGAGTGTGAGTGAGAGAGACACATGCGCGCACACACACAGTTTCGGAGCTGACCTTGTGTTTCCAGGCTGCGCTGATGATGGACGGGACTCGACGGCACCGAGTTCGAGCTCTCTGAGGACGTGTCCCCGTACGTGTCCCTGCCTGAAGCTTTCAGAAAGACAAACAAACGTAAGCACACACAAATTTGATTCATACAGTACATGCTGCCAAGGTACCCCACACACACACGACTCCGTATTCAGCTGTAGCCTCAGTAAGATCACATCAGTGTTTAGATAAAAGAAACTCTACAGTCAACATCTTCTGATGTACTTGATACTAGCTCTCTAATCTCTAATAGCTCTCTAATACACTCTCACTCACTCCTACTTACCCTTACACACAGTCTGATTGATCATCTGGACAGCAGGACCTCTCGGGGTGCCGTTAGCTACAGCGTTTTTCCCCACTGGGCCCCTCCTGTTTCTGTCTCTGTAAAGCGCGCGCGCACACACACACACACACACACACACATTAATTGACAAAACTTTACAACTCGGTTATTTTCCTGTTTTTTTTTTTCCTGATTCACTCTAAACAGACTTACAAAACTCCCTCCAAAATACACCGCTGTGTTATTCTGCGCAATCAAAAGTCCCAGTTTGACTTGAACGGCCCTCATATTATTATAGATTATTTATCATTTTACACCTCAGCATCAAATCCGCTGCTTGTACAGTTTGTACCAGACAGTGATGAGAAACCCTCGACTGTCCATCCATAAAACCTCGAGTCATTTAAAGTCGCGCGACTTTAAAGTCTGTAACATCTGTACAGCTGTGACCCCCCCCCCTCCTTCCGCCTTCTACTGCACACTTTATTCAATATACAGGGATTAAATTACCTTTTTCCTGGCGGTCTGGCTTTCATCTTCCTCTCCTCGCACTCCTGTAGGAAACAAGAAAGCAGAGAAACGTTTTAAATCTCTGGCTGTGTGATTGAAACGGAAGGAAGAAGGATGAAAAAAATTAAATAAAAAAAAATGAGTGACCTGCTCGGGGTCTGGTGCAGACGGCTGGGAGCTGCGTCTCCTCCCAGTCACCTCCACGTAGGGCTCGGGGTGCAAACTCCGCCTGCTGCACTCCCACTGAGCGCTGTCTATATGTTGCTTACTGAAAACACACACACGTGAGCACACACACAATGAACACTGGAAATTTAATCCATTCTTATAGAACCAAAATAATTCCCAACAAAACTGTCAGACGTTGCTTTCCCTGTGAGGACGTTGGGACAGCAAAATGCATAACAAGAAAAATATTAGGGAGACGAGCGTGTGCACGTGTGTGTGTGTGTGTGTGTGTGTGTGTGTGACTCTCACCCATGGCTCGTGTTTCCAGCGCTGTGTGTTCTGGAGCAGGAGACCGCGTATGCGTCAAGATCTAGACGACAGAGACTCCCATTAAAACAACCACAAAAGTCTGAATTACATTAAACACCTTTTAAGTTACTTTTGAGCCAAATGGCTTTCCAGACGAGGGTGTAATGATTTACGCGGTTCAGAGTGTAAGCCGTTCGCGGATTTTTTCCTGAGAACCTAACTAATAATTGTTCGCGGAGACCTCTGCGACGTCAAATATCCTCTGCAATTGTTTATGCCTTTTTTCATGGCATTTTATAATTTTACACATATATAAATTTGTAATTTTCTAACAAATATTAAAAAAAATTCAGCTAAATTTCCATATAAAATATAAGACTGTATATATTATTTAGTACTGTAGGGGGAACAACACAGCGACTGTAGATGAACACGCGGCGTGATGGTGAATTATTACCGTATTTACCCTACAGTACTGATACCAAAAAAAACTTGCATGAATTACAGTACATATAAAGGTGTAACATCGGCGTTTTACATTCTAGCACTGGGGGAGACACAGCAGTACACTACTGTACAGTATACGGGTTTAAATTTTATTTATAATGCACTTTATATTTGAAGCAAATTTGCAAAATCTTACTTCGCTTTTTTTCATATACATTTATAGTTTAATTCCCTTCTTATTTAATTGTTAGTTTGTTTTCTTTTCCCTTTTTATTCCTTTTTTTTTGCATGCAGAACCAAAAACTTCCAGCTCCATATTCTTTTTTTTCTTCTCTTTTCGTTTTTTCTCCTTTTTTTTTTCTAATGCCGGGGCGTCTAGCCTTTCTTATGCATGTAAAACTGGTTTGGAGTCAGGGAGGGGCGGGGTGGGTGCTATAAAGGTTTATAAGGGGGTTATAAACCCTGTATTGAAAGATTAAATGTTTACCCCGTTATATCCCTGATTACAATCAATAAAAATATTGTTAAGAAATCTGCAAAATCTGAAGCAAAAGTGCTACAAATTAATTCGACTCAAAAGCTCTAGATGCAAGATGCAATCACATGATGCAATATAATACATAAATTATTACTGTAATAAAACAGTTAAACATTAACATGAATAATTTCAGCACTGATATGATTCAATTCATGCCTGATTCAATATGATTCTGATTGAACACAGATAGGATTTAATTAATGAACCCCTTTTCTTTTTTTTTTTATTTACCTCTCACTCATGTTTTTTTAGGGCTCCCTATATTTTGCCTTTTTCTTCTACAAATGAAATCTACCAAAAGAACAAGATTATTTTCTTGTTCATGACATTAATGACATGACAAACTTCTTAAACTACTTGACTGAGATACTGCACAAAATAATTTGGTTTAGCACTGGTACGACTCAGATTTAGCACTTATATCATTCAATTCAGGTCTGATTCAATACGATTCAGATTCAACACAGAAAGGATGCAACTCAGCACTGATACGATACGATACGATCCGGCTTAACAAGGAGATGATTCAATTCAGGCCTGATTTCATATCAGCATTCAACATTAACATTCGGGAATTACAGGAGGGGCTCATAAGTAATAGAACATACTCACAATTTCAAACACAAGGATTTCTTTGAATATTTGGAGACACTGGAGGAGCACAGGTGGGTGGGTGTGTATTTATTTGGCTGTTGAACTGCATTATTAATCCGAACCATAACGGCGGAAAAACTACTATGCCCAAAAGTAACGTTAACTCGGACCCTCACGTATCCAGTCAGCGGAACAGTTTAGGAACAAAGAGCTCTATAGCTCAAATAAACAGCAGATGTGTACCGTACTGTACGCATTTCCATTAACTAAGCATAAAAAGATGGAGTCATCTAGAGTTCCTTCAGGGAAGCTGTAAAATGATCTGCCAGTAGAATAAAACAATTTAATGGCCATAAAAAGATATATTCAACAGTAAAAATATATTAAACATGCCCATTAAAATGTTTTATTCTACTGGCAGATAATTTGCACGGAGCCCCTAAAGGGACATGAGTGAAAAGAGAAGAAAAAGAAAGAAAAAAAAAATCAAGACATAGGATGGAGGTGGGGTAATAAATAAATAAAAAAATCGAGACTCATACTTCCGGGTCAGCGCCAAAATATGGAAAGGGCATGTACGTCAGTGGGGCGACCTAGAAACATTCCTGAGGTCAAGAGAAATAACACAGGAAACCGTACGGCTCAGGAAACAGGACGAGATACGCCACGATACATTTTATTACAAGTTATAAGCGCAAATGTTTACAAGATGTCCAACAAGACTCTTCGTGCGGTACTTGAACACAACAATAGCTAAAATGCACAATGTTGCCCTTGACTTGTGAAAGGACTTGTTGGCCCTTTCCATATTTTGATGCTAAGAAAATACGGCGTACAAGATGCGTGATCTCAATTTCCTTTTCCCCTCCCGATTTTTTTTGGGTGTCCCATAATTTTTTTTCCTTCATTTGATAACATCCCCCTCCCCCGAACCATTTTTGCCCCTTTACTCGTCTTTTTACGGGCTCCCTATAATTTTGCCTTTTTCTTAAAAAAAAAAAAAAAAAAAATTAAATAAAATCTACCAAAATAACAAGTTTATTTCCGGCATGACATTAATTATTGTCCAGGGAAATGGAAAAATTCTCAACAAACTTCAAGAAGAAATTTTCACTTGCCAAAATATCATTTTTAGACTAAACTTTCTAAAACAATCAGAACCGTGTATCGAGAAACATTTATTAATTTCATCTTTAACTTTGATCCACCACTTTAAACTTGTCTGAGATTAGAGACAAAAGATTCAGAGTGTTTAACGCAGCTGATGTGGGCGGAGCATCAATGTGTGCATGTGTGACAGGGTGCGTATGTCTTTCTGTGTGTGTGTGTGTGTGTGTGTGTGTGTGTGTCTCACCCTCGTCGAGGCTAGAAGTCTCTGAGCAGTCCTCTGAGAAACGAGGCGCCGGCTGTCGGGTTCTCGCTCCAGGTGCACTGTTACCTGCGCAGAGAAGCAGACATTACAGCTTTCCCTCAGGACACACACTGACATATGTATATATATACACACACATTAAAAAAATTATATTAAAATGTTTACTTAAAAGTTTTTCTTTTCCTGAATTGTGTGTGTGTGTGTATATATATATATATTTTTTTTTGCTGACTCTGAATATACACAGTACACAGAAACCACAGGTTACTTGAGCAGATAAAGTACTGATGCCCTCTAAGGTGTTTTTAGTTTCACTTTAAAGCCATGTGCTTTGTATTCCAGCCGGCGCCGCTTTTGCGTCTCTGGTGTAAAGATGAGCTCATTAGTGCTGCTGAAGTGAGCGCTTACTGTGACTGCAGTGTAGGGAAGACGCTTCAGGCAGGAAAAACCCAGAGGCCTGGCACAGCTGTAGGAACTCCCGTGGCGCGGACGCAAATCTCACCCTGTACGAAAAAGAGAGAGAGAGAGAGAGAGAGAGAGACCAGAGAGATGGACATGAGGCAGGAGAAAGAGATGAAAGATTATTTAGATTCTGCACAGAATAAGGTTCGGTTTAGCACTGGTATAATTCGATTCAAGCCTGATTTTTAAAACGATTCGATATGGTTATATTTAAAACGATTCGCGTATGTTATGATGTCTGACATGATTGTGATATCACGCAAGGAAGAGAGCCGTTGTATCAGCACGGCTGTGATGTAGATCTCGGGCATGAGGGTACAGTCAGAGTTCAACAGCACGACCTTGACTGGGATACTGCTTTAATACAACAGTTACAAAAGCACTATGTATAAATCAACAGATTATAATAGTTTATTTTTTTTTTAACCAGTTATTTTGCTCCACAAACACATATTCCCCGCTGCGTCACCTTGCGATTTGGAGGTGCAGCGAGAAAAATGTAGAACCAAGACAGCAAACCTGGGTGTTTGGTTTTGTCATGCTTTACATTGTATGTGTGTCAAAGGTGTATGAGACTCTCTTTGTCAGACTTACGAACAAATCCGACTTACAAACATGCACCCAGAATGGAACTTGTTCGCAAGTTGGGACTTATTGCATTAAGCGCAAGATGACAACGTTACCAGATGTGTGTTCTTGCTGAAAGTGTTTCTGTGTCTGGTTGTGAATGTGGGTTTTGTCAGGCAGCTGCTCTCTCCTCAGTACTGCGGACCGTACAGTGATGTTACCATCTATTATCAGTATTCGTGGAAAAAATCAGACTGCTTGGTCAGAACTAACTGTTGGATAAATATTGTTTTAAGTAAGTATGACTTAAAAAAAAAAAATTACACCGTTTGATTCAACACTGGCTTCTAAACTGCTGCAACCTCGGTTTAACAGTACAGATCTGCTTTTCCTTTTGCGCGATGTAGCTCCAAATATTGGAAATGCAAGAATGTGCAAAAATGCAACAATGCAACAAAGACTCAGTTCAGCATTGCTTCATAATGTTGTGCAAATAATCATAAGAAATTATGATGTAAATCTAAATGATCGGCTCAAATCCTATAGAGCAGATGTTCAGATGTTTCTCTACAGTTTCTGCGTCCTGCTGTTCCAGTGCGAAAACATTCCATCCTGTCATATGACTTCTGGATAAGTGTGCATTGAGACATGGAAAAAAATAATACTTAAAAGGAAATAACAGGTGAGCAGTGCTGGGGGACGTTATTTTTTAAAGTAACTAATTACATTACAAAATTGCTGTCATTAAAAAGTAATCAGTTACATTACAGCGTTAGTTTCTGATAAAAGTAACTAGTTCGAGTACTTTTTCATCGCAGAAAATGAAAACTCCTTTGTGATTCCTCATTGTTGTTGTTTTAGTCAAGACCTTTATAAGTATTCTACCATCATCACTTAGCAAAGTTTGGCCCATAATCTGTTAACTACTAATACGCCTATCTCACCTACACGGGTTCACGCGGTGGCCGTAAGTACGGTTCATCATGATTCACCGCGAGTTTTGGCGCTGTGATTAGGTTTCCATCTTTCCGCGTGTCGGCCTTCAAATAGTCAAACCGCAAAGGTGAGGCAGAGGTATAACAGCAGGATTAACGGAGGGGGGGCGGGGGGCGGGTCTTGTAGGATGACTTTCACACACACACACACACACACACACACACACTGACGGACTGGGAATGACTGCTGTCTGTCTCACGGATTACATAAATTGTCTAAAAAAACAGATTACATTTTTGAAAAAGTAACTAAACTGAGCACTTAAATGGCGAACCTAACGCGTTAGATTACATGTTAATCTTTACTTTATCGTTACTTTGTAACGCTTTACACCCAACACTGTAGGTGAGTCTAAACACTAACATGAAACAAATACACAATTTTCTGTTAAGCTAGAGGACGCATAAGGAAAATCTAAAAAAAAACAAAAAAAACAGAACCTGGAAAGGCCACGCCCAGGCAAATACTACAAGCACAACTTGCTAGCTTGAGCGCTGGGACTCGCAGTAAGGATCATAAATGGTACCATGAGGTAATAGTGTAGCTCGCTGCCAGTCTCTGCTTTCCCTCAGGACTAATCAGCTCTCGAACCAAAAGACACACTCGAAAGACAAGCACTCCCACCAGAGTAAGCCAAACCCCACCCTGCACCTGCGCGCACACACACACACACACACACACACACACACACACACACACACACCCTACTGACCCAAATATCTCAACCTGCCACTTGTACCAATCAATCATCACAAGCCTTCGCATCCACACAGAACCGTCCTCTCTGATCCGCACGACACAAAGCAGACTCGTCTCTACGACTGCCTTCGCTGCTTCTGATGGATTAGGGGAAAGAAAAAAAAAATGGTAATCATCGTTCATCCTGCACGGTCAATACCAGTGCTGGAGATTTATGGGGTTCTGTAGGACGGAGCTGTGAGTGCAGTCAGATAAACAGAGCGAGACGATTCCCGCAGGAGATTTTTAAACTCAGTTTTTATCTGCCTTTCATCAGCTGGAGCTCTTCATGGAAATGTGTTTATGTGTCTTTGGAATCACGTGCGCACCACATATACAGTATATACATCCAGGACATCGTGTAAGAGGGGGGAAAATAAACAGTACTCCGAAAAGGAATAGGCAAACTACTTCCATGAATTTAAAAAAAGAAAGATAGCATGCTGGAATGTGCACGACAGATGCGGAGAAAATTAAAATCAAGAATTCAGGACATGTTTGGTGTGGAAAAAAAAAGCTGATATACAAGTTAACCAGGATCAGAAGTATTTAATCCAGTGTAGTTTAGGTTATGGCTATAGAATTATGCTTATAAGCATATTTAATATGTATTCGGTAAATATGCTTCTCTCTCTTTCCCAGCATGTACAGATGTGTGAATATGTAAACTAAGCAGAAGGCAGACGCCAAGTTGGAAAATCAGCTCCCAGATTGACTGGATTTATTTCTTTATTTCTCCGGCGTGACTCTACTGTTCCTCGCTCTCACCACAGGACGATCTGGTGATGTTGGCGGTTGGGCAATAAATTCTTATTTAAATAAACCTTTGAGGCACTGCGTATTTAGCACGAATGTTCATAATGTCTGATTTGTCTCACAGAGATACATTTCTTTATAGTTATGAAGCATTAAAACTGTGTAATGTGTTGTTGATTATTTGAATATCATGTCTCATGGATGGATGGTTCAATCTATATACAGCCGCCGTTTCGTTATTTACTGGGTCGGGTTGCCAAGTTGACGGCTGGTGGTAGCTTAGCACTTGGGGGTGAAGGAAGCTGGCAGTCCAACAGTGGCGACCCGGTGGCGTCGGGGCTCGAACCGGGGACCTCCTGGTCCGCAGTCCAACACCTTAACCACTGAGCCATGCAAAGGAGTATTTTTTTTTGCATCACACTCCATGCCAGTAGGTGGCGGTATTGCACAGACTGCCTGTAAACTCAAATGAATTTTGCAAAACATAAGTATTTGTGGAAAATGGAAGCAGTTGAGTTAAGGTTTGCAAATTTGCGAAGAGAATAATAATTTTATTAATAAGTGAATTGATTCTGAATGCCCTGAATGAAATCATATCGTTTTGGGGTTTGGCCCTGCTAATTTGGACTGATGTGAAGAGGCGTGGTTAAAGGTAACACTCACCTGAGCATTCTCTCCTGCTCTCTGTGCTCGCCCTCGGCCCGACTCAGTAACCCGATCACGTCCTGCTCGAACCCTCCTGCGCTCTGTTCCTTACACAGCTACAGACGGAACAACAGGAAAAGAAAAAAAATAAGAGCTTTAGAGATTTAACACTGCTTTAGCTCTGACTTTAAAACATGGACTTAATAAAGCGAAGCCTTTATGCGCCGCTCTGGATCGGTTTTCCGCACTAATATTTAAAACATATTGCATTTTACGCTGCATAACACTCTCTCTTCTCTTTCCCCTACAGGCAAAGCGGACTGCTCTTTTATGGTTTACCAGGAGGATATAAAGTTCACTCTTTACTTCAACATGGAAAAGATGGCAAGCGGATATGATTTACGCAAACAAGACCTGCTTTGACAGCTGTGGTTTAAAACGGTGCTTGAAAAAAAAATAATGAAAAAAAGAAGGGGGAAAAAATACCTTCGAAAGGAACTCGCGCAGTTCTTGATGGCTTTTGGTCACAGCCGTGGACGACGAGTCGGACCATTTAACCTGGAATGTGAAGGACAGGGTTAGACTTACAGGCATGTGATTTAGGGTTTCGCTTTTAGTAGTAGTTGTAGTAGTAGTGCTTAAGACTTGAGAACATTCCCTCGTTCCATGCAGATCACATCATTTCTGTCTCGGGATGGAACTGAAGTAAATCGAAGTTTTCAGCCACTGACTCATAAGTTTTATATGTCTGGTGTTTGACGGAGGGGAAAAAAAAAAGAAAGAGAAGAAAGAAAAAAAAAAAAGAAAGAAACGCGCATCCTGGCGGTGAACGATGCGTCAGGAACAGCAGCGGCGATAATGACATCAGCTACGGCTGGAATGTTTCCGAGCTGTGGCGCTAAAAAACTAAAAATAACTTATTACATAATTTTTCACCAGAACTTTGTCTTTTTTTTTTTTTTTTTTTTTTACGTCTTAACGTCTACAGCAGGAGGTTTACTACCTCTTATAGCCTGATCCCCGAGGGAAAATAAATAAAATAAATAAATTAAAATCACTGACGTGTATTTTCTCAGGTATAAAATCCAGCTATACAAATATTGAACATGCATTCCTTCATCATGTTTGTTTAACACTGCAGAGTTTGACGTTTTTATTCCTAACCCATTCCTCTCGTGTGAGATTTAAAGCATGTAAAGCAGTAAACAGCATTTTTTTTTTCCTTTTAAGGTCTAGTCGGGTTTATGTTGATGTTGCGTCAGGGATTTTCCAGAATTTTCCTGGTAATCCAAACCATTGATTAACGGTTTGTTTACATCGACTTTAATATTCCAATTATAATGGGATTAACAATCCAACCAGAATTAAAAACACATCATAAACAACTCGATCTGAACGATCTGACTTGATCGGGGCAGGTTTTCAGCAGGACTGAGAGGTTTGGTGTAATCGTTTGATTCAGTAGGTAAATATTAGCCGAGTGAACACTTCAATCCGATGAGTTCTCTCTTCTTGGAATACATATATTCTTCCTGTGTGTGTGTTTGCCCCACGTGGGGATAACACCAGGTGGCATGACGAGTTTCCAGAAGGGAAATTTTGCTACTGTTTCTGATCGAAATGTAAACATCTGCGAGAACCAACAGCTCCACTGGGTCTATGGCTAAGAGCTGATTTCTGATTGGCCCCGATTTCACACATAATAAAGCATCTAACCAATCAGAAACAAAACTGAATTTCTAAACCAATCATAACACAGAAGGCGGGATTTGAAGGAAAAGCCTAACCTAAACTTAAAGTTAGGGAAATATACTTATTTTAAAAGAGAAAAAACCTAAAGTTATATTCAGGTTAATCGCTTTGAGCGTGTAAACACGCATCTCGGATCATCCGATCAGCATCCGATCATCCGATCCCTGACAAAATAAATTTTTCTAATATATATATGTATATATATTTTCATTTTTTATATTGGCATTTACAGTGCTAAAATGTTCCTGTAGAATCCTGTAGGTGACGCTGTTAATCTGCTCATTCATAGAGACTTCTAAGGTGAACATGTTATATAATCTAGGGCGTTTTCACATTAGGAACAATTAATTTGTAACAAACTCAGGAACCATTGCCCTAATGTGGCCCCAATGTGAAAAGATCCTTATGTGGCCCTAATGTGGCAGCACCCTAAAGTGGCCCTAATGTGGCAGCACCCTAAAGTGGCCCTAATGTGAAAGCACTCTAATGTGAAAGCGCCCTATTATGGCCCTAATGTGAAAGCGTCTTAATGTGGCCCTAATATACATACACTAATAAAAAAACCCTATACCTTTCCTTATTTTTTTTCGTCCTTTTTCCATTGGGCAGGGCTTAAATAAACTGATTAAAAAAATCTCCCCCTAATGTGACCTGACATAAGAAGATTCCCTTCCCTATCTTGTTACGTAGACACTTAAAGGGTAAATGCATTTTGTGAGAGAGATGAAATAAAGAGAGTTTGTTGCATCAGTGGAGTGTTTTAGCTGGAGCATTAACACATACATGTGTATGAGAAACTCCTCATGCTTTAAACCAGCTTTTATTCTGTACCCAACAGCCTACATCGTCGTGGGTCGACAGACCCGTTCCAGTGACTGCAGTCATCCTGGGGGCGGTCTGAAACACGATGAGACTGTACGGTATGTGTGGAAACCTTTTACACAGCACTTGGATTCAACGGAAAGGATGACGGCGAGGCTTCCTTTTCACTCCTGAGCTCATTCTTATGTTATCTAGATGTGAGTCATGGTGGAAAGAATTGCCGTGTATCCCAGGGCGCACTCTCTAGAGGTCGTACGATGAAAGCACAGTGTAGTTCGGTTCAGGTCACTTCAGGATGCAGGACAGTAACCTTACGCTCACACCGTCTGATAATCAATTGCACAAAAGGGGAATACGAGGGGGGAAAATCATAGATATGCTCATAAAACAAAACAAAACAGACAGAAACAACAACTGGGATGCCTGTGACTTGTTTGGCACGCACGCAGGCAGCCGGAGTCGATAAGAGGACGGTTGTAATTATAGCAATTCATCATTCCCCAGACGCCAACAAAAGCGTGTTGAAGGGTTTATCTGTGATGCTGCGCTGCCTTTCAACACCTTAGAAGCACGAAGAAAACACTGAGCTGTTTTGTCTAGGGCACCTTTTTTTGCTAGCGAAATAAACCAGAGTCGATATTGACATCTTAATACCAGGTTAGCGCGTGAGACTCGGTGGCGTGCACCGCGCAGGCTCTGGAATTAAATCTCTACTAGCAGTGATGTACGAGGAGCTCTGCTTGAAATGCACCGAGAGTGAGAGGAATTCATTTCCTGCTCTTTAGGAAAGCTGGCGAGGCCCAGGATTACCGCCCCCCCCCTCTCACAAATCCTCTGGAGATAAAACGGGAAACGGAGGATTAAATCGTGAAGCTCCAAGCCAGCAGGCGCAGAGCGAAACGGTCAGCCCCGTGCTTTTGGCTGCTTTTCAAACTCGCGCACACTTGACGCAGTGTGAGGTCTGATGGGAGGAAGCCGGCGGATTACGTAACAGCGAGGAGTGCGATTCGGAATACGCTGGAATTTCAGCTGGCATTAAACACCTGTCAGAGTCCTGTGCTTTCCTTAACAGAGAAATCCAGCTTTAAAAAAAAAAAAAAAAAGAAAAAGAAAAAAGTTACTCTACTTTCCTAAAACATAATCGTATTTGAAATCGTATAATACTGTTTTTCTCACATTTGATTGGTCACGTGAGATTGGTTTTGGGTTAATAGTTATTACTATTGCACGCTGCAGTTAACAGTTCTTTATAATAAAAACAAAGTGTCCGTATTTGATAAAGAAAACCAGGCGATTGATATGGTGAGGGTTTTTGTAGAGAATTGTGTGGTAAACATTTTTGTAAGGAGTCTCCAGTGATAGTTTTCTCCCTAACGAGCTCTTTTATTAAATTAAATTAACTTTGCAAAATTTCCGATTTATCTGGAAATGGGAATAAATGTTTTACTGCGACACGCTGCAAAGTCCTCAAAGATGCACTTTAAAAATTGCTCGTTTATGCACCAACCTCAGCAGCGACCTCATTTCCCCTCTCGTCTGTTCCAGCCATTTAGCATTTAGCATCAGCAGTATACTAATCACTGGCCTGATCATCTCTCACCATCTGCACCAGTTTCTCACTGGTTCATGCCTTAAATATATATATTTTTTATTCTTTAATGATTTATAGTTCACTGTGTGGGGCTCAACAAACAAACAAACAAACAAAAATCCTTCAAATCTGCTCAGGTACAGGGACTGGACTAAAAACAGAAATTACAAACTAGTTTTGTTTAGGTCATGCAGTCCCATCAAATATAACATAACTATAAAAGAATAGGATGTGGTGGTGGTTTTTTATGGCTATAAGAGTAAATAAAACACTTTTCACAGGGTACGTGCTGTTCTAAGAAATTTCATGTCTCAAAAAAAAAAAAAAAAAAAAATCTCCTCTGTTGCTAACTGCACCAACATAACAGTAACGGCCCGTTTTTGTGTGTCTTAGCTTAAACTATTAAGATTCTCGGCCGTCAGGAAAATCCTTCTCTGAAGACGAGGAAACGAACACGGCGGATATAAACGGATGCAGGTTCAGGAACAGCTTTTAGTTCTCAGGCTCTTACTGCTTCTGCCCAGCCTGATCGAAAGAAAGATGGATGACTTGGCAGGAACACACTCCCCCATGCCACATACAGGCAAGCAGATGGTACCATCCCGCCAAGCTCCAGCTCCCTTCTTGTTGCCTGTGTGTGTGTGTGTGTGTGTGTGTGAAGAATTTCTGCCTCCTTTACTTGTAAACTAAAACTTAAATCTCCTGGAAATGGGAATGCACCTAAATCTCAGCCATACAATAAATAAATAAATAAGAAAAAAAAAAAGAAATCATCTTTATGACCTTTTTCGTTATCCACAGTTTCCACCCAATCCCTTAGAGAACTAGCTGGCTAAGCCATGTGTGTAATGTTTGTCTTGCAGCATACTTTTTATGTCGGGAATCACCCGGGACATTTTTTTGTTTTCTGATTTATTATTCTGCGTTTTTATATTTTGGCTTTATTCAAGAATTTCACAACTGAATTGAACACGAGTAATTAAATGCAGCCCTTTCTTATAACACTAGTTTATTACTTACAAACCAAGCACAGTATTTAAACACTAGAAAGAGTAAAAAACAAAAAATTATAAAAAAATAAACTATATTTTTACCGAGCAGCACAAATCTTTTATGTCACCTGTCATAATTCACTCCTACCACATGGGGTGCCAAAGTGTGAATAGTATAGATTGTAGCACCTGTAGGATTATACAGAAACGACAAAGTTTTGCTGCCTCTAATGCCTCCAAAGTCTCGAATTTAAATTTGGAAAATGAAATTAAGTATTAATTAAGAGAAGTAGTTGTGAGCATGTGGGAGTGCACGGCTTCTAACATGCCTGAGTCTCGAACTTAATTGTTTTGAGACTGACGCAAGAGTGTGAAATGCGTGGGATTTGAGACCAATTTGCTTGCAGAGTTTGGAGGAAAAGGCCAAAAAAAAAAAAAAAAAAAAAACATGCACAAATTTTGCACACAACCAGAAAATGTGTTTGTCGGGCCACTTAGAAACTTGTCTGCTCTGCATAGAATATATTTATACAGCCCCAATCAAAGGTTTAAGACCACTTGAAAAATGGCAAAAAAACTTATTTTGCATGGTTGGATCTTAACAAGGTTCCAATTAGAGCTTCAACATGCAACAAGAAGAAATAGGAGTGAGAAAAAACATTTTTTGAGCATTTAATTAAATGAAAATAACGATTAAACTGAAACAGGCTGTTTTACAGCTGAGCAAAATTTTAGGACCACATGCCTTTAAAAGGCAAATCTGTGCAAAGATGTGGATTCATTGTCATTTTCCATCAGGTAGTCACACGTTCTGATGGCAAAGGCAAAAAAAACCTTCCCCTTTTTGAACGTGGTCGGGTTGTTGAACTGCATAAGCACAGTACTGAGTTCATGTTTGGAAGTTTGATTTCTGTTTTGGGGGAGTTTACAGGTTTTTTGGAGGTGTGGTCCTAAACTTTTGATCAGCTGTAAAACAGCCTGTTTCAGTTTAATTTTGTTGTTTTCATTAAATTGCATGCTCAAAAAATGTTCTGTCTCACTCCCATTTTTTCTTGTTGCATGTTAAAGCTTAACTTGGAACCTTGTTAAGATCCAACTATGCGAAAATTTGTTTGTAAGTCGGATTCGTTCGTAAGTCAGATAAAAATCGCGAGGGGAGTCCCGGTGACACAGCGGAAACCCGGGAAGACGGCGGGAGAAGGATATGACTACATGGTGTTAACTGTGCACTTGAAAAAACGGCATTTTTTTCATCTCAGAGCTGTTTTCCACTGTATTCGACTGTGAAATCTGTTTTGTTGAGGATTTTACACACACACACACACACACACACACACACACACACACTACCAGATTTTTCATACATTTACTTACACAGTGAAAATATTATTAATAATATAAAAATAATAAAAATAAAAATATTAATAATAATATATATAAAATTGTAAATATTACACGTAAGCACGTAAGCCGCATGAGACGTGTAAATATTACACGTCTCATGCGGCCCATTGTATCTGTGTAAATTCGTAACTCAAAAGGTTTGTAAATCGGGGACTTACTGTAATTTACTCCTGGATAAACAGGTTAGAGCACATTACCTGCAGGATTATAGAGGAACTGCAACATTTGACCACCTCTGATGTAAACGTATATATAACAAAAAAAAAAGAAATCATAAATCTATTTTTGGACTAACTGGTTATACATGAATTGTAAAAAAAATAAAAATAAAAATGTGACAATACTGAATTGATTTTCGAATTGATTGATTTTCATCTATCTATAGTATTTAATACCTTACCTAGCTAGCTGGTGTTATGCATTTCTACGAGCATAGACATTTAACTTCTTATTTATTTAACATAATACTTAAAGTTCATTTAAATCCTGCACACACGCAAGATGCATTAAACTGGTATTTTCAGCCATTGGAACATTCACTGTGCGTTTTTTTTACTTTTTATTATCAGACGTTTTTTGTATATTTAAAACCAGAAACCAGTCATGTTAGCTGCTTTAGAATTGGTTATTAATTCCTGTTGGAAAACCCTCTCAGTTCATGTCCACTCATCCCACTAGGCAAGGACGTAAAACTCCATTGCCGAGCTCCAGCTCTCTCTGAGTGAATAAATCTCATTTCGCTCCCAGCAGGATCTGAACCGATTTGCTGCCACGCTCGATTGCCACTTGGTGAACTCGTAATGACACGCGGCAGCGGCCGCAAACACTTCCCCTGCAGGCGGTGTCGGAGCGACTCTCCATCACCGTTCGCTAACCACCGCCGGGGAAAAAAAACAAGCCAGAAAAGGAGGTGGGTGAAAGGCTAGTCACGTCCTCGCTAGTGTCCTCGATATGTCTCGCCCACGCCTCCGGGGCTCTGAAGAACTACTACAAGATGGATGCGCTCCTTCCTTTGGAGCGAGAAGAAAAGTCGGACGGATGCGCTTTTGAGCGCGGCCAAGAGCTGCATAGCTCCAAGGACGACAAATCAAAACCTAGTGCTTTGATAGAAAAACTCCAGCTTGAGTGGTGCACAGATTGTTTTTGAGAAGGACACACACGCACACACATATGGAACAGTTTTTTTTTGGGGGGGAAATCTGGGATGTCTCAGCTTTTAGACTACAAATTAGACAAGCTTTGCTCGTTTAACGTTTGATAATGACGGTCATTAAAGCTTATCTTGGAGAAGATAAAAAAGGCTTAAAAGAAGGCTAAAATGTTTTATTTATTAAACAAAATACAGCGTTGACAACTCTCAGTAAGAACACGTGCATCCTGTTCACACGCAGAGGCAAATCGTTCAGTGGTGATGTCGTGATCTCGCAATCAAGACTGCGCTATTGACAGCGAAATCGTTTTCTTTTCTCTTTTTATTGTCCCCGGGTAAGTGCAACCAGGAGTGGGAAAGAAACGAAAGATGACAAACACCTCTACATCATTTTGTTTTTGAACGTATGATCGGTACTATACGTCAAAAAAAAAAACGAACTCAAATCGCATTTCCGCACAAAAGGTGCCGTTACGACTTCCGACTCGAAACGGCGCTTAATGAGTCGCGCTTTAGGGGTAAAGAAAAGCCCAAAGACTGTTTTGCATGGTAAGGAAGCTCCTTTGTGTTTCGGAAAAAACACTCGCCGCTTTAGAATGACCTTTCCCAAGGCCTGAATGAAGCAGTCTCGAGATCACATGACTCTCAAGATTAAAGGTGCTAGATATCATTCCTAGGATTACGAGTTTGTTCCTAAAGCGTCTTTCGGGACACATACTAACCTCATGTACGTGAAAATACTATTGATGAATCCTTAAATGTTTTACTTAACCTTTTTTTTTCTTTCTTTTAAACAGAGCCCACCCCTGCCTTTAACTCCTCATAAATATTCATAAGCAGACTCCCATGCTCGTTAATATTCATTAGCTGACTTTAAAATGCAGCTGTTGCTTCTTTTGAGACTTAGTTGCCAAAATAAATTAAAAAAATGTAAAAGCGGTATAATAGAAATTTGCAGTTTGCTTATTGTTGCCATGATTGGTGGTGGCGAAAACTTATTCGGCTCCAAGCACCAAACAATAATAATAATAATAAGTAATTTAGGACATTTTACAAAAAAAAATAATTTAAGTGAAACTTTGTTTTTTTGTTTTGGAAGCTGCTTTCTCTTGCTTTCGTTTACTGTTGTGTTCGATGTACTGTATATTTGTAAAGGCTGCGACCGCAGAAGGGCGGGACTGAGTTTTTGGCTGAAGCGAATTGAGGAAATTGCATTAGGTTTTCCAAACAATTTCAAAAATGTCGGAAAACCCTATTTATATCCCTTTAAATAGCTGCGGCGTGTTGCAGCACCTCTATTTTCTCCTCGCTTGATGCAACTCCTAAAACAACACTGAATAATTAGCACCGGTCAGATCTGCCGTTAGAGACAGAAGCGATCGTATTTGGAGAGAGAGAGCGACCTACATCGTCTTAACAGAAAACTCTTGTCGGCTGCCTGCGTGTTTAGAAGTCACATTTCCCTTGTGGAGGGAAGTCTTTCCAAGAACCTCTAGGAATTCCATCAACTGGGGCCTAGCAGGAAGTGTGTGAGTGTGTGTGCGCGCACGTGTGTGTTTGTGTTCAGAGAAGGGAGTTCTTCCTGGCTAAACTTGCTCACTTTTTCCTCACGACCATGTGACCCTGCGACAATTACTGAGACAGCGGAGAAGCCGACATGGGTCCTTTTTGTCTTTTTAGTGCTCTCCTCCACCAGGTCAAAGAGAGTAAAAGACAGAGAGGTTCTGTACGGTGCCGAGCCATCCACTCAATCTCAGTCTGGACCAGTGGGACCGTCCGTTCTGTCAGTAACCGGATGTTTACTGCTAAGGGTCCCTCTGAGAGGGAGGGAAAAAAAATAAATAAGGAGCCAGTTCTCTGTGGCATTTATCCAGCTCTCTCAGGTCGGGTCATTTTCAGGCTCCATGAATAATGCAAACGGAACAAGAGAGATCAAGAGCAACATGAACGTGGCATGCCAACAAGCAAAAGCGACATAGTAGATGTGTGAGAAAGCCTTTTACGTTCTAAATGCCATCCGCTGAGGCGGACCACACACGCAAAAAAAGTATTTTTTCCCCAAGCATTAAGGCACCTTTGCCGTTTTATGAAAAATACCAACAGTGATTTACAAAACTCACATCTGTCATTTCTGATGATTAGTAACGGGAATCATCAAAGAGCACCCGATACGATATCATCACGATAGCTCGGTGCCGATTCGATTTATATTAGGGCTGGGCGATATGGCTGAAAACTGTATCACGATATCAGTGTTTCATATCGGTCGATATCGATAATTATTGATATTTTTACAACCCATTTAAAATAAGGACCAGGAGAAAATATATTACATTTAAACATTTTTTTTTTTAAACTTAACCTTCCTCTGATCATAGACCCCTCAGTTATTACGACAGAAATGTCAATAACTATGATAATTAAAATGTAAACAAGTCACAATAATCACTTAACAATTATCTCTTAACATTTACGGTGCAAAATGAAAGAAAATGTAAGAAATGCTTAATAAAGTGTAATAAAATAAGTGCATTTTCTGCTTTTGAAGAGGAATCCAGCAGACCCGCATGAGACAACGACATGGCCCTTGTAGCATGGACGGTAAATCCAAACGCGGAAATAGCGCGAACAGGCAGGATAACCACGTGAGTCATTGTAAGCACTTTCTCACGCCGAGAGCAAGAATTTACACAATTATACCCGCTGTTGCGGGAGAGAGGTTGATTTTACGGCATCCATTTACCGGAGCCGTTTACGGTAGTGTAGTCCCGTGCTGGCAATGCTTTGTGGGTAATGCAGTTGCAATGTGCGTGAACGCGGAAATGTGAGATGAGCTGGTATATAGAGCCTGAACCTGTTTTCTTTTAGTAGTTTTTGGTTTGATTTAAGTACTGAATCCACCCAGACGTTTGTAATATCGCCTGACGACGCAGAAAATAAAAGAATGGACATGCATCGACTTTTCCCATCATTCTGCATGGGCATGAATTAACGGGCTGTTGCGCTGCCGCGAGAAACGACAAAATAAAGCGGGGAAAAGCTAACACCGCGTTCTAGCAACACCCACCCAATCAGGTATTGGACCTAAAATCACATAAGATCCGGCGAAGCGTCGGAAACGGCATGGACAGACTCAATGACTGAGCAATGTGAAGCGCCATCTTGTCTCCTTTTATACTTTCTCGCGGAGCGAGTGCGCATGACAGCAACCAAACTGGCTTCGCGACCTCTGTTTTCTTCCGACAAAGAATAAAAATTATCGAACGTTTTATCAAACACATTTTTTATTGATATCGATCACGTGTCTATCGCGATACATATCGTTATCATTTTATCGCCCAGCCCTAATTTATATCGCATCATGATTTTATAAATATCCCGAAAAATTTTCAGAACTCAAAAGTTTAATCAACAACTTCACAACTGAATCAAACATAAGTAATTAAAATATGGCCTATTTCTCATAACATTAAACAATACAAACCGTCTTTACATACAAGAGCTTAATTTTTTACTTCAAATTGAATAAAACAAAAATTTCTGTATCCAAGTCATCCAACACAATTATTATTTCTAAACAAACTTAGCAAATAATTCACTCCTACCACACGAGACTATTCCAGTGTGTGAATAGTTTAGAGTGAACCACCTGTAGGATTATAAAAAAAAAAAAAACGCTCACATATTACTGTCTCGAATGCCTCCAAAATCTTAGCGTGTGTCGAGCAGACGCGAGCACAGCTAACCTGCGTGTCTTGAGATTAATCAACATTGGGGTGTTTTGAGAGCTGGTGTAAGCAAGAGTGTGTTTCATAACTAATTCACTTGCAATTGATACTAAAATCAATGTGGGGGGACATGATTCAGCTCACAAAACTATCAGTATTCAAGATATCTTTAGTCTTTTTTTGCAGTTTAAATAATAAAAAGTCATGAGTCAATTCTGAAACATCGATTCAATCTATTGACACAAGCAACAAAACATTGATTCAATAACATCGCTGGTTAATTTTGTAACAAATATTCCAGTAAAGCAGCTTAGCCAATGCTTAGTCTTCTGCGCTGAACAGTGAAAAAGAAAAAATCATGTTCTGATCTCATGTGAACATGTGACACGTTTTCTCACCTTTAATTTGTGATCTCGCAATCGATCAAACTGAGATTAACGGCCCAATCAGAGAGCTTAAAATGCTTTAACAATGTATTACACTGTGAAAATTAAAATGACAACTTAGCAAGTGAAATATTCTGAAATCTTGCAACTTTAATAATGTTTGACTATAAATAAGGTTAATAATCCCTATATTTAGTCATCTTAATTTAAGAAAGTGCAGATAAATGTAAATACAGTTAAACCTTGGATTGCGAGCATAATTCGTTCCACGATTGTGCTTGTAATCAAAAGCACTCGTGTATCAGAGCAAATTTCTCAATAATAGAAATAATAGAACCTTCGACAATTAATTCCAAAAATATCCATATAAAAATTAGTAATAAAAAAATGTAAGTAAAAATAAAACAAATTAAACTGCACTTTACACTTGACAAGAACAATATCACTGCCCCTAACAGAGTCTCCGTCGGGAAATTGGAATCTTTTTCTTATCTTTATGTGTGACTTTAGCGAGGAACTTCTCTAATCACACTCGCTTTCGCCTCCTTTTGAGGATACGGCAGAAATGTGACATCGTGTGATCAATCTGTTTAACGACAACGCAGTCACAGTATACACGCATGGTATAAACAGTACACGTGCGAACTGAGAGCGAGCATGGGACACGATTACCCACAATCCCACAGCACGAGAGAGAGCAAGAGAACCACCACTGGCTCAGTTCACTTGGCAGACAAAGCATATACATTTTTGCAGAAGTTTTACTCGGCGAAGAAGATAGCTTCACTACCAAGACGAGACAGACTGTATGAACTAAATTTAGCTGTACACCGCACAAAATGAGATCTTACCAAGTAAAATATTCTTAAATACATATAATTTATTTAAATAAGTTTACAATAGTCCAATACAAATTTGATAATCTGATTTCTTATCAAATGTTACAAAAATTGTCAGAGAATTTAGCTTTTTTTCAAAAAATTAAATTCTAAAATTGGTAAAATTACCTGCTAATAAAAGAAGAATTATTTTCTTAGAATAAAAAATGTAATTATTTGCTTTGTTGTCATTTTACTTTGATGCCCTCCCCTAAATCATTTCTATGTTTAATTTATTTTTTAAAACTCCTTAATTCTAACAGTGCACATGATTATACAAATAAGACCTCGGTTACTTATATTAAATACTCTTCAGGGAATTTGAGAGAACTTTTTTATTAAATAAACCTTGTGAACCCCGTTCGAAAGTAAACGTCTTTCTTCTTAAACCCAAGTAATCCACACCAGCTCTCGTGTCATTTTGAGTCAGCATAACTGTTTCGAGAATCTCTCACACACACACACACACTCTCTCTCTCTCTCTTTCACACTCGCACACATTTAGAAGACGACAGTATGCTGCGGATGAGATTTCGCAGACCTACCTCGAAGCTGTACTCTCTGCCGCCTCCTGCCTGGGAGACCTCCTTCAGTTTGATCTTCTCGACGTGCACCACTGTAACGTGAAAGAAAAGCGGCTCGTCAGAATTCAGCTCGGTATCATCTCAATCTGGGTCTCAGGACCTCGTCATCGTACAGTACCTTGGCTCGGAGGCATGCTGCTGAGGTGCTGGATCGGACACGACGGCCATGTCCTGCTGCCCTCGGGGTGTGGACGGAGCTCGTCTGGTCGGGAAAACTGGCTCTGCTGAAGCGAAAGACAGGACGCGGAATTAATTATCAATCAATTTCGCATGATCTGGTCCTTCAACAAAACTTCACAAAGTTTCAAACACATCCCTAGTAATAATAAAAAAAAAGAAAAGAAAAAAAGGACAAATTTGCTCTGAGCAACACAGAGTGGCCTAGTTAAGTGGCCAAAGAATGCGCAGGCTAAGAACCAGGGGCATTTCCTCAGTGGTTTAACCACTATGTCATAGCAAATTAAACCCGACAGCCACATCAACCAAAGGTCAGCGTGAGGGACAGGACGTCCACCGCGTCAATCCGAACTCCGGGCAGCCGTAAGGGAAAGTCTACAGAGGCCCGAGCGTTTAAAGGGACGCTTATACAATCCTAATCCAATTTATTTATGTTTTCAGTCAGAAGCAGACCAGAACTTGAGGTCCACCTATAGTTGATTATTTCTCAACTATAGGTTTTTATTATAGTTGTTTAATAATATTATCGGGACTTTGTGCTTTTTATACGGTGAATGTTTGTTAGCGCTTGCATGAGAGGTGTTCAATAGCACTGCTATAACTGCTATAAAATTACATCACAGCTTTTATAGTGAATGAAAACAGCATCCATCTTCAGGAAATACTGAGGAAATTTCTCCTTTTGAGTTTATGGGCAGCTGGTGCGTCATACCACCACCTGCTGGACTGGAGAACAAAGCAGACTACTGATTAAATTTAACTTAATTAAATTGACAGGGGTCCTTACAAGATTGTAAGGTATAGACCTTTTTATTTCCGGAATAACAATCCAATGATTATCCTCACATCTGAAAAAGAGCGCCTGGGCGCTCACGCAAGCGAAAGGAGCGGCTAGCACTATGAAAAAAGGAAATGAGCAGTTTGAGAAGATGCGGTCGGCTGGCGTCACAAGGTTCGGAGAAAAATGCAATGGTCTTTGGCCCTCCCTGATTGACTGTAATAGCCGTAATGTGGGAGCCCACTAGTGACAGGGGGAATTGGATGCGACTAAATTAGGGATAAAAAAAAAAAAAAAGCATGCAATTTGTATTTTCTGCAAAATCTGTTGTGCATTTTTACAGAATGTCAATTTAAATCAAACTCAACATTGGTAAATAGTTTCTAAATGCATAAATGTTATTAAACATGCAATTTAATTTTGAATTCGAAAAGTCACAAAAAAAATAATAAACAGATGAAATTTCACAGCTCTAAGCAACACACTATCACTCACTGCTGATGGCGAAAAGTTTGATCAAAAAGCAAATTGTGAGCATAAGAGAGACCGGTGTTTAAGCTACATTTATTTACTTTTATCTCCCAAACAGTTTATTATTGATTCCATTCCAGTATGCGGTTAAGGGTGAAAGTCCCCGGGAGAATCCTTGTGTCAAAAGCAACTAAATGTTGGACCGAGACCCATAACAGTAACATAATCCTCTGTTCCATTCCTCTGATCAGAATCACACAACAAGAACAAAAGAGGTCACAGCCAGGACATCCTCACCTAAGCAACGACCCCAGGCAACGCTCTCAGTCAAGAAACTAAACAAAACACACCATCAGCTCAAAAACAAGCATGCAGCAGCTAGCCTTATCATCACAGAATGCCTGAAAAGCTGGTAATCCTCAGTTCTGACAATTAAGATACACACACACAGCTCTAAATCTGCTGTCCTGCACTTCGTTCTCTCTAAAATCTCTAAAGGTGAGTCGTATTCATCCGACCAACAAAAAGCCTTATGCTTATCAGGGCCACGCGTACAGCGTGGGCGTCATGAGCGAGAGGTAAGCCGGGTGAGCAGCTGTCAGTCATGTGAAACCGCTGTCAGTCGGTCATCCGATAGCAGCGTCATGAAACACGAACGAATGCAAAACACACAGCAGCTAATAGGGCGAGCAGACCAGCGGATTTGCAGCAGAACTTCACAGAGTTGTCAGAATGAGGACTTTCGATTCAGCCCCGTTTTTTCCCGAGCAGCTTGCCTGCCTGCTGCCGTTCATAAATAACGTCCTTGTTAAATATTTCTGAAGTTGAAGAGTGTCTAGAATTTAGACAAATTGGATCACATGCTGGGTTTTTCGTCCCGTTTAGAATTCTGAAAATATTTCTGGTTTCAACAAGGAATTGTGTCTCGACTGGGGATGGTTACTGATACTGTTTTTCCTCAAAATACAATATGATGATTAGTATTTGATACAATCACAATATGACAAGATTAAAAGTTTAACAACACATGACAGCATAATACTTCTGCTTTACTGCTACTAATTTGATCAAATATGTACACATGTTTTGTATAGAATTTTGACATCTATATTCGTTTTGTCGAAATCCAGATAATGTTAATTACAACAAATTACACGGAGGTGCAATAGAGCCTGAGACGGTTGAGGCGCCGCGATACTGATCAGAAGGTCAGGGGTTCGGGCTGGGCTGCCACTCTTGGTCCCTTGGGCAAAGCCCTTAACTCGATGCCCATAAAATACCCAGCCACTGGAAACGTAGTGCATCCCAAGCCCAAAGGAACATGAGTCTGATTAAAGTCAAATCCCAGGTTTACCATGGATTTGCAATATGTTTAAAAGAAAAGTGGTAAGCAGTTTCTGCAAAGACTGTTTTTAAGGAATTCAGCAATTTTTGAGAATCGAACATTGGAAAGTTTACCGAAATTATTCGTATATAATGTACATTTTTCACAGCTAAATGTTTTTCTATATTTTTTATATTTGTAATTTTGTTTCTTCTTGTTTAATACTTGTATATTCTTGTTTGAGAACCATTATGTTTATTATTTTTTTATTTTTAGGTCATCACAGGTCGTATAAGCATTTCGCTTCATATCATACTGTGTATGATTGCGTATGTGACAAATTTTTATTTCAACCGGAAATATTCGAATATATTTCAATATAATTTGAATATATTGTGAACAGATTCTAAATCTGAAACTGATTAACTGAAAGGATCAAGAAGCAATCCATTCAATTGCATAACTCAGTAAAATCACAATATACATTATGTATATATATGAATATACTGTATATACAGTAGTTATCTGTAAATTTATCAATTCAATAATATTTACATATTTGCATAAATAAATAAAAGATGAAATAAAACACTTAAAAACAGATTGTTATTAGAAAATAATAAACTTCATGTGTAGTAACAGTACCTTAGCTAGCGTCAGGTTTGATTCTTTACTTATTTACTCTGGCAGATTGTGGAAAACTTATATTCTGTACCATATAGATTTAAATGTCCAATGTGGGGAAATACCAGAGAGAGGAATAACCAAGGAACAGCTGAGACGATATGATACCTAGCTGCTGATTCGATTTGTTATGCGATTCTGTAAGTATCACAATTTTATAAATATCCCAATTCGATGTTAAAGTCGATGAAGACCTTCCAACGAAAGCAAGACCACAACTGACCTCTGCTGCAAAGGAGAAGTTTATTTAGAGTCACCAGCCTCAGAAATCACCAATTAACAAACAGAACCTCAGATTAGAGCCGTTTCGAAGGATATGCAGAGCAGAAGTAGCAGATACATCTTAATATCAACTATTCAATTTTATTGAGATTATTGTGTATTTTGGATAAACACCTTTAGTGTTTTTTTTTTTTTTTTTTAAGTATGTAGACAAAAGTAAAAATCAGGAAAGACCATTAAATTAAAAGGTGTGTCTGAACTTTTGACTGGTAGTGTTAATTAAAATATATTTTAAAGTCCGTTTGGCGATACATGAATTGCAACACAA
This sequence comes from Clarias gariepinus, assembly GCF_024256425.1. Classification (NCBI taxonomy): domain Eukaryota; kingdom Metazoa; phylum Chordata; class Actinopteri; order Siluriformes; family Clariidae; genus Clarias; species Clarias gariepinus. The sequence goes on from NC_071124.1 coordinate 21,765,150, forward strand.
AAGGATCACGACACGCAGCTGTACTGATTCCCCTCCCCATATCTCAGAAATACTGATTATAACACATTGCATTATCAATCATATCTCATCACCCAGCTCTGATATCTAATCACCTGTTTTTTTTTGTTTTGTTTTTTTAACAGTATAAGCTGTATGGTCCTGTGCGATCAGGCCTACGCTACACTATAGCAGAAATAACCAGTCTTTATATTCTTAAACCACCCCGGCTCTCCCCGTCCTGCACAGCTCTCCCTTTCCTGGAAACTGAATCCTAAAGCATGGACTCAGAGTGAGAATGCAGGTTTTTAGATCAGACAAAACTGCACCGTGATGCATCCTGACAGTGTCCCCCTGCTCTCACACACTTCACGAAGGACCTGCTAATGAGATGATGCGTCAGATCAGAAGTGTTAGTGTAGAATCCCTAAAATAGGCAGGGTGACACCGGGAGCACGACTGGGGAAACTCTGTAATACTCATTCATTATTAATGCTTTTTCTGTTTTGTTTTAGCAGATATAAGATGAAATTTCATCCCATGTTCTAGATCAGTGTTCCCCCATGTTTTTTAATTGGGATTACAATTTTTGGGCTTAATCGCATGAGTGAACCTGGATAATGTTGGCTAATTAACTAACATTTGATAGCTTATTTTTCAAAACATATTTGATAAGGTAGTAAGAGATCAGGTTTCTCTACGGATTGTCATGAAGTTGCAGTTAGCGTCGCCCGTCTATGAAAACCAAAATTGAGATTGTTCCTCTGTGATGTCAGAGAGGAACAAGCACTAAACTTTCATATTGCCACTCCACACTTCAAGGGTCTCTCTCTCTTTTTCAGCATTGATTTTTTTTTTTTTTTACTTTGTTATTACATTTACCAGGGTTTGGGCTGCGCATGCGCAGTGGCTCACACTCCTCTCCTCCAACAACGCTTCGACGCGCTCCAGCTGCGCGCGCACGAGCTCCCTCTGGTGGAAGGTGAACGCCGGGTGCAGCGAGGCCATGGCGAAGAGTAACGCCAGCTGCTCCAGAGGAGCCGGTGCCGGTCCCGGTTCCGGCAAATTCAACACGCAGCAGTTCCTCGTTGAGTGCAACAGGTCGATCCGGCTGAGCGTGCCGTAGAGGATGCCCGCGCACTCCCGGTTCTTGGATCCGAGCAGAGAGAGGCAGACGAGCAGGCGCGAGAGCACAACCGGGTCGGCGACGTCGGTGAGGAGTCGCAGGTCGGCGGGGCTGTTGGCGCGCGCCTCGACGTCGCGCAGGATGTGGAAGTCCTTCCGCGCGAGGTCCTCGAGGCACGAGCCGAGGAATCGCAGCTCGAGCGGCTGGCACATGTGGAGCAGACCGCACATGAACTCCACGCGTTTGGCCGGACTGAGCCGCAAGCCGAACCACTCGAACACCGCCTCCTTGTCGAGCTGGCGGAGGTGGTGGTGGTGGTTGTTGTTGTGCTCGCCTTCGGCCGCGTCGCTGTCTCCCTCCGCCGCTGGCAGCCTCATCTTCAGCATTATCAACTACCGTTGAGCGGGCATCGGTAACGGAGATCGCCTTCCCACTGATTTTTATACATTCGCAGACAAAACGTTAACGGATTGTTACGACGAGATTTGTTTTACCTTTTTCTGTCTGATTTCTTTTTTTTTCCCCTTAGGAGCTACCGTGACTAGCTAGTTCAGTGTGGTCAGTTTCCCAGATTACTCGCTCGCCGAGCCTCTATGTCAATCAATGCTTAACTCCGCCCTCTCGTCTACCCTTTAGCAACCGCTGGGTCCTAAATTCCCCGGCTTTACTGTGACTCAGAACTTTGTTTCCAGAAACAAACAGCAGGCGTGCTGTTGCCTGGCAACGGGGAAGTATGTGTTGGACAAAAAAGTGAAGACATTTAGCTAGTTAAACAAGACAGAAAAAATGTGACCTAAACACTACATACAGCGGTACTTCGTCATACAATTCAATCCGTTCCAGAGGCGAATCCGTTTAAGTTCTTAAGGTGAAATTTCTTATTTAAAAATGTGTTTTCCCATAGGAAATACTGTAAATGCAGATATTCTGTTCCAACCACCCCAAAGATATTACCAATATTAAAAATTATCCAACATTATAATCATATTGCATATATCAATAATGCATATAAAAACAAGCAAAACATTTATAAAAGATGTAAATCAAGTAAAATATTAAATAAATAGACATTAAATCTTACTCAACCTTAATTTATGTTTGCTCTTAGCACTGGCTGTGTTAGAAACAAACCTGAAATTTACACCCTTTCTACTTGTTAACGTTCATGATAACAAAATGCAAAAAAACCCCACAAAAACATACATACAACAAACAGACGTACACACGTCAGCATTCAGCTGTAATGTAAAGAGTTCATGGCGTGTACCTTGTCACCTGAGTCATTTCCAGAATAAAAGAAAACTTATGTATCTGCCTTAATAATGACATATTGCTGTTTCCCCAAATTACGCTAATTTGTTTGTATAACCATTGTTGATTTTTGTTTTGTTTTATTTTGAACTATTATGTATCTCTTGACCTCTGTACAAAACTGTTCCAAATATTTGATTATTTGTGCGGGTAAATTGCTAAAGAAAGACTTTGAACAATAAAAATTACTTAGTAAATACACTTAGCATCAAAGAATAACACTACAATTTATTGTGTTGTTTACCCAATTACTCACTCATCTTCTATACCGCTTTATCCTGTATTTAGGGTCGCAGGGACCTGAAGCCTATCCCAGGAGGCTTAGGGCACAAGGCAGGGTACACCCTGGACAGGGTGCCAATCCATTACAGAGCTTGTGTTGTTTAAATTAACAAATATATATTATAATGTAAATTTAGTTCCAGTATGTGGTAAATAGCATTTTTTGCAACAAACAAATGCGTAAGTGATTAAATAGAACAATCCTTCCAAATGATTGTGGATTTGTTTTTCTGATTAAGGAATGCTGCTCCAGATTTCTGCCTTGGGTCTATGTGCATGGAGTTTGCATGTTCAAACCAAATTGCCTATAATGTGTGTGTTTGTGTGTATGTGTGTGTGATAGATTGGCACCCTGCCAGGATGTTCCCCCATCTCATGCTTGGATGGTCTCCTTGGATAGGTTCCAGGCCCCGGTGACCCTGTACAGGATAAGGCGCATAGATGACAAGTAAATGAATGACTACATAAATGTTCAGTGGTCAATGCTGTTGTCTCGCACTTCCAGGTTCAATTCCCACCTCGGGGTCTGAAGTATGAAGTTTGTATGTTCCCCCAATGCTTGATGAGTTTCCTTAAACAGGTCAAAAACATGCATAAACAAACCATACAAAAACACTGTAAAAAAACATTGGTGTTGTATTAAGGCACATTATAACAGAATAACAGCATACTAATTTAACACGTTCTCAAGGCAAGTTTTTAAGGAAAACATTTGTATTGCGATACAAATTTTCCCATAAGAAATAATGTAAATACAGGTAAACAAGTCAAGTAGGCTTTTATTGTCATTTCAACCATATACAGTTTAGTACAGATTGAACCGAAACAACATTCCTTCAGGACCAAGGTGACACATACATGCAACAACATAAATTAACAACACATCAATTAATTACCAACATCGTAAACATAAATTAACAACATAAATTAAAAACACAAATTACCGGAACCAGCTAGCTAACTAAGAGATCTATCTATTTCTATACAAAAGACAACAATAGACAAAAGACAACAAAGTGCACATGCGAATGTGCAAACAAAGAGCTACAGTGACAAACACAACACTTTTTTTTAGTGATGAGGTATGAGTTGATGAGGTATGAGGTAATCCATTTCAGGCATTTCAAAATATTACTAATACTACCAAAACAAAGAAAAAACAGCTTTTTCTGAAAAAGAAATCGTGATGAATTGGCCCCTCATCCCTGAGACACGACAAGTAAAGCAGTTTAGACAAGGACAATAAATAATCAATGAATGAGATCCCTGGAACGTTTGAATCCACTGCATGTTGCAACCCGGATGGATTTAATTAACACACTGGATACGGAAAATGTTTTTGTAAACAAACCAAATACGAAACCGGAACTTGTCCACGTTACATCATTGTATCATAAACGCATATACTGACTTTATTAATACGGTATGATATTATTTATCGGTAACATTTAGACAGCATAGAAAAGTTCCAACCCGGATGGATTTATTGACACACCGGAAGTGGGAGCGCTGAGCTGCTGCAGCGATGTCTGCACAAACAGACTTTTTAGCATTTACAGGCAAGAGCGAGCCGGTGGACGTGGACATCGGGACCGGGCCGGGTATCAAAACCGAACATTCGGAGGACAGCCCGTCCTCGAGTGAAGCGCCGGCCGCGGTGACTCTGGACTGGGACGCGGTGAGAGACGACGGCTCTCCGGGACAGGGGGACAGGGTGACGGATTTGTCCAGCATCGACGAGTCTCCCGCTCAGCCCATACTTCGGGATTTCCCGGTGTCGGTGATCGCGGGGAAGGCGCGCCGGTTCACGGCTCACTGGTACAGCAAGTACGGCGCCTGGCTGGAGTACAGCGCCGAGAAGGACGCGATTTTCTGCAAAGTCTGCCGGCACTTCGGGAACAACCTGATTGCTGACAAGTTCACGCGCGGCTTCAGGAACTGGAAGCGCACGCATCAGGCGTGCTCAAAGCACGAGCTGAGCAAAGCGCACAACGCTGCTTTGTGCAAGTTCCTGCAATACAAGGAACAGTCAAACCACGTGACATCTCAGCTACCTCATCATCATCATAATGTGACTTCTCCTGGACTGATCCAAAGCAACCGAGATCACATCAAAGTTGTCCTGGACGTGGTCATGTTTTGTGTCCGGCAGCACGTCTCGCTGTGCAAGCACAAAGAACACGACCCGGGCAACTTCCGCGAACTCTTCCAGCTCCTGTGCGAATACGACCCGAGAATCCAAAGCCGGTTCGATGCTGTTCCCAGGAGTAAAGATTCCACCGCGACCGGTCCAGAGATCCGGAACGACCTCATAGACGCTGCGGCGTCTCTGCTGCTCCGACAAATCAAACAGGAGTTACACAGCTCCTGTTTCGATCAGACCCATTACGCCGTCCTTACTCACGAGTGCTCGGATCAGTCCGAACGCCGACTCGTCGCGGTGTGTCTCAGATATCTGCTCGTCGGCTCGATTAAAGAACGTGTCGTCGGATTTGTGGACGTCGGCGACACAGATAGCTCGGTTGAAGGAATAGCTTTGAAAATCTTGCAGATCTTGGAGCCTTTCGAGTTGGATCCTGGTCTGTGCGTGGGTTTCGGGTTCGACGGGGCGTCCGTGATGTCTGGAGTGGACGCCATCCTGAAGCGCACTTTTCATCGTGCGGTGTACGTCCACTGCCGCTCGCACCGTCTGAACTCGGTGCTCTGTGACGCCTCGAAAGGGTGTCCAGAATTTAAGACATTTTTTGAAACCATTAACGCATTGCGTTTGTTTCTGACGCATGGTTCTCGTGCTTCTCGCTTTCTCGAGATCCAGAAAGAGATGCATCCGGATTGGCCGCCTCTTGAGGTCGACTCACGCTTGAGCTCTGCGACAGACGTGTTTTGTTCGTTCAATGTTGTTTTGGAGATGTTGACAGAATTCGCAGAGAGCAGAGGACTAGATGGACTCGAAGCACAGTCCCTGCTTCAGCAAGTTCAAACCAAGAAGTTTGTGTTTCTTTTGGCGGCATCGTGCAAACTCTTTGAGGTGTCGCAGCGTGCCAGCGAGCTCCTGCAGAGCGAGACGACATCGCTGACCGAAAGCATCGATTCAGTCGAGCGGCTGAAGCAGAGTCTTTATGATTTGCGACACAACGGATTCGATAGTATCTCGACAGCGTCCAATGAACTAGCGTCAAAAAACGAGATCATAAACTGGGACGTTTCGTTTTCCAGGAAACGAAAACTCCAAAATCGTGACAATTCCACGTCCTTGCGCAGATCTGCAAGAGTGTCCTGCGCTGAAGACCTGCGTGCGCTCTGGGATCAGATCCTCGACTCGCAGATTAACGAACTCAACAGCAGGTTTCACCCAGACGCCTACGGCGTCATGAAAGCCACGGATGCCTTACGCAACAATGACATGAAAAACCTTTCAGAAATCATCCGTCCAGTCTGCAGGTTGTACGGCATTGACGTCCCCGATGACGAGCTGTCTTTTTTTCAAACTTTACGCCGGACATCGTCGGCAGGATCGTGCTTTTCCTTAATAGAGGTTTACGATGCGTGCAGCGAGGAAAGCTTCCCAAAACTGCACCTCTTAATACGCATCTTGCTGACTCTCCCGATCACGACTTGCACAGACGGAAGAATTTGCTCAAGTGTAAATAAAATCAAGACTGCAAGCCGGGGTACGATCCTGACAGCACAGCTGAATCCTCTCAGTCTCCTGTCTTTCGAAAAAGACTTGACAGACTCTTTGGACTATGATGAGATCATAGATATATTTTATCTTATAAAGTTTATAAAGCCTTTTATTTCACAGGGCGGTAAATTCGAATCGATGAACCCGTCACTGTTAACGTTAAAGCCCATGATTCCGGTTTAATTATAACTTTTAATTACAGCATACTCAAGTGACATCCGCTCACGGGATACACATGTGACCTGAACCTGACACGAGTAAAACGACTAAGTTTAAGCTATGCCATGTGTTCCTAATAAAGTGGCATTTTTGTGTATGTTTGGTTTCATAGAACTTGTTTATGTGGCATCTTAAGCATTTCTTTTTTATCCCAACAGCTGGGTTTGTGTGAGCAATGGGCAGCTGGAATGGCCACATTGACTGGCGATGACTAAGCCAAAAATATTGGCACCTCTCACACGATGATTAAAGCAAAAATTCAATTCAAATACTTTACAGTATTATTAGATATCCATTTATATTCCAAAAATACCAACAAGAATACACTATTACACCAAAAAGCATTACATTATTTTACTTAAGATTATGAACATTTTGTCAGTAACAAACTTATTTATGTGTGCATCTTGTCCCTGTTATTAAACAGATTTGAATTCCAGCTCTAAATGATACGTCGCCCCCTAGTGGGCGAAATTGGTGCCGTAGTAACGGATTCTAAATTATACAGCTTCAGAATCCGTTATGCCGGCTCCATTTTTGTCCACTAGGGGGCGACGTGTCGTTGCAGTTGGAATTTAAACTTGTATGGAAACATCGCCCTCTAGTGGAGCACCGCGTTAAAGAAGGAAACATTTCTTTCTATTAATACACAGGTCACCTGTTTTGATTCTAAACAAACCCATTAGTGGGTGTTTTCTTTTTTTTTTTAATCCTGGTTTATGGTTTACTTCAACTCAGAAAATGCACTTTGGAGGAATAAAGGTATTTGCACAACATGAATTCATTTGTCTTGGAATTTAAACCAGAATGGTATTTAGAATTTAAGAATTAAACAGCAACCGTGCTTCAGTTCTTCTCAGCACATTACTTTTGTCCACAATTGTTCTTGACTAGAGATGTGCAAATGTCCAATTTAACCGATTCCAATGAACTAATTTAGTTGGTTCTGTTTCTCTAATCTAAGTAAACTTTGATCAAATTCCTTCCCACAGGATCACGTCACACACACTATTATAAAGTTATTAACAGATACTAGCAGAGCAATTCATTCCAAGCACTTTATTTGTAGATCCTTTGTATACTTTAAACATACTGTATATTTGTTTGTTTTATATATCTTTAGTAACATTTTTTCCGTATGTTTTTTTTATATCTTACAAATATCACAAAACCCTGACATATCCTCCTGCACGCTTCTCCAGGACCAGGGTCAGGAACTGTTTCCTTATTAGGAGAAATAAGCTTCAATAATTTAAACACTTCTATGATATTAATAATAAGATTGACTGTCTGGCCTATAAACATGTTTCAGTTCTCAACTTTCTCTTACTTCATTTTCTTCACATTTCTTTTTGTAACCTTTTTTTTTGTAACTCTGAATGCAAAATTAAACTAAATTGTCTTTTTAGGACATTTTTGTTTTTTTATTGTTAGTTTCTTTTTTTTTATTAATTTTAATAAGAAGACATTATACACTATGTACAAAAGAAACAAGAAAAAAAGTGACATTATTAAATAATTGCACACATACACAAAATACTGGCAGGGAGATGGATGGATAGATAGATACTGAAGGAAATTCCAGAATATAATAAATATTTATAATAAATAATAAATAGACACTATCTCCGATATCCACCTTTAAAAAGATGAAGAAGAGTGAGACTTCCAGTCCGTTAAAATGCGTCTCTCGGCCGACATTTAACCATTTGTTGTTCCTGTTAAAATACATTAAGCAAATAAGATTATATTCATTGTCCTTGAGCCTAAAAATCACAATTGCAAATTGCATTATGGGTACTAGACATGCCACTCACCTGCCTCGACTGGAAACTCCAGAAGTGCATTGTGGGATTTCCAGCATTTCTCATTTTTGAAGTCGTTCTCCTTTCTGGTTTAATGAAAAACAGTTGTGAAAAAAAAGTGTGAGAAGTGATTTAGCACAGACAGTCCATTTTACAGGTTTTGTTTGGGATGAGGAACCTTAAGAACCCAGAGGAAACACATACAGTATAAACGCTGAAGCCCACTGAAGTTCTGTAAAGACAGGAACCTAAACGGCTGAGGATTAAAGCATGGACACATGGAGCATGGAGACAATACCTGGATTCAAAATATTTCCCTAAATTATATACAGTATAATATTCTCTATATTCAGTTATGCTGTTAATAAATACACTGGTCACCATTGGCCTCCACGGTCTCTAGCTGGACTACAGAGATGAATGGATATATGTTTTATATATATTTATATATATTTTGTTTATGCAAATTTTGTATGATGATTTAAAATAAATGATGATTTATTCGTGTTTTTTTTATTTAGTAATTTATTTTTAGAAATTCTATAATTAATTTAATTGTATTCTCTAGTGCAATGTTTTCCCCTTTTCTTTCATTGTAGTGCAATCTTTCTAATCTGTTCAATATTTCCATTTTATGTTTTTATGTCACAGACATTCATATAAGCATTTTGCTGCAAAAACAGGCTGTGATTTGAATTAGCTAGGCGGCATGGTAGCATATTGGTTTGGCACTGCGGCCTCGCGCCTCCAGGGTACAGGTTCGATTCCCGCCTCAGGTCTGTGAACATGCATGTTCTCCCTGTGCTTGGTGGGTTTCCTCTGGATACACTAGTTTCCTCACATGCAGATTAGGTTAATTAACGTTGCCAAATTATTCGTAGCGTGTGTGTCCTGCAATAGACTGATGCCATATCCAGGATGCAAGATTTAATTAACTAATAATTATAAATTTGTGAGTGCTGACATTCTGACCACTGTACCAAAATAGCGTCGAACCCGTGCCGCTCCCTAGACCCCGCTATAAGAACCGTCCCCCCTTTCCTCTTCGTCTCTATCTGTCTCAGCTTCCAACCTGACTGTTTAAAAATTTGGTCACGCCATCGGTGGGCCCACCTTTGATTCAAAATAGCTGTGCTAATACATGTAACCGCGTTTAAACAGAGGACGTGTGTAAATAAACACGGAGGCGAGCGTTTTAAATAGCACTCCGCAGTTTGAGAAGCCCACCTCGTATCCTGTTTGTGGTCCACATTGACTGTTTTATCCCAATCCGTCCTGTCTGCACCTTATACTGTAAACATACCATCCCGTTCAGAACCCAGTTGGCGGAGAGCGTGGCGGCGGTTATTACGTTTGAACGCTCACCTTGAGTAAATGTAAGTAGCCGCCATCTGTGTTAATGTGTTTAGCCTAAACTTGGACAAATATTTTGTTGGAGTCCAAATTCAGGTCTGGGGAAGAACAAGAGCATTGTCCCTTTTTTTTTTTCAAACACCTCCTAAGTTAGCTCTAATCCTAATAGGCTGTGCCAAATAATTAAACGGTTGACAGTGTTGGTCGAACTATTTGTGTCTTGAAAGCGTGTAGCCATTTAGGTTTTCTTTGAAGGTGGTTTTTGTGGAGGGGCTGAGCAGAAACTCCTCCCTTCCTCTCTCTCCCTCTCTTTCTCTCTCTCTCTCTCTCTCTCGGAGCCCTCTTGCCATCCCATTCAGAGCACTGAGGTTATACGTCACTGTCTGTGTAGCTATAAACACTCTCCTGCATCCCTCCTTCCGTCCTGCTGTACGTCTCCACGGTGACTTGTGCTCATGATGAGCATAGCTGGTGCAATTCTTTAGAAACTCTTTTGGGAAGCTGTTGTGATCTCAAGAATCTTAACAGAGGTGAGTGAGTGACGTGTGTCAACTTCTTACTTCTTAGAAAACATGCATTGAAAGTTTGTCATTGGTGCATACAAGTAGTGAAGAGTTTGCAATAAAGGAGGAGTAATCCAAACACTTTAAAGGAGTGCATATTTTTGTTCTCTCTCATCTCCTGGCATAGCCTAAATCAAACGATCAAGAACACAGACCACCTGGTACAGGTGTACTAAGCTGCTGGAGAGAGCACAAATATGCATTGTGTGTTTCTGCATTGCCATTTTTAATGTAGGAATCTGTCACCATTTTCACGTCCAGATTGTTGAATAGATTTTTTTGCATGTTTTACATTTTAATAACTCGACGTGTGTCTATCCTTTTTGCATACAGGAACCTTTTTTTCCAGATCAGTTTTTGATGTCCCATTGACCTACTGTATAATGAGGAAATGTTACCTGGGATCGTTTATTATTTGTCTATTCCTGACCCACACGAAAGGACATGATCAGGAGGACAGTCAAGCTGGTTTGTTTCCAAATTGCTTTTCCTTTGCTAAACTATTAAAAATCATGTTCATATTACTGCTGTGTTTGCTTGTTTGTACTTTATTCCTGCACCACTTTTTGAGAGTATGCTTTCCTTGATTGTTTTGCCCTGATCTTCTTTTGGAAACCTCTTGCTCTGTATATATATACACCTGTGGAAAAAAAGGTTTTCCTGGACTTGTTGTAGGTTGTAGCACCACATCCACTGACTTGGTGTACATCATTGATGGCTCGTCAAGTCTCGGCATTGCAGACTTCAACGCAGCCAAGCGCTGGCTCATCAACATCACCGGTGGCTACGACGTGCGCTCTCGACACACTCAGGTCGCTGTGGTCCAATACAGCGATACGCCACGGCTGGAGATCCCGCTCGGGAAGCACCAGGACACTCAGACCCTTCTGAAGGACATCGCTGCAATCTCCTACCTCGGTGGCAAAACTCAGACAGGCCGTGCCATCAAGTTTGCCACTGACCATGTGTTCTCTGACCTAAACCACACCACGAAGACCACCAGGAAACGCATCATTGTGGTTCTGACGGACGGCCGGTCGCAGGACGATGTGGTGGATCCGGCGATGGAAGCCAAAGCGCAGAACATCGTCCTGTTTGCTGTAGGCGTCGGAGATGAGATCACCAACGCCGAGCTGGTGTCCATGGCCAACAAGCCTTCTTCCACTTACGTGCTGCATGTGGAGGACTACACCTCCATTGGGAATATAGGAGGTGTGATGGAGCAGAAACTCTGTGAGGGTGAGTCCAGCTGCACTGGGTCATTTCTAAGAGAGATGACCAACAATTGGGTTGTTTCAGGCTTCAAGGGTTACTGAAGCCCGACACCTTCTAATCGTAAGGATGAGCTGTTGAGGACGGTTTGGAAATGATGGTATCCTCCTCAAACACTGTGTAGGGATGTGTGTTTGGATGGAGAGGATGATGAAAGACTGATGATGAATGATTTTTATTTTCTGTCCTGTTATGTCGACACATATCTTTATGCAGTACAACAATTAGCTTTGATAGCCTGGTGAAGTTAAGTCGGTACAAATGATAGTATTTAAACACTGTCTAATTGGACAGTTTTCGGCCCAGATTTTGCATTTGCACCTGAACCAGGAAATCAAGGGCTTTCAGTTTTTTGAATATTTTGATAATCTGGTTAGGAACTTGAATGGAATGCTTGTATAGGATGCTAGGAGATCAAACCCCAGTGTTGCCGATAACCCCCACCTACTTCAAGGAGAGCCGTATCATGGATGACCTTCTGCTCTGACCTGCAACTATCTTTCGGATATGCAAAGAAGCATATTTATCTGTATATTTACATTAAATCTACATCCTAGTTCTTCTAAGCTACCACATAACTAATCCCACTGGTGTCATCCTCAGAGTCGGTGTGTCCTCCGAGGATCCCTGGTACTGTCAATGGGCAGAAGGGCTTTGACCTGATGAGTATAATGGGGATCGAGACAGTGGCAAAAAAGGTGCAGGGATCTATCGTATCTGAAGCTGCCTACCTCCTGAACCCTCGCTTGGATCTTACTCACAGCACCAGGTAACACCCAGTCTGTTCGACTTAACACACCTTAATGTAACCTTAATCTGACCTTCACGTTTGATTCTGATTATTTCACAGAGAGATCTTTCCAGCAGGCCTGCCTCCTTCCTATGTGTTTGTGGCCACTCTGCGGGTCAAAAACCCAGTCCACCGGATGAAGTTTGACCTCTGGAGGGTGCTGTCTGAAAACGGTGTCCGGCAAGTCGCAGTGACTTTGAATGGCTTAGACAAGTCCGTCATCTTTACCAGTACCAGCACAACGGCGAGAGAACAGACTGTCCTATTTAATGACCGAGGCATTAAGGTGGGTCGGATTTCACAAGAAAAAAAAAAACATCTATCTTACGCGAACTGGTAATGCAACTTAACTCACGTTTGTGTTTCTATCCACCCAAGAGGCTCTTTGACACAGATTGGCACCAGCTGAAGTTGTTGGTGAGGCCCAAACGTGTCACCTGCTTTGTAGATGACATATACGTCGAGGAGCAGCTCTTGGACAAAGCTGTTCCCATCTACATCAACGGCAAGACGCAAGTGGCCACAAAAAGCAACCTAGGGACCACTGTGCCAGTAGGTCATTAGAAAATGACAAATCTCTACAGGCTAAACGTATTCTTTATCCAAATAGACCAATTAGCTTTTATTAATTCTTATTCCTTTGCGCTAAGCTTGCCGTGTCTGTCACTTCTATCCAGATCATCTTACAGAAGCTGCGGCTCTACTGTGACCCTCTGCAGAGCGAGCGAGAGACAGCATGCGAGATCTCCTCCGTGGTAAGTCCGTGCTCACTGTTTATCCGCAGCATATGGCACCTACAATTTCCTTCACGTCCTAACTTCTCTTTATGTGTTTTTACAGCAGGATGACAGGGTGAGTCTCCACATATTATATGTCTCTACATATTATACTGTATATGAATTTTATAAGGAGTGTTTTAATGTTTCAAAATCCACGTCACCACTTTTTTAGTGTCCTACTGATCGTTCTCATCCTGGCGAGGGTTGTGACTGCCCCAGTGGTAAACCCGGACCACCAGGCCTACCTGGACCCATGGTGAGTCATTAATTAATGGATGGGCAGGTGAACGGATGGTTTAATACATTTATAATTAGTGTTAGAATGTAGGTGTGGTCTTAATCATTATATAATTTGTATTAAAAAAATCTGATCTAATTTGAACTTCATCTGCACTATACACAGGGCTTCAGAGGAGAGAAGGGTCGGGAGGGACCTCCTGGCCCAGACGGAAAACCTGTGAGTGGCTCATTTGTGTCACATTTATCACTTTTACTAGTTGCTAGTAATGTTTCGGGTCTTTTGTCACTAATGTGAGCTTATCACCATCAGCCAGGAAGCCATTTCCATACATGGCTTCATAATTTGAAGATTGAGTTAGACTCTCTTAGTAACGCAAATGCACAAGCATCCTATAAAGTATGATAAAAAAGCAACAGTGTAGAGCTATATTGCATTACTCAAGCTGTTTGTTGCTGATCAAATTGGTAAATGAATATGATTGAATGATAAACTAATTGAACCCTAATCATAGCGCCAAAACTCGCGGTGAATCATGATGAACCTTACTTACGGCCACCGCGCGGAACGCGGAGGTGAGATAGGGGTATTAGTGGTATGTAACTGATAGGCGGTAGTTAACAGATTATGGGCCAAACTTCGCTGAGTGATGATAAAAGAATGATTATAAAGGTCTTGACTAAAACAACATGCATGAGGAATCACAAATGAGTTTTCATTTCTGCGATGGAAAAGTACTCGAACTAGTTACTTTTATCGGAAAGTAACACTGTAATGTAACTAATTACTTTTTAATGACAGTAATTTTGTAATGAAATTAGTTACTTTAAAAAGTAACGTCCCCCAACACAGGAAATAAGGTGTATGGTTGGTATTTGCATTGAATTTTATTTACGTGTTCAGGGTAAGCTGGGAGAAAGGGGTCCATCTGGGCAGCCTGGAAGAGACGGCGGGAAAGTGAGTGACATAATCTAAAAAAGTCAATTTATCAAAAGTAATGTTTTGATATTTATGTATGGAATCAAGTACAGTAGATAGCTTTTATTCATATTGTGCATTCATTATTACCTTTTGTGCCTTTAATGCTGTTCTTGTCTTCCTCCATTTCCAGGGTGAACCAGGTGAACCAGGCCAAAAGGGAGAGAGAGGACAGGCTGGTGCCAAAGTAAGTCATATAATTTAAACTCTTTAAAGTTAGCCAGAGCTGCCCACATCGGCCATGTTACACCTTTTTTTAGCAGTGTACCTATATCAAAAAGAGACACACAGGTCTGTAGCCAGCAGCTTTAAGGGATACTGTAGTTAAAACATGTATATACAGTATGTGCATGTTATAAGTACATAACAATAGGTTTTTGCCATTTTAAGTACAATAAAAGTAATCGGTGGCAAGTTCACAACCCTCGTTCCATGCAAAAATGCATTCCAAAGTTCAGCTGAGACTCGCATAAAGCTTCTGCAGTCAGACTGAGCTAAATCGAGTTCATATCTTTCAAAGTTAAGGTGTATTTGTGCAAATTTAACTTGAACTATCTGTATTTCTTAATTATTTAGCTATCCAGGGGAAGAAAAAAAGTAAAAAAGTCTAATCATCCTTTTAAGAACAAACCATTCACAATTATTATACATTTTATAAATATTTGCATGTTTATCAATAGTCATGAGGTGTACATCTTTCCATAGGGTGCGATGGGAATCCAAGGGCCACCAGGACTGCCTGGCCCTCCGGGGCCTCTGGGGCCCACTGTAAGGCTATACTTAATTCCTAAAAAAAAATACAACAGATTCTACATATATGTGTACAGATTTCCCGAACTAACATCAGGAATTTAGGGATTTTCTTTATGGACTAGAGATTTACAAATAAAAAAGAATTAAAAGACGTCCATCCTTGGACTTGGCTTACAAGTAGGTAAACTGGGTAATGAGATATTTCCTGTCTGTAATATTATAAAGACTTTTTTGTAATTACAGTGTAATTGTAATTGTAATAAGGATCCTTAGTCATTTAACAACACAATTAAAGGAATGTCCTTTTAAGACTTAATAGCTAACGTGCTAACTAGATAAATCATTAGTCTCAGTCATTAGCTAGCTTATGCTCTGGCTTCTGCCTATATCCCAGTTGCCTAGTAACACTATTTCCATTTCCTGAACCAATGATATGTCAGAGCAAATTACAGCCTAAAATAGTGCAATATTGATTGCTCTACTTAGCATATGCACCATTTAACAAACAATGATTTTTACCCGTCTTTAGGGCCCTGGACTCTCAAAATGGAATGATTATGCAGTAGAAGCAAGCAAGGTAAATATTTATAGATTCTATCATGGACAAAGTGTTCTGATGTTATTTTACTCTCACTGATCTGAGTGTGTTTTCTCATAGGGATTCCCAGGGCAGAAAGGGGAAACAGGACCCCCAGGGAAACCTGGATCACCAGTGAGTCATTTTCGAACTCAAAAATAAGATTTTTCTTTTGGAGGACTGGATTTGGTTATGCAGTACATATATTTCATATTGTTAATTAACCATATTCCATATGGCTTTCTTGGTTTAACTATGGTTTTAGCATGGAAAATATGGTTAAACTGTAGTTTTACCCTGGCTATTTTACTATAACTACTATAGTTTTACTATGGCTTTACTGGGTACTATTGGTATTCTTGGTATTGGTATTAAAACCAAGGTTTAAACATGGGTTCTATGATAAAACAATACTTAAACTATTGTAGTCATGGCTGAACCTTGGTTTTACCAAGAGTAATATGTTTTTATTGTAGTTTTAACATGGTTACTATGGTGTAAATATGGTTGTACCATAACTACTATGGCTTACCCAATGATTTTAACAAGGTAGCTATGGTTTAACTATGGTTTTACAAAGGCTACTATAATTAACTATGTGTTTTACAATGTTATAGGAGTAGCTCAGGGGTTAAGGCATTGCACTACGATTCAGAAGGTCCCAGGTTTGAACCCTACAACCATAGAGGTGCCCCTGTTGGCCCTCTAAGCAAGGCCCTTAATCCTTAATGAGATTTTAAAAGAAGCATGTTGCCCTAAATAAGGGTGTCTGCCAAATCCTGTAAATGTCTTAATATGGTTGTCCCATGGCTTGTTTGCGGATTTATCAAAACTACTATGGTGTAACTATGGTTTTTCTATGGGTGCATGGCATTACCGTGGTGTTACCCAAATTACTATGGTTAACCATTTTTTTATTTATTTTTTTTTTTACCATGCCTACTATGGTTGTACCAAGACAATTATGGCTTACATATAATTTTACCATGACTACTTTGGTTTAAATAAGGTGGCTTGTATTATGTTCGTATTTATTATTGTAACATATTTAATATTATACTTTGCTAATATGTATTTATTATAGGTGTAGACATGATCCTACTTGCTGTAAAAAAAACAAACTTTTATGTCTCATAATTGTACAGTTTGTTTTCTACCCATTTTTAAATGTTCAGTGGTATGTAAATAGGATAAAAAGTACCACTGTTAGAGATGCTTGTAAACAGAATGTTTTTGCAATGGGTTAAGAAGAAAACGAACATTCACGAAACAATGTGTTCCTTGTAGGGGGAGCCTGGAGTACCTGGAAATGATGGGCTTCCAGGACTGGGTGGACTGAAGGTACAGTAATCTCCCTTATCATAGGATACAAATGGCTTGTTTTCATGCACATTACTACAGTGCTCTCACTGCATGTCACACACCTCTCCTAACAGCTCCTAATTTGTTTATTACAAGCAAGAGACATATCTTCCAAAATAATGCTCTTCTAGTAGTTACTGAATCTCACACGAGTGACTGTCTTAGAAAACAACCATGCAGATTTATTTTAGGCTCCTGGTGCATATTTGCGGTCGCTCTTTTTTCCCGTCCTCTCGGACATTCTTGAGCTGTTCAGCATCAGGACGCAGATACTGTATAGAATTCCTACTGTGTGCGAGGGAGATTACACAGTTCTGTGTACAGGCCTGGTTTGCTGCACTTTGCTAAATTTAAGTTTAAAGTCAAAACATTGACAGAAGGTTGCCTGTTTGTTTGCTGAATCTCCAAAAAAAGCTCCTTTTTTTTTTTTTTTTTTAAGTTATGCTTGTTTTCAGTAAAAATGAGCACATGAACTAAGAGTGACCATCGGAATAGGCGGGCGTTTTGAGATTATAACGCTCTGGACGTGAATGGCCGTATTTAGGCTACACGTGTGGCGTCTCTCACCCAAATCTATTTTCTACTCCTTGCATCTGCCACAGCATCTGTGTTGAAGAGAAATCCAGCTCGCCCCTGCGTGCATAGTGGAAATTAAGATCCTTCCATTTACTGCCCCATTAACTTGTACAGACGTACTAATTAATGGATTTTTTTTTTATTGTATGCCAAACCTTAATGGTTAGTGATTGCTGATAATTTAATACGGGTCTGTTCAGAAGATGTGACCTTTTTTTGATCTTCCTTGACGCAAACCGACCGTTTTGCCAAATGCATAGTAGAGAGTAAAGCTCTGTCTTTATGCTGAGCTGAATATTTTTAGCAGCGCATTAAGCACATGTTGGCCTTCCTGTTCAAAAATGTCTTGAGCTGCCTGTAAAAAGCCCGAACCCGTCCTATACTTTACAGTTTAACCACTATGGAATACAGGAAGAAAAAAAAAGAAGTAAATGTAAAATCCAAAAATCGTTATTTGTAATTTAAGGTGTTTTTCAACATCTGTTCTCGCTCTTGCTCTCGCTCTCATCCACTTATAATGGTACTCTGGATAAGTGCTTTGTACTGTAAATGTAATTTGTACTGTAAGCTGGGTAAGGGATAGGGATGCGTATTTAATACATCACCTTGATAAAAATAAAAAGTCAGCGGTAAACATGTGCTTTCCATTCTTGCATTGCCTATAGAGTAGTAGAGTCTTGGGTTTTCCGTCTCTACAGTATTTAACTTGATCCTGTTTCTTTAGTTAATACAGGGTGTCCAAAAATTTTATTTTTAATCCCAGCGCTGTCTAAATGACTGGTTTATGTCAGCCAGGCGAAACCATTTAAAGACACGTGAGTAAACAGTACACTAGTGGTGATTGGAATGAGACGTGTGGATCAGTAGGCCGATCTTGTCTCCTTTCCACATCTGCCCACATGTGGCTGTTTCTCCACCCTCTCCATGCACCTTCCCATTTTGGCTTCCACTCCTAGATCAGAAACCCCACCACATCTGTCCTCCTGGCTTTTCGCTGCCATGTCGGGTGATTAGCTAACCATGGTACGGTTTGATGTGGCACAGCGGATGAAACATGCTCGACCCGGGGCTGGGTTTGCCGGGGCCCAGCTGGCACGGTCGTCGTTCTGTAATCACAGGGTTCCGTTGCATATGCTCAAGGCCAGTAAAACCAACCGCCCTGTTCTCAGAAGCTGTGTTTGTACAACTCCGTACACACATCATCGTGTCAAACGGTACGCTGCAAAACGCAACAGGTTTCCCTCGAGTAATAAGAGAATAAAAAATTCCACCTGGAACATTCGCAAGGCTGTAGTGAAGGTGCAGTCTCGGGAAAAAAAAAAAAAAAAAAGGTTGTGTAATCGGCGCTCTGGAATCCGCGCATGGAAATAATTTCAGACGCAGCCGACGGTACAGGGTGCAATTATTCCATGTTGTGTTTGACTACCATGTGCTTTGTGTGAGGTCTCTGTTTATCAAAGGCTTACGGTTGCACACACTCGCTTTTTTATCACAGCAATGAAAGGGTGTTTGGTAGAACTGTCTAGAACAGGAATATTCATTTCCGTCACACTATAACACTCTGTTCATGCACTTATATCAGGCACCACTTTGTAAGTACACAATCGTTTATTGGAGACTGTTTATGAATTAAAAACTAATAGCTAAATACTGTGGCGTGTCTTATGGGTAAATAATCAACTGCAACAGAGTTGCTGTTACCACCAGAAAACTGATTGCAGTTTTTATCATTTATAGTGTATTCTATGTATAATTATTAACAAATTAACAATGTTTTATTGAAGGCATAGTGGCTTATCACAGTGGGCTTGCACCTCCAAAGTGGAGGAAGGTTCGAGTTCCACCTACAGTATAAACGTCTATACTGTACGTGGTGTTTGCATGTTCTCCCCTTGGTGGGTTTCCTCCAGGTATCTGGTTTCCTCACACGGTCCACTGACATGTGAGTGTTTGCGTTCTTGTGTGCCCTGTGATGGATTGGCACCCTGTCCAGTGTGACATTCTGCCTTGTGCCCAAGTCCCCTTATCTTCAGGCTTCCTGTGATAATCGGTATTGAGGATGATTTATAGGTATTCATATAGGTAATGGCTTTCTATAGGGACAGGGGTACCTCAGTGGTTAAGGTGTTGAACTACTCATCGAAAGGTCCAGGTTCAAACCCCAGCACCACTAAGTTTTCACTGTTAGGCCCTTGACACTTAACAAAGGCACTTAAGTTAAGGCTCTTAACAATCAATTGTTCAGATGTGTAACAGGATAAATGTATATCACGCTGGATGAGGGCGTCTTCCAAATGCCATACATGCAATGTGGGAAAAACAGTTTAGTTTAATCTGAGAAAAACAGTTTAGTTTCTGTTTGCACCTGGTATCTAATGAATCAGCAACTGCAAATAGAACTGTAGCTCAAATGTTTGTGATACACCTAAAGCGACACACCCTTACATTTTTCATTTGCAGTCACCCATGTTATTCTAACAGTGTTACTGTAAAAGCATCCACTAATATTATTTGTAGTCAGTGTGCCACTAGAATAAGTCTTTTGGTGTTTTTTCTTGAGTACTCAATCTTCACAATCTAAGTAGGGAAAGCAGAAAATTGACTCAAGTAGGTGCAGAACCTGATTCTTAATACCAGGAAATTTTTCTGTACAATAGTAATATCTACTGTATTATTTCCCTTGCATTTACTTTTATATTTTCTTGGGGCAATAATAACAATAAGTGTTTAATTTTTGAACAAACCCGAATATACTGTAGGTCTCTACCAAACGGCTGAGATGTCACTTCATGGTAAAAGTATCAATTTATTTACAAATAGCAAAGAAAGTGTGCATAAATGTTTTTAAGAATTGCAAACCTTTTGTTGTAGCAGTTAAAAAGGCATACTACAAAATTTAAAGACACATTATGATGTAATGGATTTTTGTGGTAGAGATGGCTCAATCAGTTAAGTTCAAAATATTTTCCAATATGATATAGTCCTCTACGAAAATGTTAAGCCAAATGTAAAAGAGTAAATAAAAAAAATTCAAAGTAAAAGTACAATGAACATACAATTCTATTAATGGTTGTGCCAAATAACACCACAACACGCTGATAAGATAAGAAGTCTTGTGAATTTTAGGTCAACATGGTGGTTGGTTATTCTGCACATATATTATTTTCATCATTTTCCCAGGTGGCTCAGTGTTCATCCCTCACTTGCCACTCTGACACATTGCATCCACATGTAGCCAGAAATACCGATGCTATTTTTGAGCACAGGGGCTATGTATGACCACAGACGGGCGTCTCGTTGGAAAGGAGGGTCCCCCCCTGAAACCTCCCCCTAGGTTTATCATGAATGTGGCTTGTAATTTGGCACTTGGAGGAAAGTGAGCGAAATGTCGAATCTTATAGATATCTCTGTGTCTGGCTGTCATGGGCGTAGCATATTTTAGATGTTAATAACAGGCTGCCCTTAAAGTTCCTACTCGCTTTCCAATTAGGACACGTGCATTCTATACTCGCGCATGTAATTTCTAAAGTCACATTTTTGCTTTCATTTATAGTATGCACCCTATTTTCCTGCTTTCCAGGTTTAAGCTTTAATTATATATGGGTTAATCTTAATGTGTTTAAAAGCTTTCTATAGCTCAGTAAGATCTATATTGGGAAATACAGATCAGGGCTGGGACTTCCATTAGGTTGGTTAGGTGACAGGTTGGTGTAAAGTGACACATTATGCATTATAATATTTGGTGAAAATAGGCACCAGGGGGTTATTACACTTAGTATCTATGGTATAATATTTTATGCTAGAGGCTCATAGATGGATGAATAAATAGAAATTAAAATGCATTTCCTTTTAAAACCTTTGTGGGGGGTTTTCCTTAAAAAAACAAAATATATGATCATAATAGGAGACTTTACTTATTTCATAGAAAACTATTTTTATGGATAAAGTTATGAATTAACTTAAATTTAAAGAAAGTCTAAAATAGTATGTGCTGCATCAAGTGCTATTTCTGGAGGTTGTCATGCTTGTGAATTTTATTAGTAATAACAACTGGCTGTTAATAACCCTAGTTACAAAAGTAAAAATAGGAAGTTTGTCATAATTTTTCCTCATTTCATTTATAAACATTTCTTTACTTTTCCGTGGACAAAACATTACTACGTTTGAGTCTTTTTTTGGCACCTGAAGTTGTTACGTCATAGGTTTATAGACGTTGTGAGCACTGCATAACTGTTATATACTGTAGTTGCTGATAATTAAATACACAGATATTTTAATATAATCATATTTTTTATTCGTATATGATTGTTTTGGTGGCACGGTGGCTTAGTGGTTAGCACTGTCGCCCTACACCTTCAGAGTTGAGGGTTCGATTCCTACTTGAGGTCTGTTTGCATGTTCTCCCCAAGCTTGGCGGCTTTCCCCCCATATTCCATAGGTTCCCTCCCATTCAGATTAAGCTAATTGGCGTTCCCTAATTGCTCATAGTGTGGTAGAGGTAATCGGAGGTCCTACCATGGTCGTAAAATGACAATAAATGCAATGGTCATCACTGGCCTCTACAGTCCCTAGTTGGACTACAGAGGTTCCTAGATGGAGATGGATGATTATTTTAGTTTTTTTTATATATTTACTTTTGTGTTGCATTCAATTAGCTCGAACAACACAGAAAGCAAAATAATATTACAATTGCAAGTGCCTGTCCTTAAAGAAGGTGGTCTTGAAATAGCCCGTCCCGCACAATTTTAACAAGACGGTCTATTCAATAATTTAAATGCAGAGCCACAAAAAAACCCCGCCTTAATCAGGTGCATGACTGGACTTGTTCAGGGTAAGTATTGGTGTTCATTCTAAATATACTTTGCCACACCAAATCCAAAAACATTTCGATAAGATAAAAATAAAAGTCTTTGAAGAAAAAATGTAACTGTAAATATTTATATTGTGGTAAACTTCGTCAGATTTTGCTGTAGTAACTGGGAGGAAATGGGCACTGAAAGCACCTCATTCGGAGGCGTTAACTTCTCCAAGATCAGGATCATATCCCGCCAAATTTTTTACACTCACCCGTGGTCCGACCTCTCCGGCCACAACCAGCACTTGTCTTCCTCAATATTTACAGCCATTACAACTGCGCCTCGAGTCCCCAGCAGGTTCTTATTTTCTAAATGAGAGGGTGTGCTGCTTGTGTGTTCAGCAGAAGCTGCATGAAGGTTTTGCACATATGCATGTGGTGAACCTCATGAAGGACCTGCTCCTTGTGCATTGCTTTATGGGTAAACCTGACACACGTTGCCTGCGGTGTGTGCGGTTGGAGTGGGAGTGCAGTTTAGTTCCTAGATATCGAAGGCTGATTAGCATGCTGGAGCACTGTGTCTAAATGTGGATACGTGATCTGAAACCTGCATAGCACATGTTAACCTTTGAAGTCTTGGAAAGTAATTCTGAGAATTTACAAGTGAAAAAATAACGTGTGGCAATACCGCTTGTTATGTGGAAGGTAGAGTAAGACCTTTTTCAACATATCTGCATGTATGCATCTAATATGACCACCCCCTAATCCCAATATAAGTAAATTAACAACCTCAGCAGCAACCTTATTTCCCCTCTCGTTTGTTCCAACCACACAGCATTCAGCATCACCAGTATACAATATTAATTATCGGCCTGATGATCTGTTATCATCATGCCTTAAGTTAGATGCTTTTCATGCTTAAATGGCTTAACAAACAAACAAAAAAAACATTACTCTGAAACTGCTCGGGTACAGGGACTGAACTGAAAATGAGAGACCGAAAACCCAAACCCTAACCCTAGACCTGTAAAAGTACTCTCTCTCTCTCTCTCTCTCTCTCTCTCTGTGTGCAGTATTGTGCAAAAGTCTTAGACAGCTGGGATGTTTGGCTGATCTTGCTGAAGAATATGTTTCTTTTGGGAACTTTGTCACACTTGGTCTTTTCTATATATGAAATGTCGCATGGGCATGCAATTATTCTTCTGCAATATTATTTATTTATACATAATAGTTTTGTACATAATAATAATAATAATAATAATAATAATGCCGACATGAAAAACATAGTGTATAGAATAAAATTTGTACTAAAGATATTAATAAGTACTGGCCCTACTTTCAAGTATATAACTTTACACCGTTAATACAAAAAAAACTTCCTTTTTCCTTTTAACACTGTTTAAGCACTTCCTTTTTATTTCTATTTCTTTATTATTATTTGTTCCTTTAATTACACAAAAGTCTACCTGTAAGGGCACAAATCTTCTGCATGTAAAAAATTGTTGCTCAATTAACAATTACGAATCTACTGTGTTCACATTCTTTTGTCAGTATTTTTTAAAGCTAGTTGCTCAAATAGTGTACAAAACATTAAGTCCTCTATAGAACTTTTTTCTTCTTTTATTAGGTCTTAAGCAATGCTTTCTCTTCCTCCTTAAATTTCGAAATAATTTCTTTTGCACAATTTGTTGTTGCTTCATTTCTCTTACGATCAATTAATACGTTTATTTGTTAATCATTTAATATTACAGTAAACTGAGGCTTTTATCAGATTTAGTGTGTGCTCATGTGTTTGTGTGACAGGGTGAAAAGGGAGACCTTGGTGAACCTGGAACCGATGGACACAATGGGATCCCGGTAGGTTAACCTTATAAACCGTATGAACCGGAAACATATATTTTTTCTTTGGTAGTCATCATTGTCATCACCGTTAGCGTCATTGATGTTACATCTATCATTGGTCATCACCCACAGGACTTTGTATTCTTTCCTGTCTGACAATATTCATTATTTTTCCCATACACACTGAAACCATTTCCCATTTCAGCCCTAAATATCATTAGAGTCATTTTAATTTAGTCAAATCGACCTTTATTTAATGATTCCAGTCTAAATACGGCGTGACCACAATGATTATGCTGTCCCAGAATACACTCCAGGGTTGTCAAATAAAACAGGTCGTTAGTGTGCAGACTGGAATTGAGATCAGACCCAGACCCAAACTGTAACAACGGACTGATTACTTCTTATTATCCTCCGTATTTAGTCCAGAGCTACAAACCAGAGACGACCCCATCTCTGCTAAGGATGTAAACCAAACAGCTGGTGTATAAAGCGGAAGAAGCCTAAAGCCACCAGTGATCTGTCTTCTAGGCTTCATTTTTGATTTTCATGATCTTTCATGATGTCACTCCTCAGCAGACATTTGCTCTCATGCTTCAGGTTTCTACCAAGGACGGTTTAGCTGTAAATTTAAACCTTGAAAGTTTATTTGACGTTTATTCATCTTGGCAGGCGGTTCTTGCGGAGACGTTTTTTTGGCTGCATGAAGATTTTTCTTGTGGCTTCCTTGTGGGAAGCAGGATCTATGGAATCATTTAGCTAGATAGACGCCCGCTTCATGTCCCAGGCCTGTGCACTATTTTGAGTCTTTGTCATTAATCCAGCGGTTAATACAGACTCTGTGGTAAACCTCTAGATGTTTAATTCCCGGTGGAACATTTATGCTAAAGAAAAAGACCTGAGGTGGAGGGGGGTGTTTCCAGAAAGTGAACATGCTCTATTTTAGGTCATCAGCTCCCTCTAGATGTTTGAACTTATTTCTAATTGAAGAGTTTTGCAAGTGCTGGACGAAGGAACACTTCAACACAATAGTTTGCAAGGTTTGCCCTTCCTGTTTACACCAGTTCATTTGAAAAAGAAATCTTTTGCATCTTCACGGGCCTGCTTGGGTGGAGGAGCTTTTGAAAGGACCTGAACAGCTAGTACAGGTTTAAGTTTTTTCTCCCCTCTAATCTTTAATCAGCTCTCTCTTGTGTAATTACTGCTCTAACTGAGCAATGGAGTGAAGACAAATAACACACGGCTGAGGGAAACTGAACAGCTAGAAAACTAGAAATAAGAAGCTCATGTTTAAGAATGTTCTTATCCTAGAATTTATTCATTTGGGTGACACTTGTTGGAAAAACCCATCACAGAGCTGAGGATTTAAAAGTTAAAAATCAGTCATTGTTTTTAGGAAAAAAAAAAATAGTTTGGACTGTATTTGTGCTTATGAGAATGTTCAGTAAGCTCACACGTATTTTGGTCTCTGCATGTTTCAGGGCATGAGAGGAATTCCAGGTGAAACAGGGCCTGCTGGACCTCAGGTAACACCAGCAATACTGTTTGTGTTTCATTTAACTTGGATTTAAAAAAAAGACAAATATACTAACGGCCGTAACATGGTACTGATCCTAAAAAGTGTCTCACCTAGGTGAAAAAGTGAATTTTCAGATAGGTTCACACAACACCATTTTTCATTATACATACTTAATGTTCCTTGTTCTGATCCATGCTTTTTTTTTTTGTAAATATGCATACACATTTATATTTCTCAAGATTCAAGATTCAAATAACTAATCCCAAAGGGAAATTGCTTAATTTTCGCATATCCCAATTAGGAAACTGGGGTCAGAGCACAGGGTCAGCCAGCTTGCAGCGCCCCTGGAGCAGATAGGGTTAAGGGCCTTGCTCAAGGGCTTAACAGTGGCAGCTTGGCGATGCTGGGGCTCGAACCCCCTGACCTTCTGATCAGTAACCCAGTAACCCGCAGCCTTAACCAACTGAGCCACCACTGCCCAAATTTATTCTATCTGATAAAAAGAAACACATTAGCTAAATACAATTTTTTTTTTCTGTCTGTAGTGTCTGTAACTTTTTTTAACTCAAATCTTTCAATGATCTTAACTATCATTCAATGAAACTTGGCCAATTTAGAATTTACATGAAAAGACATTAACCTGAAAAAGTGTATTATTTTAAAATGCTAAATTGTTAATATATTGCAACATGAGTTTTACATTTTTTGGAAAAAAATCTTTTATTTTAGCACAGAATGCATTCATTTAAGCAACCATTTTCCCTTATATGTCTTATGGTTTTAGAAGCTCACACCAATTTTCAATACTCCTAAAGAAATGTGAATGTGAACATTTTTAGCTTTACTACTGACATCACTGACACTGGATGCCAGATTAAAAGAAAAATCTCACAGACAACTTTACCATCCCTGTGTGTGTGTGTGTGTGTGTGTGTGTGTGTGTGTGTGTGTGTGTGTATCTACATATTGCTATATATTGAAATAATGTATTACATACTTCAGGATTTATTATAGACATTAATATAAAGCTTATAGCTGGAATTATTGTCCAAGCTACTGTTACTGTATAAGAAATTAATCAACATCTTCAGGTCATAAGATACAATGATAAACACATTATACATTCGTTCTCAGATACAACAAAAGCAGATTACGGATGAACTGGCCATGTAAATTCTCTTGTGTTTTTATTTGTTAACACAATATTTATCACGTCATGAATCTATAGACTTTGACTATTAACAGGGGGACCGTGGATTGCCAGGGCCACCAGGGTCAGTGGGAGCAAAAGGACCTCAGGTATGTATCAAAAATAAAACAACTAAAAGTTGTTGGGGATTTTAGGTAAGATTAGGGTCTGGAACAGTCCAGCCGTAATGGTGCACTGTTGCCACATGCTGAAATCTCCTAGTATTACACCTCGCCTTGTAATACTAGTGTTGATAATGTTCTAATCAGTGCTAAAACTAGCCTGATGTTGGTTAGACTGAGGGTGTGTTTAGTGTAGAGAGAGAGGGGATCTGTTCTGTCCTGGCAGGCTTTTCAGCAAATTGAAAACCAAAAGTCATTTAGAGACACCGTTGGCATTTTTTCTTTCTTTCATTTTTTCCCTCTGTTACCAACATCTTGGTTTCACTTCTGGGATTAGTTCAAAAAGTTGTGCCTTCTGATGTGGTTGTTGTCACATGACTGTTATGAATCATGAAATGTAGTCAAATTCACACTACCTCCACAGTATACCTAAGTTTGGTCTAAAATGAGTCAAATAGTGGCTCATGTACGTACCTCAACTGATTTGACATGTAATGAGCAAAATAGATAATACAGTACAACAGACATGAATTAAAATGAATTTTATAGACATGTACATCAGGTCTAGTTGAGTGTAAGTTAGCTAAGAGGAGTTGTTGCATCTTGGTGTTTGCTAGCTTGCTAATGCTTTGAATGTTGTTCCTGTAAACAAAGACTTGTTGAGGAGAAAACATATTGTGTAAGTTAGGTGTTTTTTGTTTTTTTTTCTAAATGTGGTTTAGGAACTGGTTACATTATTATATATTTTTGTGCATGTAGTTTACATTTTTTTGTCTGTGCTAGTCCAAAGTAATGCTAATCAAGCTGATTGAAAGTTAGCTAGATAGTTAGTTAGCTACTAGATAGTGGAGCTTGGTTTTAGTGATAATAAAATAAAAAAAAATTTAGAGTACCATTAACCTTTGTACTTTAAAGGAAACTTGTCCAAAATAATTTTATATATTCCAGGGACCCCCAGGCCCAATGGGACCACCCGGTCTAGAAGGTCCAGCCGGTCCAAAGGTACGTGATCGGAATGTACATGAATACAAATGCCTATGTGTGAGATACAGTGAAGCTCATATACACTGCCTGGCCCAAAATTTTTTTTTTATTGTACTTTGGATTTAAACAACCAAATACTGAAGAAACTTTGATTGTAGAATTACTGCGGTGATTAATACAGTATGTTTCAGCTGGAGACAATTCTTTTAACCCTAACTGATGCAATGAGAAACTTCCTGTTTTTTTTTAAACAACTTCTTCTGTCTGCCACACCTCGATACATTTACCTGGACAGACAGACAAACACACACTAAATAACTAGGGTATCACATGTATGGAGTTTTTCTTTCCTGATTGCACACAGACTTAATTTCTTAAAGAGCATTAGGGATTCCTGATGTTAATTCTATTGGAAGTTTTTGGGAAGAGCTGGGGAAGACATTACGGAGTGTTTAAATTCTCTTATTATAATGTCTGAATATTTCTATTTATTATCAGCAAAGAGAGCATATTCAAGCAGAGTCATTAACATGTAAGTCATAGAGAGACCTGGAGAAAGACAGACCATATGAAACACATTTGCTTTTTGTGGTAAAAAAAAAAATGGTTCCAGCAGACGCGTGCTGTTTTTAAACTGTATATAGTCGTCTGAACATGGACTATAGGAAGTGTTAGTTATCAAGTTCACATCATATTATAATCCTTCATAATGACCATTATTGAAGATCACTTAAATGCTTGGTGAAGTTGCACTGTAAAAAAAAATTGTTATGTTGTTATGTTTAATAGTGAAAGTGAGAGCATTTTCACACACACAGTGTAATGAAAACTCACAGGATTGGGACTAAACATCTGTGTTGCTAGGGAGCATAAAGATTCGACTATGGAGCAATATGAAAAGGTCATGTGACTCATCTGAAGAGTCCAGATTGATCCTGTTGCAGAGGGATGTGTGCGTCAGGGTCAGAAAAGAAGTGCATGAAGCGATGCACCCATTATGTACTGTATAGCAGCCTCTGTACAGGCCTCTAAAGGCAGTATTATGATCTGGGGTTGCTTCAGTTGCGTAGGTTTAGACTCAGCATCGTTATGTGGCAATAAAATGAAATTTACTGATTTCCTGAATTTACTTAAAGACCAACATGTCACATCTATTGAGTTTTTCTTCCCGGATTGCACAAGGACTCAATTTGTGAAAAAGCATGAAGTATTCCTGACGTTCCTAACTCTATTGGAAGTTTTTGGGATGAGCTGAGGAAGAAATTATGGCGCGTTTCTATTTTTCCATCAACAATAAAAAATCTCAACAAAAAAAAAAAAAATCTTGACACAAATAAATGTTGTAACTTTGCATCAAGTTGTCGAAACAATTCTATTACGAATGAGTGGCGTAATCAAAGCTAAAAGCAGTACAGTGAAACATTAGTGAGCGCAGTATATTTTTTTAGTTTTTTTGTGTGTGAGTACATTTTTGGTAAACTGGCATTAATTAATGATATTGTTCCTTTAGGGAAACCCAGGGCCTCGAGGGCAAGATGGCATCCCAGGTGCACCCGGTACTAAAGTGAGTTTTTCAGCATAATTTGGGGTTTTTTCCCTTGCCAGAAGGTGTGAAAATAATATCCTGCTGCTCTGAACTAAAAAAATGGCATTTAGAAGAGCTGATGCTAAATAAAAGTCTTTTATTTCCTGCATAAATAGCAGCCATTTCCTCACCTCCTCACCATAACCACATCCTCAGTATGAACACAGATCTGACAGGGACATGTGAAAGTCCTGATACATGCAACATACCTTTTGCGTAAATCTTTATCAGTGATAGTAGATATGTGAGGTGCAGTGAATCCATAAATGAAATAAATACTGATGCAGGATCAGTATCTAAGCAAGGATGCAGAGACAATGCCAGGCTTATATATATATATATATATATATATATACAGTATTCAAATTAAGCATGGATTTTAATGAAGGTTATAAAAAACCATGCTGAGTTTTAAATTGAAGTGGAAAGATTTAATTTAGTTTTGACGTCATAAGAGCTGATAGATCTATATCTGCATTTTTTGCTGAATTTTTTTTCTTTAAAGTTTAAATCTGCCCACTTCCATTTTACGATGAAATGCTATCTGATAAACTTTTACCCTGTGGTTATCTCTGAAACAGTATGTAGATTGTGATTTTTATATATATACTCTCTATATATATATAAAGTCTGAGAGAAAACACTGATCACATTTTTTTGTGTTTTACTAGTCGCACACATTTAATGCATTTGTATTTTCTTTGTTTTTTTTTTGAAGTCCATATAATGCCTGTAAGGGGCTCATTTTGCATGTGTTTCACAGGGATCTCAGGGAGAACCTGGTGTTCAAGGGCCACAAGGCATTATGGGTCTACCAGGGTTAAAAGGCCACAAGGTGCGACCACTTTTGCAGCTCTTCCCAAGCCCGCATTTTTAAAATTAATTAAAAAAAATTCAATCAGTGTTCATTCTGAGATTAGTGCTACAAGGTCACTGTTACGCTTGGTAAATAATGCGCACTGCTTCTTTTTTTCTTCAGGGGGAATCAGGAGAGTCTGGTCCAAAAGGAAGTCAGGTACTGCAGCTCAGTGGAGGGTGATGGAGTGTGACATTGATTTTCCTGCTGCGTATGTTAGTACAGAGACTGTGTTTAGTCTCTGTGCGGTGAATGGTGTGAACTGAGTGTGCCATGCTTCATCAGCTTTTTTGCGCTCGCTCTGACAGAGTGAAAAGGATGGAAACATAAAGCAAGACACAGATGATGATGACGAACCTGAAACACTTACTGAATTAAAGAAAACACTGGTGGTGAAAAAATATTTAGCAAAAGAGTGGAGTGTTGCAGAGCTCCACAGACGAGTTTTTTTTTTTATTCTTTACTCGTCTTTTTGACTACAGAAATTAATTTTAAATAAATATTTATTATAATTATTATACATTTATTACAAAATGATGTTTAACTTTTTAACCACTAATTAGCCGTACAGTAACATTATGACCACCTTCCTGATATTGAGTAGATCACCCCCCTTCTAGTTTTACTTTCTTGGACCACTTTTGGTAGGTCCTGACCACCGCAGACCAGGAACAGCTCATAAGACCTGTAGTTTTGGAATTGCTCTGACTTCTCACAGTAACATTTTCAATATCTCGTTACAATGAATGAAGTTGGTGTGTTAGAAGTAGAATAAATGTGCAAGCATAAGGATTTGAGTGACTTTAAGAAGGGCGAGATTGTCTCGGCTGGACGACTGGGTCAGAGCAACTCCAAAACTATAGCTCTTGTGTGATGTTCCTGGTCTGTAGTAGTCAGGACATGCAAAAAGTGGTCCAAGAAAGGACAACCGGTGATCCAGCGACAGGGTCATGGGGGCCAAGGCTTAATGATGCACATGTGGAGTGAAGGCTGGTCCGTATAGTCTAGTGTAGATCAAATTGAGGAAAAGGGTAATACTGGGTTAAATGATTTAAATGAGTCTGAACACACAGTGTGTTAGTGTTATGGTGACAACCCTATTATTATTTGACCTACTTAATATTAGACGTGTGGTGAT
This sequence comes from Clarias gariepinus, assembly GCF_024256425.1. Classification (NCBI taxonomy): domain Eukaryota; kingdom Metazoa; phylum Chordata; class Actinopteri; order Siluriformes; family Clariidae; genus Clarias; species Clarias gariepinus. The sequence continues at coordinate 21,796,846 of NC_071124.1, forward strand.
AATGTTATGGCTGTTCTGCACCATCTAAGAATCAGATTATCAGGTACAAACTTGCAGCTATTAACTGATGTTTCCTTCACCCTCGATTCTGCTCTTTCACTTGAAGTAAAGACAAAAAAAAAAAAAATCAGCTTGTAATGGTATGGAAAAACCTCAACTCTTTCATGTGTAAAAAAAAAAGTATCACATTATAGCTTTACCTTTGATGCATGGGACAAAAGCATAACATAAGATGACATACTGTAGATGTAAAGAAAACTTTCGCTTTGTATTATCATGTGGTGGCATGGTGGCTTAGTGGTTTAAAGGGGGGAGAGTTAGAAACAGGTCTGTGTGTGTGTGTTTGCATGTTTTTCTTGTGCTTGGCTTTGCTTTTCTGGTTTTACAAAGACATGCAAATAAGAGTGAGTGGCATCTCCAATTTACTCGTAGTGTTTGTGTGCTTGTGCATAGAGAATATAGGGACCGTTATATCGTTACTCATATCCGTGTGTATTGCAAATCATTACTATGGAAATGGTAATGTTTTTAAACGAAAAAATCGATAAACAATAAAGCGTACACTTTCTCACCGATCAGAACAGAGTATTCGACAGTACTGTGATATGCCTGCTGTTAAGGAGTCTTTTAAAAAAAATTCTGATCTTATAACTAATTTATAACTAATATATCGGTTTTCTATCAAAGCAAAATATAGTGTATTACAGCACAATGCATGGACTAAAAATATGAAACAGCTCCACTGTTACTAGGCTAACAAAGAAGGGGACATGAGTCAGAGTTTCTTTGAAACTCTGTGTTTCTTCAGTAATAAACGGAAGCCAGTTGTCATTTATTTTAACCACAGTATATGCGTTGATGTTCTGTCAGACAAGCACTCATACTAGAACGCACACAATCTTTCAAATAAATAGAATCTGTTGAGGAATGACATAATGATATAAAGAAATAAAACTTGCATGCTTTGCTTTTCTGTTTTCAGGGTGAGAAGGGAAATGCGGGATCACCTGGGCTCCCTGGGAAACCTGTATGTACCGTATAATAAGCTCATGATAACAATAGCCTGTAATAATTAGACTGTTCATTTGTATTGTCAAGGTTTTTTTATTTTATTTTAATCAGGTTGTGATTCAAATTAAACTCAAATAATTTTCATGCTGTAGACGAAGTACAAGTTAATACACGTTAGTACAAGTGTGTGTGTTTCCTTTCTATACCTGGGTCTTTGCAGGGCGAGCCGGGCCTCAGGGGGAGCAAAGGAGAGGTGCGTATTCTTGCTGAAGCACACTCAGACACTTTCACAACTGTGTTTCCTGCTTTTTTACAAACTGGGAGCTCTTTCAGTTCCTGCCACGTTTCTAACATACGACTGGTACCTTGAACAGAAATAGGGGGATTAAAGTTTGCATTTTTTACAAGCATGTAATAATAATAGTAATAATAATGAACTCATTATAAAGATACTCTACGATCTGGATGTTTGGTTGATGTTCATTCATAGAGAATTGTCTTTTTCTAAATAAGGTAAAAATACATCTATTTCATCAGAACAGGGGCGGAATCAATTGAGAGAAGTGTTTTTTTCAATGACTTCGCTGGAATTGCAGGCCACAATCTAAAACACAGCACACCAAGAACACGAACTGAGATGATTATCCCAGTTAATGCAAAATATGTAAACCCACATTTAACAAGATTGTAGATAGTTAGATAGGAGTGGGAGGTGGGAAAGTAAGCTAATGATCAAAGTTCTAATAAGCCGACCACAGGGACGAGGCTAACATGTGGGTATTTAGGTCAAACTTTTGATTGGGACTTTTTATGGTACAGAACTACAGACACACTAATGACAGTAAAAAACTCCCTTTATTTTTCTATATAATCCCCTGCTACACTAATGCACGTACCCCAGTGTTTCATTAGTGCTTGCCATCAAAGTAGAAAGTGTTCTCAGATGACTAAACTGTTTGCTTCACATCCGAAATGCCAGCCTCCCAGGAACTCCTTTAATGGCCCTAACATTTGGAAATGGCTTGGAGCAAGGTCAAGACCGTGTGCGTAGGATGTGGCAATAACTCCCAGCCGAGTTCCTGTGTTGGTGAATGATTGTGTATTCAGTTCCCACAGATGGATGCGTCTCTTCAGCTAGTTATCAGTCAATTTTTAAGTTTTAAATTTTAAATTTTTACCTTCAGTCCCAGTTTGACTTGAGCATCCCTCATATACTGTTATATAATATGGTGTTTGGATTAGCTGGTGCCACGGGGGTTTAGTGTTTAGCACATTCACCTTGCACCTCCAGGTCCTTTGTTCGATTCCCACGTCCGATCTTTGTGTCCGATCTTTGTGAGTTTGCATGTTCTCCCTGTGCTTAATGGGTTTCCTCTAGGTTCTCCCAAAGACATGCAGATTAGGCTAACTGACGTTCCCAAGTTGCCCATGTTGTATAAATGTGCACGTGAATGTTGACCGGAGGTCCTACCACATTTTTACAAGATGGGAATAAATACAATAGTCACATTGGCCTCCATGGTTCCTAGTTGGACTATAGAGGTTCCTAGATGCATGGATGGATGGATAGATTGCATTAGCTAGTTAAATGAATTAATACACATTAAGAGAAACAAACGCTTTGAGCTACTAAACAGAAGGTAAGCGGTTCAAACTCCATCTCCACCAATGTATGTAGAAGAGGGTGGATAGCACTTTTGTCTGACTGTGTTATTGCTGCTCTGTATGAGCAACAGTTCATGTCTAGGAGGAAGCGTGTTTTAGTCTTCACCCTCCCTGGTTTTTAGCTGTTGTATGATAGGGCAAAGCTGCATGCTGAGTTTAAACTGGCTGGTGAAATGTTTTCAAGAAGGTTTTTAAACAGTTTAAAGTACGTTTGTGTCATTAAATTTCTTGACAGTTATACATACAGTTCTTGTAAATATTATTGGACAGTGGTTTCTGATCTCTCTCCTTTGTCTTTCTCTGTCTATCTCAGCGGGGTTTAACCGGAGATCCTGGAATCAGAGGGGCTGATGGGAAAAAGGGAGAAACTGGTCTAATAGGACCAGCAGGGCCGCGAGGATTTCCTGGAAACGATGGGTTGCAAGGACAACCAGGTATCCCAGGCTACCCAGGAAAACCGGTAAGTATTCCTGGAAACACAGGATTACACACTCTTCAGGAAGAGCGGTCAAAAATAAAAACTCAATATGCGTAATACCACGTCCGAGAATATCCTGGTTAATAAAAATAAAGAAGCGATACCCAACCTTTTTGAGGAAATGCCATTACAGCTCAGTGCAAAACTTTGCACTGGAAAAAAAAGGAAAAACATGCCTCTTGTTTTATGATTTATCTACAAATCAAAAAAAGTATCAAATTAAATGTAGGATTTCCAAGACTGTGGCCATACAGTCATTTTCTCCTGAATCTATATAATGTTAGGACTGGGCAGAACAATTAAGCTTGTGCTTGACCAGTAGGCTAGGTAATAAACATATGATTTGTCCATATCTGTGATAGTAATATTATTATTTTTTTAAATTCTATTAACATCAACAGGCGAAAGTGTTGGAGTGTTGCAGCCTCACAGCTCCAGGTTCCTCAGGTTTGATCCTGAGCTTGGTTTACTGTGCATGTTTCCTCCATATCTGTATGGGTTTCCTCTGCGTTTGCTGGTTTCCTAAACCCTAAATTCCCAGTAGTTGTGAAAGTGTGTGTGATTCAGTGTGTGTATGGTGTCCTGTAATAGACAGGAGGTCCATCCAGACTGTATTCCTGCTTTGTGCATATCCTGGAATAGGCTCTCCAATCCTTACCAGAATAAAACGGTTACTCAAGATGAATAAAGAATAATTAATATCGACATGCCTTAGTCTAAATTGTGTTATTAATAAATGATTTTTCATAATCCTAAGAGGTCGTAAATACTGTATATAAGAAACCATTGATCTTTCAGGGGAAGCCACCTTCAGAAGAATACTTGATGAAGATTTGTGCATCGGTGTTGCAAAGTAAGTGATTTTTAAAATCTAGAAACAATAAACAGATTTCAAGACTTGAGTGGTCAATGTGGTCAATGGATCGTGACACACTGTGTGTTCCTGTTACTACACACACCAACATATTTCCACACAAAAACACAACACAATACAGTCCTAACTCGGTTTACAGTATATATTGTTAGGTGAATGCCTCGCTATGTGTGCTTGTGTGACCGTGCACATTGTTAGAGTTGGAAAGACTGGCACTGTGGGTTTGCTGCAAGCTGGAAACATCTGTAGATGTGGAAAAGGCAGCTTCGCTTTCAATTCTCTATTTTAGAGAAAAGCCATAAGTCTGTTTAACAGACACAGTTGCTCAATTCAAATCCTTCAGCACATTACTGTATTTTTTGTATATTATTTGGTTCAGCAAGAGTATTTATGTCATCTTAAGCTCAAATTTAATTTATAAATTATTATTATTATTATGTTGCTTCTCAGAAACATCGTAAATTCGTAAATTTGATAAACCACAAATCAGTGTAAAGTTTAGGAAGTTATCTTGATCGGTTCCTCTTTGTTGTTGTTCTTAAAATCTTAAATCTGCTATTCAATTGGTAAGATTGTCACTTAGCAGGAAAATAATCCATACCAGAGCGGATATGACTCAATTCAAAATGCAGTTATTATTATTATTATTATTATTATTATTATTATTATTATTATTTTGTAATATTAAGGTTTTAAACCGAACAACAAATTTTTTTTATAATTCCTCACAATAACACAAGGGGCGTTTGAGTCAAACTGGGTCTTGTTATGAAATTTCTAAAGGCGTAAAAGAACAAATTGTTGTTTACAGAAGACTGATCAAGCTGATGAGACTTTTAGCCGCAGTAAAATATTCAAACGGTGCAAATGTTTTAAAAAATGCCGCACACCTGTAAATGACGATCCCTGCCGAGGCGACTCTGAGCCCACTGCAGTCCTTTCCGGGAACATTCAGCGAGTGGAACGCCTGATTCCGGAAAATCGAAAGTAATTTGTCACCAACTTACGGAAGAGACAAATCTGTCTGTAGGATCCGTACTCACAATCATTCACCAACGCCACTTGCACATTACAGACACATGTCTGGGAGTTATTGCCGCATCCCCTGTACAATCCAGATCTTGCTCCATGCCATTTCCACATGTTTGGGACATTAAAGGGGTTCCTGGGAGGCCGGCGTTTCAGACATTAGTTTAGCAGGGGATTATATAAAGAAAATTTTATTCTCATAACTGTTCCTGTTTTCTGTACAATCTAAAGTCCAGCTTTGACTTAAACATTTCTTATAGAACCATAACAATATAGAATAACAATATACATTGTATTTTTTTAGCCAATTACATTTACCTTTAATGTTGCAGAAATCTTTTACTTAAACTTTCCTTTTTTCAAAAAATTTACCTCTAGTTAGCCTCTGTACACTAACCATCAGCCATGATGCATGTGCTGCTTAATAAACCCTGCTAGCTATAACACATACACTAAACTTTCTCAACAGATCAACTGCCACAGCTCCTTCAGGCAATGTCCCCCAGATCATGCCAACACTGTGAGACGATTAAGGGACCCCCAGGTGATCCAGGCCCACCTGGACCGAAAGGCCCAACTGGAACTCCAGGCTATCCTGGCAGTCCTGGACTGCAGGGATATCCGGGACAGCCTGGGGCTACGGGACCCGTGGGCCCGAAAGGTAAAACAAGAACAAATTATAACCGCATTTTTTTTCTTTCTTTTTTTTAAACAAGCTGTTGACAAATTGTTTATTAGTAGATGAGAGGAACTGCTGCTATTCATGTACTTTCAATCTTTGTAAATGAAACAGAAACTCTTTGCATATTTCTGTGGTTTGAATCAATTTCGCATCCATTTAATCCTCTCGCTACAGGTGAAATTGGAGCAACAGGTGTGAAAGGTGCCAAAGGAGAGAGTCGCCATGGGCTCCCGGGTCCACCTGGTCCACCAGGTACTATGCTTTCCGCAGGTTGTACAGCGGTAGATCAATCATAAGGCTAGGCACTGGGGAAAAACAGAACCAGAAGTGTGTTTATTGTGTGGGGTTCTCCTTTTTTGTTACTACACACACCAATATCCCATCTAGCTTGCCACATACTAGTAAATTAACTTTCCACATTATAACTTTAAATTATACATTTACTTGTCACATATACTGTACATAACTGCACAGTACATACTGTAACCTCACACAGTTCTCTCTTTGCATATCCCTGTATCCCGGAATATATAAACTTGGGTTAGGCCACGGGTTCAGCTATGATACCGCACCCCTGGAGTAGAGCGGTTGTTCAAGGTCACACCAAAGTGGGCCAAAGTGGTGAAGCTGGCGTTTCTGTGATAGCTCAGTAACCTTTGAGCTACCACTTACCCATTAGTTATCAGTTCAACTAATTTACGGACACTCAAGCTTTCACTTATATTCTCGAATGTAGATTTAATCTATAATCTCTTTGTAAATAACATTTTTTTTTTCCAGGTTTACAAGGCCCTCGTGGACAAGACGGAGAGGGATATCCAGGCCCCGCAGGTTCTACAGGAAAACCTGGCATACCTGGTATCCCGGGGAAACGAGGTCCTCCAGGAGTCGCCGGCGTCTGTGACCCGTCTTCATGCTACATGGGTTACGCTGACCAGCAAGGACACTTCATCAAAGGGCCCGGATTTTAGCGAGCTTAATCCACACTCCGTATTGACTTTTCCGGGCCTCCATGGTCCTGAGCCCAAGCAGACAAATCAAGTCTCATACTGTCTACGGTGACTTGAGTGTTCTGGATTGTGTTTGATTTCGATTTATTTGATATTAACTTCTGTATTAGGCCCAGATAAAAGGGCTAAGAGTTTGAAAAGTGTCAGTTTTGTACTTGAGGTTCTTTGTCAGATGTATTCATTTTGGTATGAAGCTAGAATAATGATCCTGTAATGTAGCAGCATACAGATGTTTTCCTTGTGCCAGGCTTGTAATATAGTATGTACAGAACCAGTCAAATGTTTGGACACATCCAAGTACAGATTTGTTTTTTACATTCTAGAACAATACCGGATGTTTCAAAACTATGAAATAACTCATATAGCATTAGGAAACAAAGTGACAACAAAAACATAACAACAACAGCAGGTTAAAATAACAAGAACAGTATTGTCAAATGCGTTTGCAAAACCCATCAAGCACCATGATGTAACTGGCTTTCATGAAGACCATCCCAGGAAACCAAGACCAAAACTGACCTCTGCTATATGTTCATTTAGAGTTAACAGCCTCAGAACTCACCAACGTCAACAACCAGCACCCCACATTATGAAGGCTTTACATAGCAGAAGTAGCAGACACATCTCAATTGACATTATTGCATATTTTTGACGCCTTCAGCATTGCTTTATAATGTAGAAAGAAACGCAAATCAGAAAGACCACGAAGTTAGGAGGTGTGTCTAAACTTTTGACTGGTAGTGATGAGAAAAAATAACTCATATCTGGAAATCAAATGTTAGACAACAAACAATAGCAAACACTAAGATACTAAGATACGATTGTTTCGTATTGAGTCACCCGGCCACAGGCCACGTCGTCCTCCTGAAACCATATTTTCTTGAAACCCACATTGGTGCTCGCGTTTGTGAATTGCATTTTATTGTAAATAGACATAGGTGTTGCACTGCATCTCGAAACACTACCTCTGTATTAGACGCGAAGTAGTCCAACAGTTAGACTGGAACTATGTTTTATTATAAAAGTGTTGGCTGATATCTACGACTGCTAAGGATATATCTTGGTTTGAAAAAAAAAAAAGAAGAAGAAGAAGGAACGAAGCTTATTCTGTGTTTCATGGATCATGCCCGTGTGTGTGTGTGTGGGGGGGGGGGGGGGACTACTGCATTTTTTAAATGTTCATCTTGAAAGTCTGCTTCTATTTTATAGTACAAGCAGCGCTTTTCCTCTCAGCCCGGGTTTGATTCATCAGCAACACGTTCTATTTATGTCCTTCTCTAACTGAAGTTGTGAATTTTTTCTGTTTGTTTGTTTGAAGAACAATTTAGATTTTGATGTGTATGTCATTTCCATACTCCTTGTCATGTTTACATTTAAATTAAAACCATTTATACATAATAATAATAATGATCGAATCATTTTTTTAACCCTAAACAATATTAGTTTTTTTAGTAATTCATTTACATTTACCAGTTTCTGTGTACAGATATAGTAAGTAAAACAGTTTTTTCAAAGTGGGACGGATAGGAAGCCGATAAAAGTTGCCAGTAAATGTGTGTGTGAGTGTGCGCTTCCTCTTTCTGATGCCTGCACTGGTAGTAGTTCTTGTGATGTCTTAAACCTCATCGCAGTTGAGTGTTAGCTGCAGAAAGGATCAGATCTTGGCAGTGTACGCTCCTCCGTGCTAACAAAAAAAAACTGATTTCTGATAGACCGGTCAGTTGAGGGGCTGCTGGTTGTTTCATTTTTCATCACTCTGCGGTAACAGGTACACTTGCCATGGAGGAAGAAGATTCATATCTGGATGATTTTTTCAAGGATGAAAACACCACAGCAGACATCAGTTACGTCATCACCAATGAGACGGTGATGTTGTGCGAGAAGACCGAAGTGATCCGGTTTGGCGCGACGTTCATTCCTACGTTCTACTACATGAACTTTTTACTGAGTCTTTTGGGGAACAGTCTGGTTCTGTGCATCATCTACAAATATGAGAAGCTCAGTACGGTCACCAACATCTTCTTGCTCAACCTGGTCGTCTCGGACCTCCTGTTCGCCTGCACCTTGCCCTTCTGGGCTGTCTACCACCGTACCGAGTGGATATTTGGTCCGTTCCTTTGCAAGCTGGTAGGAAGCTTGTACTCGATCGGCTTTTCCAGCTCCATCCTCTTCCTCACGCTCATGACTTTTGACCGCTACCTGGCTGTTGTCCACGCCATCACGGCCGCCCAGAGCCGCCGGAGGGTGTATGCCTTCACCACATCTTCCGTCGTCTGGTTTCTCAGTATCCTTGCTAGCCTTAAAGACATAGTCCTGTACAACGTACGGGAGAATAAAATGTCTGGCTGGGTGTGTGAAGAGAGTGGCTACGTCTACAAGACCATTCGATCATGGCAGTTGATGGGCTACTACCAGCAGTTCGGGCTGTTCTTCCTGCTCCCATTGATGATGGTGTTCTACTGCTATGCCCGGATCACCATTCGCATCGTCTCCACACGCATACAAGAGAAGTGCAGGGCTGTCAAGCTCATCTTCATCATCATCTTCACATTTTTCATCTGCTGGACACCCTACAACGTGGTCATCCTCCTCAAGGCGCTTCGATTGTCCTCCGGAGACAGATCATGCGCCGATGACCTGGAATATGCCGAATACGTCACACGTAACATTGCTTACCTGTACTGCTGCATCAGCCCTGTGTTCTACACCTTTGTGGGAAAGAAATTCCAGAATCATTTCCTCAAACTTCTGGCTAAGCACATACCGTGTTTGAAGATCACCATTCTGTCATCTCAAAGCAGCAAAACCACATCGTTCAGGAGTCCCAATACTGAGTACTACTAACTGATGAAACTTCACACAGGAAGGATTTTACAATTTAGCAGTTTTGAACTTCTGGAAACCGGGCCTATGGAGCAAAATTTATGAATAATACAGTATGCTTGTTCTGACATAAGAATATTAGGAGGGTTTTTTTTTTTGTTTGTTTTTTTACTTCTGAATACTTGGACCTTTTGAAGTTCTGAACTTCTTATTATGGGTTCTTCTTAGAACTTAACATTGAAAGGTTTTGAAGCTGTAACTATTGACAGGTTCTGAACTTCGGAATGTCTGAATATTGGAAAGCTATTAACTTAGGAATGCTGGGGTGTTCCGAACATCTAAATATGGTAGTTTCTGAATTTTTTAAAGATTTTGAATTTTTGCATAGTGAAAGGTTTTGAAAGTTTTGTATACAGCTCAAGTCTGATGCAGACTGTAGGGTTTATAAATGTAAGCATTTTCAGTGTATTAAAATAATCTTCTTGGGTCCATCTGAACTTCTGAAAATTGAGAAGTACTGAATGTTTGATTATCGTGAGGCTTTAAACTTCTATATACTGGAAACTTCTGAACATTTTAATATTGGGAGGGTCTGATCATCTGAATAGAGGGAGGTTCTTGGTATCTGGTTTGTCAAAAATATTTTGCATGGTATTTGTGCATTTCAGAAAGGTCATAAAAGTACTCAGAACAGACAATGTGACAGAAGGAAAAGAATATAAGGAAGTTAAGCAATAAGTGTTAAATACATCTTTGTGTCTGTGTGCATATGCTTTTCTTTTGTGGTTAATTCTAGCTGTTGTGCAAATGAGAAATATTAAGTAGCTTATAAACATGTAGCAAGAATCTGTCTTCTGTCTGTAGCATGAAATGAACTATACAGAAATAAGATGTAAATATTTAGATTTTAATATTGCTGTTTTTTTTCTTTTTATATTGCTGATGCTTGAAAACTGAAACAACTGATATATTAAAAAAAAGCTGGAATCTAATTAAAGAGTCTTTGTTAGTCATTTACTGTACATCGGACTAGTACGTAAGATTTTGTCTAATGTCTGGAACAAAAAAACTTGGATGCATGCTCTTGTAAAATAATCAGCTTTATGTGGTCAGATATTATTTGTTAAGAATTATTTTTTCCCATATCTGTGATGCATGCAAGACTGAAGTCTTGCGTAAGTTTTTGCTATAGGTACAATAACGTATTACTAGAGCCTGTTACTGTATCACTTCCACAGCTGCAGTTATACAGAAAAATAATCAGTAGCTCTTTAATTCACAATTTAAGCCCAGATTACATGCACCAATACTACAATGAGTTACATTAATGCAACCTCAGCCTTAAGATCCATACATCCATCTAGGAACCTCTGTAGTCCAGTGGTGATTACCATTGTATTTATTCCTATTTTATGACCGTGGTACAGTACAACCTCCGGTCAACAGCCACACGCGCATTTACACACTCTGGGAAACGCTGATTAGCCTGTCTTTGGACTATGGGAGGAAACCGGAGTACCCGGAGGAAACCCAACAAGCACAGGGAGAACATTACAACTCCATGCACACAGACCCCGAGACAGGAATCAATTTAATTCAATTTTATTCAATTTTATTTGTATAGCGCTTTTAACAATTTTTATTGTCAGCTTTACACAATCAAAAGAATTATTTAAGCTTGTATGGAATTTGAATGTGTATGAATCAAAATGGTCAGATAGTCCCTGATGAGCAAGCCGAGGGCGACAGTGGCAAGGAAAAACTCTCTAAGATGGCAATAGGAAGAAACCTTGAGAGGAACCAGACTCAACAGGGAACCCATCCTCATTTGGGTGAAACAGAAAGCAGGATTGATTGATCTGCATTCATACTGTGTGTTAGGTGGCAGGCAGTTCAGCTATAACAGTTAATTGATGTTAATATGGAGTCCAGGTAGTTATTGGAGACTCAGGTAGACTCGTAGGAAATTCCAGTCCTGAACTATCGAGCAACTGCAGCCAAGTGAAGTCCTCAGAAAAACAGCTGCCAACATCAGTCGAGGCCAGAACCGTCTTCATGGTGGAGTGAAACTGTGTCTAGACACGGACACATCCCAAAGAGCAATCGAACCCGGAGGTGACATTACTAACCACTACAATACCGTGCTGCCTCGGCCTTAACATATGTACATATTTATATTCTTAAATAAATAAATAAATAAATAAATAAATAAATGCTTGGCAATGAACCTGAGTCTAATTTTAAATTCTGAATTCAGCAGCATTCCTATGCCTGAAACAAAAATTTTTTTTTATGAACCCTTACAATCTTTTGTGATATGATTAGTAATAGTTTTAGTATTGATATACTTTTAGACACATTTAAAAATTGTATATAAAATGAAAGCAAGACCAAAACTGACCTCGGAGAAGAGGTGTGTGCAAAATTGTGACTGGTACTGTACGTAAATATTTTTATACCTTGATTATATACGCCTATTTACTGTATACACAGTGCAAACATTTGGCCTATGATGTGATTAAAGAAGTGTTATTTACTGTCTGCAAAAAAGCAGAGCTAGCAATCTGTTAACCACACCTTCCTGAAACGGGAAAACAAAGACTTTAACACTTAACTGATCTCATTTTATTAATATTTGTTCAACTGAAATGTTTATGTGTAAATTTTTACCCAGATCAGTGGGAATTCATTTAAACCACACCATGGTTCCTTTTGGGAATCGGCACTGTCACACTGTGATATTGATGTGTATTTAGGTTGTGGAAAGTTGGCACCCTAAACTCTACGTCAGTCAACACCTTAATATGCTGTGGCTTTCATAATCTATGTAAGTGGAAACTGCACAGTAATATGGCACTACAGCAAGAAAAAACTTTTTTTTTTATGTAGAAGGGTGTTAGTGCTTAACCAGCTGTGTAGACTAATGCTGTTGTTAACTAAAAGTGAAGTTGAACACGCCAGATCGGGTCAGATTATTTCGATTGAAGGGTTCACTTGATGCCTTTTTTTAAATTTTATTCTAAAAGACATCATTAGCAACTAATCAACGTGATTGATTTATTTAAAAAAATTCATAAAAATTGATAAGGTAGCAAAAATAATGATTATGAACATACAACATGAGTAAGAGCCTGTAGCATGCTAGAACATTGCTGTTGACTAACATTGTCTTTGCTCTCATTGCCAATCAGGTCTGGTTGGCTTGTGTGATAGAAATGAAAAATACTGTAGATGTAAAAAAAAATAGACAGCGGAAGAGGCGTGCAAGTCAAACCGGGACTTGTGATGAAATTTGATGAAGGCATAAAACTCATTGACATTTACAAAAGACTTCAAACACAAAAGAGTGATGATGCAGCAAAAAAAAAAAACATTTGAATGTTGAAAACATTTTAAATAAGGCCATACATCCATGAACGATGATCCGAGGCTCATTGCCAAATCTCTTGTACAGTCTTGACTTTGCTCCAAGTCAATTCCACTTGGAGCTGTTAAAGGTGTTTTTGGGATGCCATCGTTTCAGACGTGAAGCAGGTAGTCCAATTAGAAAACTTTCTACCTAGATGGTATCCAAGCATTCGTAAAATGCTGGGATGTGTGCATTAGTAAAGTAGGGGATTATATAGAGAAATAAAGAGAGTTCTTACTCTCATAACTGTGTTCTGTTATTCTGCACTAATGTGCTGGTTTGACTTCTCTTTGAAGCTGTGTACATTTAGCTATGGGGGGGGGGCGGGGAAGGACAGTTTGACTCCTGGAAACGTAATATGTCTTCCAGGACAAGTAGGGACAATCCTGGGAAACATTATACTGTATATACGGTATATACATATATGATGGTGGTTATAGGGTTTGGGTTAGGGTTATGGTAATACAGTTAATATATATATATATATATATATATATATATATATATATATATATATATATATATATTTATATATATATCAAAACACTGTTATGTATTTGACTATTGCTAGCAAAGAAGTCTTGTAAAAATGATATCTTGTTGGATTCACATGTTTTATAACTGGATAAAAGGTAGTATATTATAATAATAATAATAATAATAATAATAATAATAATAATAATAATAATAATTAATGACATATAAGTTGAATACAAGGGCATATTTTAACATTGTGGGTTTTGTCCCAAACTGCGGTACCGTCAAGTTTTCTAGTTCAAGTAGTCCAGTGTTTTTCTAAATAAAAGATTTTATAAGATATGATGATAGGGGCATAAATAAAAGTATTTGTGTGGATAAATTAGAGGCTTAAGTTAGGCTATACCTACAGATGGCGCTGGTTAACAGAATGTTCCACACACTAGAGCCTGTTTACAATTAAAGATGTTATTTTCAATCCAGCAAGTGGCAGTTCTATCATTCAGGCTACTAAATGAGATAATCAGCATAAAAATATTATGACAGGGTTATTCATATTTTGGAGTGATATTTTTTGTTTTAGAGAACTTAGGAAAGGCACCCTACAGGGTTTGGACCACAACCTCATGTTAAATGTTAACACTGATAAACTTTACCAGCTTAACCAGGATAAACAGCTTTCACGACCTCAATGTTCATCATGTGTTGTTGACTGCTTATGTCACCCACCACAGACCTGTTTATGCGCGTGCTGGTGAGGTGGCGTCATCATGAGTGGCCAGATTGGTTTGTTTTCACCACACATTGGTGTAGCAAACATCTGCAAAACCAATATGGGTTAACATACTGTGTTTATGTCAAAATGCACAAAATATCTGTCCTTATTTTGTTTCCTGATAGAGTGCAGTGTAGGATACACGGCGATGATGCTGATTATGTCCCGGATCCACAGTTCTTTCCTTTGTGGAGTTCCAAATACTTTTCTCCAGGTGTTATTGTAGGTTTTCTCATGGGATATTAGGTTTCCAGAAAACATGCAAGTAGGTGGATCAGGAGCTCAAGTGAAAAGGCTGCGGTAGCTCATGATTTAGGATGTTGGCCTACAAATTGTTATGAATTCAAGCTGGCACTGTTAGAAGTGGCATTTTTTAATATACACTATGTATAATGTCTCGTTATCAACTGTTGAACAGGCTCTAAATTGAATGCAATCTGAACACAGGATCAAAAACGAATTAACATTGCTCAATGGATTGCCCTGTGCTTAATAACAAGAGTGGTTGCAAAAATGCTTACAAAATCATAAGGTCAACAACACAAACTTTTTTTGGGTTTCCTCCAGGTTTTCCGGTTTCCAGAGAGGGTGACTAGTTTTGACTATAAATTGCCATTTGATGCGATAGTGTATGACAGTGCCCTGGGATGGACTGGTGTCGCATTTAGAGTGTGTTCTTACCTTGCACCTAGTGTTTTTAAGAAACCATATACTGAAGGTGAAGGTGAATCAGTGTAATTTGTAAATGCATTGTTTTATGTAAAAGGTACACAATGGTATGCCCATTAGGGTACCACTTCAGCGACAATACAGTTTAGTACCATTTTCTTTTGATCATGTACATCTCTATAAGCACACGTTTTCAACCCTGGTTTACTTCTACTGTAGATTTTACTATCGCAGTCAAAAGCGTCCAACAAATAGTAGGCTGTGATCTGTTGATCTGTTTAGAAACCTAGAACTGTGGTGCAGAGGAAATTGAAATAATCATGGAAAACACTTTGATGGAATGATTTTGTCCTAGGCATGTTTGTATGGTTTATAATCCGTCAGGATCTTCTAGAATTTTCTTTGACCTTGTAGCTGTTCTTACTTAATTACATAATGCCTTAAGAAAATCGGAGTGCCCGGAGGAAACCCAACAAACATGGGGAGAACATGCAAACTCCCTCGAGGTGGGAATTGAACCCGGACAGTGGAGGTGGAGGGCCATTGTGTTAAGAACTAAGCTACCATTAGAGTGTGTGTGTGTATATATATATATATTTACGCATGATAGTTTAGTTCTTATATACAGAATATATATATATATATATATATATATATATATATATATTATAGCAGGTCAAAAAATTATAAGACACGCAAAAAAAGGATATTATAAGACACGCAATTATTATAAGTGCCTATTATAAGACACGCAAAAAAAGGAAAAACTGAAAAAAAAAAAAATATATATATATATATATATATATATACATATATATTTACGCATGATAGTTTAGTTTAGTTCTTATATACAGAATATACATATATATATATATATATATATATTTTTTTTTTTTTTCCTCAGTTTTTCCTTTTTTTGCATGTCTTTTTGTCATTCATAGTCACGTGATTGAATCCGTCTTCCTGAACCAGTTCAGAAGATTTTGCCAATAAGAACACTCTGATATATTTTCTTGCAAATTTATTTGGATAAGATGTGCCAAAATGTATCAAAATATGATTTAACCGAAATAACTGTGTAAATAACGGTTTAAACATTCAGCCGTTACAATAATGATACATCTATTGCTGTTCTTTATCTTTGATGTGTAATATATCTTTAAAGAATGACGTACTTTATATATTGGACCAAAAATCAGGGTAAAACGGTGCAAATCTGGCAACCCGGGTGGGTGCGTAGAGGCGGGGCGGAGGGCCGGAGCGCTTATTGGTGGCGGAGCGCTGGTACCCAGGAAACAGGGAGAGGAGGCTGGAGCATCCCTGCATCAGCACATTAGCACACGGGGGCTAGCGCGGGGCTGATCGGGGCGCTTTTGTGGGATGTTTGAGAGTTTAATGGAGTAACATGGCCTCCAGAGACTGAGGAGCTTTTCTGCTCTCGGAGCATGATTCACCGCCAGGTGATACTGACTCAGGTGAGTGAGCGGAGAGAGCTTTATTATAGCGCACCTTGGCCGCATTCGAAACCGCAATTAGAAATTAGAAAGGATATTAAGGATCTCTCATTGGATGCATCCTAAACTAACCGAAACGACGTTATCAATACATGAAGCTTTTAGGTAACCTAATATTTTGGCCTGCTAGAATATACAGTATGTTAATTATGCGGTTCAGGAAGGAGCCTGTCTTTGTTGCTTGCGTTTTTTTTTTTTTCAAACCTATGTCCATAACCGCGCCCTATCCACTATATAGTGTCTTATTTTTCTAATTATAGTGTATCCAGGGTGCTCATGAGATCCCACAATGCACTGCAATACTGTAGGCTCATTCCCCAAGTGATGCCCTCCAGTACGCATAGAATACCCATAATGCACCTCTAGGGTGAATGAAAGTAAAAAAAAAAAAAGAGGTTCCTTGTGGCTTGTGCTTCAGTGAGAACCTATTACAGAAGTTCCTAGGTTTGTTCACGTGTTTGTCCCCATGAATGAAGAATACATAAGGCTTCATCCAGTGGAACAAAAAAATCAGATCATCGTAAAGCGTTCTTAGGTTTGTCTCCTTGTAGGAACCTAACACCAGAGGAACCTAAAACATACTTACTGTAGGTTAGTTATTCCATAAAGCGTTCTTTTGGTTTGTTCATCTAGTAGAACCCAAATACAGATCATTGTAAAGGGTTCTTATGTTTGTCTCCAACAGTGTAAACTAAAAACTCATTTAGGTTTGTTCTTTTAGCAACAGAGCATCCTAAATGTTTTTTTTTTTTTTTGATAGACTTAGTAGTTGTGTTTGTTAGGTTCTTAGGAACCCAACAACAGAGGAACATAAAAAAACACTTACTGTAGCTCCAACAGCAGAGCATTTTGTAGATGCCTTTGTAAGAACCTGTCAACAGAGGATCCCAAGACGTTCTTTGGTTTTTCTTCTAATGGAACCCAAAATCAGATCATCATAAAGCGTTCTTAGGTTTGTCTCCTTGTAGGAACCCAACAACAAAGGAACCTAAAAACGCACTTACTGTAGGTTAGTTATTCCAACAGCAGAGCATCCTAAAGTGGTTTTCTGATAGAGCACTTTGTGCCAACCCGACAACAGAAGATGCAGAGACAGAGCATTGTAAAGGGGTTTGTCTTTTTGTGTGAAATCAATAACGGCGGAACTTAAAACATTCTTATGTTTGCTTCTCTAATAACATAGCATGTGAAAGGGTTCTTAATTTTTTCTGATGGGGAACTCAACGATAGAGTCTTGTATACGTTTCTCTGGTGTGTTCTTGTAGGGGAAACATAGAATAGAGTGTTCCTAAGGGATCTTTTGGTTGGCTATTTGTGGGAAGGCAAAACCAAAGGGTTCTTAAGGATTCTTTGCTTTGTCTCCTTGTAAATGTCATGGGTAGCTCAGTGGTTAAGACATTGGACTAATGCTCAGATGGTCCCAGGTTTAAGCCCCACTACCAAGATGCGATTGTTGGGCTCCTGAGCAAGGCCCTTAATCCTCAAATGCTTACTGTAAATATAAATAAAAATGTAAGTTGCTCTGGATAAGGGTTCGGAAACCCATTATTTGAGGATTTGTTGAGGTTCTTAGTTTTGTTTCTTTGTAGAAACCCAACAAGAGTGAATTTAATATGTTCTTAGGTGTACCTCATGGTGAGAACCCACAAACACTGGCTTGCAAAGGGTTCTTTGGTTAGTTCTTCTAGGGAGACATAATAACAAGGCATTTTCTTAATGGGTTCTTTGGTTTTTCTCTTTGAATGAAATCAGGAATAGCGCATCCTGAATGGTTCTTTGGTTTGTCATATTGTGGGAACCCAAGAACAGATGATCCTAAAAGATACCTAGGTTAGGTCTACTAGGGGAAAACACAAGCTAATTGATTGTCACCTTTTAGGGGGAAGTTTGCTTTGTCATTCTGGGGGAAACCTTACAACATGGGGATTCCCTTTTAAAAACTGTTCTAAACAAAAGCTGTGTAGACAGCCACCACATTTAGAACCCTAACCTGCCTTAAGAACCCTCTAGAAACTGATTTTCTAGGACAAGGTTTTTGGGCATGGTTTCAGTCAGTGCTTTGTTGTTTTTTTAAATCCAGGATTCCCAGCTGGTTACCCTGGCTACCAAAGATACATGACTGATTTCTCGCCCTAGGGTCTGAGCATCCTAGTCCTCGAGTCGACTCTGCTTTGTGTGTGTGTGTGTGCGTGTGGCAATTTCTTCTTATTACTACACCTCTTTAAGCATAGTTTGCTATTTGTAGTCACATCTTCGTCTCCATCATAAAATTAATAATTTCTTCTTCATGTTTCTCAGCATGTAGAAGCCTGTACGCTGATGTACATGTTGACGATGTAACCCAGGAGCACTGAAGCGTGTAATTTGATCCTTTAGTGTCGACCCTGAGCTGGGTTGTGAGCGTTATCAGTAATGGCAGTTGATATCCATAGCACAGTTTAATGCTAAAATACATAACATGTAATAAAACGTATTAAGGCTGCTGCTTGTGTTCTCTAGTATTGTATGGTGCTGAACAATGGCTGGGAATTGAGGAATACCGATGATGTCATGCTTTTATTCGATGTTTTGTGTAATCAGTGCATATCCAGTGGGTGAAGAGAGAGAGAGAGAGATTTTGTACAGAGTGTTAGTGTTTAATATTTTTTTTAAGGAGAGGATTTGGGCACTAGACCAGGACTAAATGAATAACAGTGAGGTTTTATGGGCTATTTAAAATCTGATCAGGTTTAATAATGACCCTCCTTGTAGGTTCATGATTGCCAAATTGAAGTGCTTTGAAGTATGAAAAGGAGGCAAGAAAAGAAAAAAGGCACAAATCAATCAGTTTTGTCCATTTGGATCTATATTTAAATATTAACTAATTGATTTTCGAACAAAGCAGTATCATTTTGGAGATGTGATGGCTTAGTGGTTAGCGCTGTCAACTTGTACCTTCAGGGTTGGGGGTTCAAGTTATATCTCAGGTGGTATTTGCACGTTCTCTTTGTGATTGGCGTGTTTCCTCTGGGTATGCTGGTTTCCTCCCACAGTCTAAAGACTTGCATTGTGCTTTAAATTGGCTCCAGGCCCCCTGAGACGGTAATTGGTATAGACATGAATAGATGTATGGATGGTATCATTTGTCCATGTCATACATCCATATTAATTCCATGTGTTTTGTGGAGTTTGTTTTATTTGCTTAAGGTCTTTAATAAGGCTAAACAGAAGGTTTCTCAATTTTCCATTGTTCCCATTGTTTCCATGGATTATTATGTCACCTCTATAGGTGCGGGACATCACATCCATCTGGCAGAAATGGCTTCTCCAGATTTTTCTCAATGGCATACATACATGGCATTTTTATTAACTGACATAAGTGCACATGTTGGTAAATTAACTCTTCCTCTATACAAAAGTACTATTTAATATAGTCTCTATCCAAATGGATGGATTTGCGCCATCGTTGAAAATGCAACTCTAGAATCCTGTTTGAAAATTCCCTTTGTCGAAGTTGATGGTCTCCCACTGTGCTACAGACTGATTACGGAGATGACACCATCGATAAGAGTAATGTGCACAGACGGATGAAGAAGTTGAAAGGAGAGGAAACCGACATTGAAGATAAAAATTATGCAGTGGGCGACCATTGCTCATTAAAAATGTGTTCGCGGTAATACTTATTAATTCATCAATTATTGATTGGTAAGGTATTCAGCTAATTTGTGAAATTTGCAAACATGGTAAAAAAACTAAATAAAAAGAGGCTTCAAAGCACTACAGAGGTTTGAAGACTTTTCTGTAGAGGGAGAACTACCTTTATTTGATTGACGATTGTATTTGCATCAGTTGTTACGGAAAACACATAATCATTTTTTAAAATCTATATACAGTATATATGTTTATGTACATATATTGACCATATAATCAAATTTAAATATGGATCTGTGCAAGGTCACATGACCAGATAAGTTACCTCTCATTGATCTCAAGCTTGTTCGGGCAATTAGTGACTATCCAAATCAATACTAAGCACTATTAATCAATAAAATGTGACATCCAGTATAACACTGTAACTGCCCTGCTTTTCTTTTGCCCTACAGTACCTTGTGATGAAGTATGCATGCTAGAGTATTTTTCTCAATCTTGTATGCTATAGCAAAACCGAAGTTGCAGAAACATCTAGAGGTCGTTCCTAATCGTCCAGCTCCACCTGCATTCCCGTATTTGTTGTCAAGGTAGGAGAGATGCGGCGGTGGCGTGGATTAACATCGACTCCGCTGTGACCCTGCATGCGGACCAGGATCTGCGGATGCTCTGTTTATTGATCCTGCGCTAATTTTGGTGAACAGGGAGCGAGAAGGAGGTGATGGGGGAGGGAGAGAGAGAGAGTCTTGTTTGCTCATTGCACTTCCTGCTAAAATAACCACCTGCCTACTCACCGAGCCAGGATAGAGATCAATATGGGGGGTGGAGGAGTAGCGTCATTAGGTAATATATAGATTGTGTGACTAAATCCCATTTACTATCGCCATGAATGGTGCATAAAGCTTTAGAGCTTCATGTATCTCAGATAGTTTTTTGGAAAATAATAAAAAAAACTGATTGCTTAGATGATGTTGATTGACTTTCAATTATTTTGGCCAATATTGCATTTTTCTGTTTTGTTATTGCAGTATTCGTCTGTACTACGTCAGTAACATAGTACATTCACATTAGCGACTAAAGCTGGGCGATTAAATTAATAATAAGTTCTTTGTAAGTCGATTTGATGCGTTGAGTCACACAAAATGATTTAGGTAAATTTGCAAACAGTAAACGGACAAATTCTTTGAAAATATACCACAGCTTTGGCAAAAAAAAAACAACTTTACTCTTCTGAAAAACAGTTGCAAAATATTCTCATTTTGTGACTGTTTATTTCTTTATCCTCGTTTGAGCTTAAATAGGTTTGTACATTGCTAAAATTTGGCGGAAGAAAATATTATTGCTATGTAAGAGAATTGACATTTAAACAATCAACGGTACACGCTTTATAGCATTACAGTGAAATTCTTTGTGCTCCTTTATTAGTAGGTTGGGGTCAGGTTATACGGTGCCCCTGGAGCAGACAGGGTTAAGGGCCTTGCTCAAGGGCCCTGCTGCAGCAACTTGGTTAATAAATAATATTGAATCAAAGTGCGATTGACTCAAAATCATGATTTTTTTAACCCTTTTTGGGTTTTTTTTTACGCTTCACTGATTTGGGGTTAAATCCTACCAGTTATAGTCAGACTATAAGTTACTCCAGCGTGTAACAATTTTCAAACTCTGCGTCTCCCAGTGGCGCAGTGGTAAAGCGGTTCGATCCCCGGTGATGCTGTTTTCCTCTCACAGCCGGAGGCACAGAGAGAGCTGATTGGCCGAGCTCTCTCAGGGGGAAGTGATGAGAGGTACTTGCGCTCCCACATTAATCACAGCTCTACAGCCAATCAGGGGCGTCTGTGAGCTCGCGCACGCGGAAGGAGCGGCTAGCGCTTTCCTCCGAGTGTGTTACTCCGCCCCTAACGGTGCGTGAGCAAGCAGTTCGAAAAGATGCGGTCGGCTGACGTCACGCGGATCGGAGAAAACACGTGATAGTCTTCGCCCTCCCGGCTGAATGGTAGTAGTAGCCTTAATGTGGGAGCCCCCTAGTGACGGGGAGGAATTGGCCACGACTAAATTAGGGAGAAAATTGGAAAAAAAACAAATATATATATATATATATATATATATATATATATATATAAAGAGATCATATAGAATAAGGAATTCTTGCAAGCCTTGCTCAAACCTTCCTAGCCAAATGCGAAAAATTTCTTACCATGTGGTTAAGCGTGTGGGCGGAGCTTCTTATTTGCACATACTTTGCACACTGTTATGCTTCTATGCTCATGACATTTTCATTTCAATTCCATTTCAATTCTATTTTTATTATCTAAATAATAAAAAATTCACAGCCTACAGCCATAAGTTTTCTATTCTGTAGATTTATTATTCTTGTTTCATATTCCTTATTTCCTATCATTTTATCATTTTCTCAATTTTTCTTTTAATTTTTAGGTCATGGACAGATACACACCGCATATCATACCGTGTATGTTTGTGTATGTGAGAAATAAAATTAGAATTTGAATTCTTTCTGAAAAAATGGGATGAAACATATTTAAATAGTTTGAACACGTTTATCATTGCCTTTTCTTTTTTTTTTTTTTTTTTGCTTCCAGTCTACGAACTTGCTGCGCGGTTAAGGCATGTGTATATTTCAGACATTTCAAAGCCTGTAGTTTTCAGTACTAAGGTTAAAATGTCACCATGTGCATTGAGACGCCTATTATAGTGGAATGAAAGAGCTGAGAGGAAGTCTGTGAATCCTGAATAAGACTCTGATTTGAAGGTTGAATGCTCTTGAAAGTGATTTGATATAGATTTGGTCGTCGAGTAAGTGAAGGTGAGTGTTTTATAGGTCAGTGAGCGAGACAGAGAGAGAGAGAGAGAGAGAGACGTTTCACCGTTTACACACTTTAAATATGCATGGAGTCATGAGTCACGCAGGGAATGAGAAGACGCTGACAAGGAAAGGGCGCTGCACCTTTCTTTTCTTCACTGAAATAAAGACTATGGGAAAGAAAAGAAGGCCAAGAGAAATCGCTATGGAGAAATAACAGAAAGATAGAGAAAAAATATATATAGAGAGAGAGACTGTGAATTAGATGACCCGGGGTTATTCAGCAAGGGTACATGTATCAACGCTTTGCAACCAGTTCTAGAAATTTCTTCAAACACAGGCCTACAACAATAAAGCTCCAGTGCATCACGTGCCACGGTTGAGGATGCTGAGACTGAAGCAGGGGGTGTTCATGGTGCAACATTTCATTCCAGTCAATTAGGAGCCATGTCCGGTTCCACCTGATTACCATTTGATCAGGAAGTACACTTAGTGGTTCTTTGAACATAATATTGGACACACCTTGACATCAGTGCCTGACGCATATCAGGATACGACAGTACTGTAGTATGGACCACTTTTCTCTTTTTTTAGTCTCAGCACAGATTCCTCAATACCCCCACTGACGTACTCCCAGCAGGCCATGTGCCAGCTCCCCTTCTCCTCTGTGTCTATCTGAGTAATGAACCCTTGTGACAGGAAACATGGGAGTGTGTTAAGTGAGGCTTAACTCAATCTGCTTCTGGATGCTGAACAATCATAATTAATTTATCAGGGCCTGCCGTGATCGTGAGGCGCGCTCGTCGAGCCACTATTACCCTTGTACATACAAACCGCCCACAGTTGATTACAGCGTGGACGGCGTAATGTGGGGGAATCACCATCTGGAAAAGGAAGAGAGGTATAAAGAAATGTAGGACAAAACGGATGTACAATTCAGAATATTTACAATGATGTTTACGTGTAGTCATTTTTTTTTTCTTTCACCAGTAATACGGAATCATATCCATGCTGTTAGATTGACCTTGCTCAGTTTCAATAGTAAACAATAGAAAGATTCTTTACTAGTAGTTGTAAATCTTGAACAGTACTGTACATGAAATCTGAGTTATTCATATTATAAGCAACAGTTCATCTGAACAGCATGACAGCAGATTACGACTTTTGGCACTTTGGGATAAGACAATATGTGATTTGGATGTTGTTCGAACACTTAAGAAACTATGTGGGATATTGTAGTGAAAGTACTATAGTGAAGCAGAGCAAACATTGCAAAACTCGAAATATGCATGATTGTTGAACGGTGTATACCCCCACTATGATATCATAATAGTCAAACTAATACTGGTAGAGGAGGAAGCTGACGATGGTGTAAACTGAGGTTTTTGTGTTTCTTATGATCGGTTTTCCTTGATCTAATTTCCCGTCACTACAAGTAGTCCCCGACTTACGAACGAGTTCCGTTCTGGGAGCATGCTCAGAAGTCCGATTTGTTCTTATTTCTGACAAAGTGAGTCTTATAGCCTTTGACATGAATATAAAATGTAAAGCATACCGATCCGCTTGACTTAATCTGTCTCCTCTTCCCATACTGCCATCATGTGGCTAAAAACCATAATCAACCAAGAAAATTAATTTCACACAAATGTAACAATGTTGTCTCTTCACCTTTAAATCGTGAGAGGAATCCCGGACGCCATTTTGTCTTCCGCTGAAAAAAAGTATTGGACTGTAAGATCTGTTATGTTGAGGATTTTCCAAAATTAGGATTATTTACATTATTCCCACAAGCACGCACATACAATATGCCGGATGTTAGACATTTGATACATTTACCTACACACTGAAAATATTGTATATAATTGCACATATTGGTATCTGCTGCATTGCAATGTCAGTTAAGTAAAACCTCGGTCCGTTCATATCCGCGAAAATTCATAACTCAGTTCTAATGATTGTAAGTCGGGGACTAGCTGTATTTGCTGCTTAACACCACAACATCGCAATCAAAGCTAGATTGTTTTTTTAAACTTAAGCACCATATTATTAATACTGATTTATTTATTGTGACAAAATTGTGAAGTTGTAGTGTTTTGAAAAATTACACAAAATTTACACTTATATAACCCAATTTTGGCGTAATATTTTGGTGATTGTGCTTTTAACACCCTTGTGACTTGAAGAAAAAAAAATGCACAAAATAATTTCTATCAGTTCGCAATACATCTTGATTCATTTGAAAATCTCATTTCGCTGTCAAACTGTTCATTTGTCACATACAGTATCTGTAGATTTGAAAAGGATCAAATTGGGATGTCAGATCTTTTTTGACTTTAAGGGCTATTGCAGTCATAGACAAGACATTTAGGAAACATGAAAAGAACACCGTGGCCAAGATCTACATACTTTCATTGCAATTTGACAGACCAACCGCAGACCTTAACCTATAGTAGGTCAGAGTCTCATCAGTTATATTAACCATTGCAGACCAGCTTTAAATACTTTTAAAACTGGGATTCTTCAACATTTCCAGTCCAGTGACTAAACCCTGCTCTGAAAACCTTATCGTGTTGCATGAAAGTGCACAGATTGCAGCCATGGGGATTCCGTAGCTTGTAGCCAGAAACATATATACAAGGTACAGTATATGGACGATAAATCCATGGGTGGAGCATCTAAAGCAAAAAATAGACAAATGATGTTATTTTGTGGGACAAATGAAGTCAGGCCAGACTGACCCAGTAATGGAGCTCTTGTTAGTGAGTACTCGCTAATGTAGATCTTGCAGTAATGATCAGAAATGCTATTATTCTGAGCAAGCATATGCAGACAGACAGGTATAAATAAAGTGTAAAATACAAGGTAGCTAATTTTTTAAAAAGATTTTTAAGTATGATCGATATAGACCTATTAGTACAACATTATTTTTCCATTGAAAATATTTTACATTTAACATGGCCTAATTTTATTAATATACATCCTCTGACTGCTTTTGGTCAAATACATCACTGTGCAATAATCAATTGCTTATAGCTGTATGTTAAAGAGCTTTATCACGATGATTTCCTCACAATATGCTGATCTCAGTCAGACTCTAACCCATGACATGTGTGTGTGTTTGGCGTCCCGCTGGTAGTGTTGTTGACTCTGAGAAGTGTTATGGCCACTGATATAACCCCAACCTCACCTCATCCTGCGCCTGCTGCTCGCTGCAATGTGTCACCTTCTCAAGTCTCTACAGCGTCCCGGCTGGAAGTTTGACTCTGATAAACTGAAGTAACTGCTTGAAAAAGCTCAACAGTGACCACCCACTCGGTTGCACAATCCCTAGTGTAACACTTTAATATTTTGTATATTACAGTTATTTATATTTAAAATATATAATATATATATAAGAAATTGAGTCCAGTGGTTCCTTTACCATGGTATTTAGTACAATTCTATTTTTTGACAGTACCATATAATACTGTACATGTACCACACTATGGTAAAAGATTGGTACAATATTGGTACATGGTACTATGGTACCACAAAACATACAGTGGTACAGTATAATGGTACATGGACTATAGTTTGGTACATTGTTCTACCATACCGTAGAACAATGTACATATCTAATATGGTACAAATATATATAAACATACCAGGGTGGCTCAGTGGTAGATTTCTTGCTTCCCATGCGGAAGGTCCAGGTTCAATTCCCACTCACTGTTATGTACCAAGTATTGTGGTACATATCATAGTATTACCATGATATTCGCCAAAATACAATGGTGTACCATAGACCGCCATGGTACTCACTAAAGTACCACAGTAAGTACCACTGTGCCTTGGTACTCTATACAGTCATGTGGTACTTACAAGTAACATTTCTTGAGGGAAGCCTCTTTTCTCTCTTTTTCTTTACCTAAATTATTTCTTGTAAAATGAAAGAAAGGTAATCAATATGTAGAGTTCATCCTTGACTCTCATAAATGGTTCAAGAATTTATTATTGGATGCTTATCCACACACACGGGTACAACGCAGCACAATATTGATCCTGGCGAGCTATATATAGTGTGATGTGTGCACAAATTGGCCCTGAGCCTTTAGTGCAACATTCCCGTCAGCGCCGGTCAAGGTCTCAGCCTGTGTGCTCCATCCCCGCGGCTCTCGTATTATCTCTCCTTGCTCACACTCCAACTGAAATCGACTTTTTTGGCAGTCGCACATTTATAACCCCTGGCTGATGGGCAGATCCACGTGTGTTATTGCAAAGGAAGCTGGAAGGATTTTTTATTTAATATAGAAAGGTCAGGTGCTATTAAGCTGATATGATGATCTCATTAGCCGGATTGTACGAAAAATATTTGTGTCGTTTAAAGTGTGACGGCTGGCAAGCCAGATCCATTGAGTCCTTTGTGCATGTGAAGAGACTTCCTCAATGGAGATTTGAAATCTTTTAGGATTTCAAGGACCAATTAAAAGCACCTTGAGAATCTTTTATCCAGAGAGCATGCTCTTTTCAAGACACGCATGTATCTTAGTGCTTTCTAAAAAGGTAAGGGATTGGCAAGGACTTGCTTAGTGTTGAATCAACACAGTACAGAGTACAGCCCACACATACTCGCTCTGTAGGCTGCACAATAGAAAGACGTGCCTTCCTCTTCTTCTTCATTTTCTTCTTCTCTGTGCCAGACACACTTACGAGAGGAGGCCAGGCAATAGGGAAAAAAAAATGACTAATAATAATATGCGCTAATGTGCGATTGCTCTGTGGGAATGCAATCCTGCTACTTAGCTTCACCTGATGGATTTTTCTCCGGCGTTTGCATTGCTAGGTGAAATATTTCTTTCAAAATGTAAATCAACTCGGCAGAACAGGACAAAGAAAACTAAGCCACGGGGAGAAGGAGAAGATGACGGTTTACTTGGAGCATCCAGACGGAGCAGATGAAGACAAGAAGACAAGGAGAGAAACAATCTGACATAGCCAAGAGAGCGCCCGAGGCTTAGACACAGAGCGAGCAGTTTACTCCACGTTGCAGACAGAAAAGCAGGCTGTGACACACAAAACCGAATCTAAAAACTGCTGCATCAGACAGACGGACGGATAGACAGGGTGGCTATTTAAGGATCTTCAGAAGCGTATAAATTGAAAGAGGTTGTGTTTTAATGGATGCTTGACGCAGCACAGAGGGTAGACTGGTCTCACTCCTCTTCTCCCTTTACTATTTTTTCTTTGTGGTAGGTCTGACTGTACTCTTCACTCTTCTGTTCGTTAATTTATATACAGTAGTGCTTTTGACAGTAGATATTTCTATAAAGGAATTCAGCAAAGCTGAAATCTGGATGTAGATTTAGATCCCTAATGAACACCCTGATAGCACCAGATTGATTATTAATAATAATATAAATATTATTAGCTGGGAGTAGAGCATGAGGAAAAGCATCGGGGAGGGCCGAAGACGAGCTACGATGGTAGAATGCTGCACCATTTATTGGTCTTCGGCCCGCCTCGATAAGGAAAACCCTGATGCCTAGCTAACTTGTTGGGATTGTTCAGAAAAATATAAATAAATAAACACCACAATGTAATCAAATTCGATTCCGGGGTGATGCTGTAGTCTCCCGCAGCCGAGGGCCTGGAGAGAGCTGGTTGGCCGAGCTCTCTGAGCGGGGTGGGATGGGAGGCACTTAGCGCTCTCACATCAATCACGGCCCACAGCTAATTATGGGCTTCTGTAAGCTCACGCAAGTGGAAGGAGTGGATAACGCTGTCCTTCGAGCCGCCTTTAACGTTGCATGAGCGAGCAGCTTGAAAAGATCTGCGCCCTCTATCAACGAATGGAAATTGGATACGACCAAATTAGAAGGAAAATCTGGGGGTAAAAAAAAGCATTGTTTGGGACCTGACAAAATAAACAGCTTTAAAGCCTCCTCTTTCAAACAATCTAAGAATTATAGCTCTTGCACCCACTGTACACAAAATATGAGTAATTTTAGATCATTATGAAATTCAGTTTGCGGAAACCAGAAATAATTCATTTTAAATGTACTACATAAGAAAAGCTGCCATGAAACAATTACTCTCTGTGGTTTACATTATTTTCAATGCAGCATCATTAGGGATTTACTAACTAAGGGATTTACTAGTCTCGACTTTACCTGGGTTTAAAGAGATTTTAGTTCCAGGAACAGCCCAAATAGGTAAGGAAAATATTCAGCATATTAGAATTAGCTTTACTTAGAGGACAATGTGGTGGACAATATGAAGAAAGACAAAACACAATACGTGTCCATATTTTCAGAGAAATCGCTGCAGTCATGAACAAATGAGGAACTTTTCTTTGTAACTTAACTTCCATATTTTTGTTATTGGAGGACTTCAGCCATATATATTTCGTCATATATATTTCTGGTTCTTTCTTTGTTGCTGTCAAACACACATAACTGGTGAACAAAATAGGGCAACGGACTAATAACAGGAAAGGCGGGAGGAGACAGAATTATACCACAATGCAAAGATACAATCTGTGACACTTGACTGCCCTTTCTTTTTTGCTTGCCTTTCTGTATGTGCTTCCTCTTAGACTAGTCTCAATTCCTCTAATAAATTTTACCCATTTATGTCAGCAGTACGAAATCTGTACTAGTGTATGTATCCTGTATTCTTCCCTTACCAACTCCTCTGTTGCTTCTCTCATTAGAACTTATACCAGAACCGCTTTCTCGGGCTGGCGGCCATGGCTTCGCCTTCTCGCTCGTTCCAGGCCCGGCGTCGGAGCAAAGACCCTATCCGGCACAGCTTCAACCCCGAGCACTTTCCCAGCGTGGACTTCCAGAACGGTGCGCCTGAGGAGCTGGCAGCTACCCTGCAGCGCTCAACCAGCGATACGGACTTGGTGACATCACACTGCCGCTCCACACTAACCACCAGCACCTCCCACTACGCCATCAGCCAGTCACCAGACATTATACTTACATGGGACATCAAGGAAGAGGTGGACGCCGGAGACTGGATCGGAATGTATCTCATCGGTGAGTGATGGGATATCGAAAGGTGTGTAAAGAACGCAGCCTGAATCTGGCCTTCTGTAAGGAACAGTAAATATGTTTCCTCTCCCACTTTCTCCCTTGTATTTAACCAGAAATCGCTTAAATCCCTCATTCTGAGCAACTGAGATTAGATTGCACCTGATAAAAACACAAATCCATTAATCACGTGTTGCCACATTTCTTGCCAACACAGACTGTAGCAACTGGCTGTGTTATAAATATCAACGAATTGCTTGCTGAAAAAATGTGCTTGGAAATAGGGACCTACGCCATGATTACATTTGCATTTCCCTCCAAATGTTATGGTACGTTGGTACAAATTGTTTTTCTCTTTTACAGACGAGGTGCTGTCAGAGAACTTTCTGGACTACAAGAACCGTGGTGTGAATGGCTCTCACAAAGGCCAGATCGTGTGGAAGATTGAAGCTAATTCCTACTTTGTTGAGCGTAAGAGAATTGTCTCTCTCTCAAACACATCAAGAATTTTACAATTATCGATGCCTACATTTGAGTCTCACTTTCTCATGCTGCACGTTCGCCTTCATCTGCACAACTTTTAGTTCTGCCAGATTTGCCATTAGATCATTTTACAATCTTTACAAACCAATAATTTGCATGCAATCAGCACATCAGTGCCTCAAAACATCACTGAGACGACAGTGTGACACGAAGGCCTGTGTAAGGACGATAAGCACTTGCTCTTGATGCGCTATTATCCAAGCACAAAGATTGAAGGACTTTACTATGTTCTCCATAGCTGCCATGGTAACAAATACACCATGCCCACTCTCACAGTTTGCCCCAAACAGGCGACTCTGAGAACTGAGTGCTTTAATACACTTGAGTGTAAAGTGTCTCACAGCTGGGGTCCACATTTCTTTTCATACTCACACTCCCTCTGTGGCTCAGTGTAATACCTCATTAGGCGCGCTATTGTGTAATTAGGTCGGCTCTAAGCAGAGTGCTGTAACGGCCATGACAGAAAGTTTGGTGTTTCTTAATGTACATACAAGGAGAAGAAAAAAAAATCTGTTGAACATCACTCATCACTCAGTACTCATCAGCCACAGTAACCATTTTTAGAACATAAAAGTCTATTCTAGGAACCCTCCTTGGTTTCATTCATCCCATGTACAGTGGTACCTCGGCATTTGAATTTAATCCATTTCAGGGATGATTTCTTGAACAAACTAAAGACATGAAAATAAAGTAAAATATGAAATAAATACACATTAAACCTTACTTTACTTTAGTTCATGATTCCTCTTAGCACCGTCTGTTTTAAAAAACAAACTGAAATTGTCTCCCTTTTCCTCTCTGCTAACATTTGTCATTGCTAACATTCTTGAGACACATGGTGCTATGACTTCACTAATTCTTGCACAAAATATATAAAAAAAAAAAACACAAAAATATTTATATTCACTTCGCATGGCTTGACTGTCGCAAACAAGTTTTGAACAACTTCCGGAGCATTTGTGTAACACCAGTTCAGTGGTTGAAGTGCTGGATATGGTTCGAAAGGTACCGGGTTCAAACACCAGCACCACCAGGTTGCCACTATTGGGCCCTTGAGCAAGGCCCTCAACTGCTCAGATGTAGTGTAAGACAAAAATGTAAGTCGCTCTGGATAAGGGCATCTGCCAAACACTGTACGGTCAGTGGTTAAGGCATTGGGCTTCTAACCAGAAAGTCATAGGTTCAAATCCCTGCATCACCACATTGCCACTGTTGGTCCCTTGAGCAAAGCCCTTAAACCTCAATTGCTTCAATGTAAAACTAAATAAATGTAAATTGCTCTGAATAAGGGTGTCTGCCAAATGCTTAAATGTAAATTTTTGTATACTGACGTTTCACTGTTTGCACATGCAGAATTAGCTAAAAAAAAAAAGTGTTGAAAATCAAATTTGGATTGTAAGCTAACCTCAAAAGATATGTGATAAAAGTTAAATCATAATTTTCTAGCTAGCTGCTGGCTAACAAAACCTGACAGGATTTTCAAGTCATTAAAATGCTAGTCATAAAAAAATTATTGTTAGCTACTGTAGCATAAGAATTCCTGACAGGATTTTTTGCAGTCCCTTCTTTTATTTCTAGTTAACAAGAGCTAACTAACTAAGTGACAATGAGAAAATGTTTAAAATGTCTTTGTATGTTGCTACTGGCTAAAATTATATTATTATCATTATATTATTATCATTATATGGCTAATGGTTGTTAGCTACAGTAGCATGAGAATTCCTGACAGGATTTCTGAGAGGATTTTTCGCAATTCCTTCTTCTGAATCTAGCTAACATGAGCTAATTAACAGACATTTTAAAAGGTATTTAACATGATAATGAAATTTTTGTTTGTTTGTTTTTGTATGTAGCTGCTGGCTAAGAAAAGTTGAGGGGATTTTTGAAAAGTCATTAAAAATGTCATCATGTTTTTAAATAATCCTTTCTAATAGTTTTAGCTACAGTAATATGGGTTAATTAACAGAATGTTTAAAAAGAATTTAAAGTCATAGAAAATGTTTAGAAGCTACTGGGTAACAAAAGCTGACAGGATTTCTGACAGGACTACATGCTAGTCATAAAAAATAAAGCATATAAAAACTTCGCCTGATGGATTTTCACCGTAAGAACAAAAATTTAGCAAGAAATTAGCCTTGGCATGCGAAGCAATGAACTGAGCCGAACCGAATGCCAGCTAAGTTGCATTTACGTCTGGTAGACATTCAACACTTGTTTGTGTCAGTGGAAAGCCAAGCGAAGCGAATTTAAATATTTTTTTAAGGAATTCTTTGCATTTTGTGAAGACATAGCACCCTGGTTCCCAAGAATGTTAGCAAGGACGGTAGCAAGTAGAAAAGTAAGCCACTTTTAGTTTTGTTTTAGTACCCGATGCCAAGAGGAATTATAAATTAAGGGTAAATGTCTATTGTACCATTAGTTGGACTAATGGTACTTAGTTATTAACCTAGTTAACCCAGTGTAAGTATGTATCCAATGTTGTAAACATTAAAGCACTTTTTGTAAGTTGCTCTGGATAAGAGCCTAAATGTAAATGTAAATGTATTTAATATTTTACTTCATTTAGATGTCTTATATGTTTTGATTGTTTTTACAGTATGTGCAAAAAATATGATTACAGTGTTGGAAATAGTTAATATGGTAATATATTTGGGTGGCTGAAATGGATTATTGGCATTTACATTATTTCCTATGTGTCAGGATAGCCAATAAATATTTATGTGTAATAAAAACTATTTCTGAATTATTTATATATACTGTTCTTTGAGGAGCTCAAAGATGTGTCTCCAGTCTACAGACAAATGATTCAGTACATCTCATATCTTAGATTCCAATTGTCTTAAATAAATAATGGCACCAGTAGTAGTTGTGGTTGCATCTTAGTTGCGGTAGCGCTATGCTAGCATCAGTATGACGCTGCAGAAAAGCAGACCGTCACAGCAGCTGCTTTAGCGCTACGACAGTGATTTATCACCTCCATATGGCACATTGCAGGAAGAGCGCACAATTCTGTCTGATATAACAAACTGCTATATTATTGTTACATGAGAGACGAGCAGGTTAGACAATGATGATGTCTGTCATGCAGGAGCTCATATTGAGCTTGAGGGGAAACACTCACTAAGCTCTTAGTCTCCTCCACAGCTCTGTTTCTGGGATTTACAAGGAGAGGGAGAGTGAGAGAGAGAGACAGAGAGAGAGAGAGTCGATATTGACCACACACGCTTTGTCCCATCAATCAGCCATATTGCTAACAGGAAGTGCTACTGCTGCCAGTCTGCAGAAATCCAGAATTAATGAAACTGTAAACTAATCTGTTTAAAGGTGTGTGTGTGTGTGAACATGGAGTCTAATTTTAGCTACAACACTCAGCACTTCCTGTCTATAATAAACATTGACCCACCTCGACATTTTGTTGAACGTGATTAAAAAGCAATTCTTTTGTTTTTTCTGTTTTATATCTTAAATCTCACACTTTGCTTAAGTGGTACCTTTCCATCACAGTGCTTCTGAATTAGGATAAAGGTTGAAATGGTAACCCTTTGGTATAAGATCGACAAGTTAGCATATAGTGTATGTAATAAATAATGCTTTCAATCTTTAGCGCTTCAGGAAATCATGAAGCGTATAAACCGAGCAGCCATAACATTAAAACCAAAACATTCAGCCATCCCCTTGTGCTGCTGGGGCAGCTCTGACGCCTGGGGGCATGACTCCATAAGACCTCTGGGGGTGTGCTGTGGCTTTTGGCACTGAGACTTTAATGTTGGATCCTTTGGGTGCTCTGGGTTGCTAGGTGGGGTCGAAATAGATCGGATTTGTTTGTTCAGCACATTTCATTGATTTCCGATTGGACTGAGATCTAGGGAATTTGGAGACCAGATCAACAACCCTAAACTCTTTGCCTGCTGAGCCCCATACAAATCAGGCTGTGATGTGTGTATTTATTGGTATATAATTGATAATCAATGTTATTCAATTCACCTGGCAGTGGTGTTAGTGTTGTGGCTGATCAGTGTGCATTAGCAGCTAATTGAGTCATATCCAGAATGCCATTAATAATTTCTGTTAATTAAAAAAATCTGTTAATTATTTCCATGACTTGCAGTTTTCTTAACAACCTTATTATGAAGCTGGAGTCACAGTCAGCCATGATACAGCAGAACCTTAACCACTGAGCAACAGCTGTGCTACAGTATACAGTTTCAGTAGGTGGCACATATTAACCTCTTCCTCTTCTCCTCAGCGGAGACGAAGATCTGCTTTAAGTACTACCATGGGGTGAGCGGCGCCTTGAGGGCCACGACACCTAGTGTGACTGTGAAGAACCCTTCAGCGCCGGTGAGTGTGTTTGCACGCACTGTTCTTGACTTGACTTCTTGACACCAATGAAATTTTTTTTAAGATGATCATCATCATCATGAAAATTGGTACTGTAATACGGTAGGATGATTTTTATCACTGAAAAGATCTGTTTTCAAAATCCTTTTTTTAAAGGACTGCCTTAGTCAGTGCCGTCATCTCTTCCAAACGAGGATTAGCTCTTGCATACTGACAGATTATCTTACATCTTAAAATTATATTTAGTATATTATTATTATCATGATTTTAGGTATCCTGTTGTTTATCATTTCTGATCTCACACACTTTAACATCAAAGACTCATCTGTCTAAGAATAGACAATGCCCAGATTGATATGTAATAAAGGATTTGATGTATAGGAAGTTAGTTGGCATAGTGGCTTAGTGGTTACCACCGTCACCTCGCATCTCCAGGGTCAGGGGTTTGCATCTGGTTTCTGTTCATGCATGGATGGCTTCCTCTGGGTACTCTGGTTTCCTCCTACAGTCTAAAAACATGCACAGTTGGTTTATTGGTGTTTAAAAAACTGTATCATGCAAAGTGTTGGCACCTCATCCAGGGTGCACTTCAACAAATGTGCCCTGGAATAGACTCCACACCCCTGATTTGTGTATATCCAGGGCTTGCTATGAATGTAAATATGATCTGAATGTAAATATGATACATCATATTCTATAAAATGTATAGTCATAGACTATAAACATAGAGTTTATGTCTGGGTTTATAAGACATAACAATGCTGACCTTATCTTGTTCTCTCTCTTTCTTTTTTTTCATTCTGTCTGTGTTTTACTTTCCCTCTGTCTTTCTCTCCCTTACTCAGGTGTTCAAGCCGGTTGCCGTGGATGACATGCCACAGAGTCAGGGCAGCCGAAGACTCATCAGCTTCTCCCTGTCAGGTACGCACCACCCAAAGCATGGTGAATGCTACCATAGCAACTGCACGAACACGAACACGCTTTCCAATTAGCACAGAGTAATTAGGTTAGATAAATTTTCAGTCTGCCTCTATTTTTAGTGACTCCTGCGGGACACTTGTTATCGATCACCACTGTAATATTTCACTTACAAATCCTAACATGCCATGGCTTCCCCCTGGAGAAGAGCAACGTGAACACGTTCAGATTAACGCTTGCACTATTCCCGTCAGCAATGAGTGCTTTTAAAACGCCTCAACTTTCTTTACCTTGGGCTTTTCATTTGCTTGACTTCTGTGTCACTTTACTTTTATTATTTCTTGTGCGTATGTTTGTATGTGTGTGTGTGTGTGTGTGTGTGTGTGTGTGCTTAGATTTCCAGGCGATAGGCTTAAAGAAGGGCATGTTCTTCAACCCGGACCCCTACCTGAAAATCGCCATTCACCCGGGCAAACACAGCATCTTCCCTGCTTTACCTCATCACGGCCAAGAGAAAAGATCAGGCATCGTCTGCAACACGGTCAACCCTGTGTGGCAGAGAGAGGTGAGGAGATATGACCTCTAAAAGCGTGGCGAGTTTTTCTCTGAGAGCCAATCATGCTGGTTTAGTAGTTTAATGTCACCTTTTCTTTTCTCTCTTCCAAATGAACTCATGCCTAAGGGAAAATGTAGGACTAATTTCATAATGGCAGTGATTTAATATAAATCATGTTTCGCAAATTACATGC
This sequence comes from Clarias gariepinus, assembly GCF_024256425.1. NCBI lineage: Eukaryota > Metazoa > Chordata > Actinopteri > Siluriformes > Clariidae > Clarias > Clarias gariepinus. Next base: position 21,833,274 of record NC_071124.1, read on the forward strand.
TGAAGGCGTTACAAGTAAGTAGACTGTGTGCACCTGTTTACCAAAAATAAATCTCAGTGCAAGTAAATGAAATAATTCCATATCACATTATAAAAAGAGGAAAAAAGAGAGACGGGCAAGGAAATGACTTTGTAGAGCAATGTGTAAATGGTAAAATGTTTTTGTGGAGGTTTCACTATGTTAACTCTGTTAATAGTTAGACGTGTTAATGATTAAATATTAATCGATAAATTGCTGTTCAGAAATAAATAGATTAACTAGTTTTTAAACAATTAATGTTTGTTTTGCATTGTAGCTCATAAATCTGTTAACTTGTACACCACAAGAAGGTGCTCTTGCAGTTTGAATTTCCGCAGATATGAACAGACCATAGTTCTACCCACATTCGTAGAGCGGACATATCACGGACGTAGCTCACATGTATTATACAAAAAAAAAAAACAGACACTGCAGTGCATCAGATACCAATATTTGAAATTATATACTATATTTTCAGTGTGTATATATATTCAGAATATATAAAATGTCTTATGTCCGGTATATTATATGTGCGTGCATGTGAGGGGTTCAGGAGGAATGATTCGGCCTCACTGGTTTCAATTAATCAGTCCGGGAGCACAATAATAGAAAATGTCTGTCCTGTAAAGCTGTCCTAAAGGCGAATAATCGTAATTTCTGAAAATCCTCAACATAACAGAGTTCACAATCCAATACAGAGGAAAACAGCTCTGCGACAAAAGGGTGTCTGGGATTCCCCTCCTGATTTAAAGGCACAAAGACAACACTGTTATATTACCCCTGTGATATTAAGTACTCCTTAGGCATGTTTAAAAAGGCTTACATGCGGTTATGGTTTTTGGCTACATGATGGCAGTGTGGGGGAAGGGGGCAGCTGCACCAATCAGATTTAGCCAAGTGGATCGGTATGCTTTACACTGTATATTCGTGTCAAAGGTGTATAAGACTCATTTTGTCAGACTTAAGAACAAATGTGACTTACGAACATGCTCCTGGAAGGGAACTCGTTTGTAAGTCGGGGACTACTTGTATTTTTATATAAAAATTTTACCTGGGCTCGTTTTCAGACATTACAGAGAGACAAAAGGAGTATTTTCGACAGCCTTGTTAAAAAAATTAATTATTCTATTCAATTAAATGCTTCGTGCTTTATGAATTTGTCTCGCGTAATTAATTTGGATAATGATTAATTGATTATCGCCTGTAAACATATTAACTATCACTTAGGAAAAGTGTGTGAATTTGCAATTATTAATGGAGAGAAGTTATACGAACGTTGACTCAGACACCATGGTAATGTATGTTTTCTATCTGTGTAAAAACTGTTTTATATATTTTTTGCCTATTTTTTATTTTCATCAACAATCAGTTGATTTCAGGACCTTGAAGGAACTGGTGTTGTCCATACTTTAATGATGTAGATTGCAAGGGAAAGATTTAAGGCTTTGTCGTTAGCCTGATTTTTCTGGTAACCCAGAGAGCATAATTGGCGTGTTCTTTGAGTCTGACGGATGGCTTTTTTTCCTTTCTGTGTCTATCAGAGAGATGCTAGCCAGGCATCTGTTAGCTTTTGTCCAAGGGGAAAATGGGTCAGGGTGGAAGATATACAGAGGGTGTGTGTGTGGAGGGGGGAGTGGGGATCGTTTGCTTTTATTCTTCCTGGAGGGGTTAAAGCATGTGAGACGGCTGATGTTTTATGGAGGGAAGTAACCACTTGCCTCTGAGTGTGTTCAGCTGTCTAGTGAGGAGAGTTTAAGAGGATGGAGTGCCTTCCATTACGTATCTCAGAGAAAGATAGGGCAGTTTGTAGAGATATCAGATTAAAAATCACCAATCAGACATCAAAAGGCTGACTCTTGATTTCCCTACCCTTTCGTGGTACCTATAAGACAATATAGATACGCCTTTATCGGTTGGCTTCATCTTGTCGTGTCTTCTCCAGATGGAAAAAAATGATTGGCGGTGTTCAGGCAGAGCTTTAGATGAGAGGGAATTCATCATGTGAGTGATTGAAGCACCCGGCACTGAGAGTTGGCCCTGTAGGGGAGGAGGGAAAGTAGGTCGACATTTGGAAAATAGAAAAGATGGGTAGAGGCGAGGAGTGAAGCGAGGGTTGAAAAGAGGGGAAATTATCTCCTTTTCATCTTTCTGTAAATGGGACCAAGATTGAGGCGGCTTATTGGCGTTTGCCTCAGAGAGCGACCTCACCCATGGCTCAACCTCCTTCGCATAGTTTCTTGGCTCTCCAGCTGTCCCTCACAGTTATACACACAAACACATGCACACTTACGGACTTTCAGATAAGAAAAGCTACAAGTATAGTAAGTGGAACGATGAGGCAATAAACATGACATCACCAACATAAAGATTGGCAAGGGGAGACAAAAGGTGACACAGCCACGCTGGGTAGCATATTCTCCATTCCAGCAGATGCACCTAGGTATATCGAGATGTGTTGCCAGAGATCCGGTTGTATTTTTGTCTGTGTATGTGGGCTGAAGCAGTGCTTTGTTTCCTTTCATTCCTTTTATTTTTTCCCATAATGAAAAACACCAAAATGTACCATCAGTTAGAACATTATTAAATGTATTCATTGTGATTATATGTTAATGTTCGAACACAGGGCACATAAATATGTGTATAAATAAAAGCAAGCATAAGTGGGGAGTGCATCGTGCTTTAGAAGCTTTCTCTGCTTTCTTCTCTCATCTCCTGTTACACATCTTGTGCAGTTCTGCCGTTCCCACAGACCTACCGCTTCCTGTGCAGATGTATCACAGCCGTGGCGGCTCTAGGGATTAGATAGGACCTTGCACACACACACATAAAAAAAGACTTGTTGGCGTCATGCATGAACACATCAGCTTTTCCTTTTAAACATCTAAGAGAAATCAGAGACAAAGAAACATGACACACATAAGAAACAAACGCACTCGTACAATCTTTTTTGTTGTAGTCTCCATATTTTCAGTAATGGATCTCTGCTCTTTTCTTTTTCTCGCTTTCTACCCCACAGCTCTCGTTTCTGCTCCTCCAACCAGGAGCACGTCGCACATTTGTTCCGTTTCGCCAAGTCCCCTTCTTGCTGGCATCCCTCCTCCCCATGTCGTTGTCAGATCTCTGCAAGAAATCGCACTCCTGCTGAGAGAGAGGAGTTGGCCAGATGCCAGAATGTCGTCTGTCGCAAATGGAGCAAACCATAAAGAAAAAAAAAAGATAAGCGCTGAAGGCAGGCTTTCGGCAATCAGAGCCATCTTGAACTTTCAGTGTATTACACATCGAGGCATCATCGAGCAGAGAAGGCCGTCTGCACCGAAACGTGCCATCGTAGTTATTACATGTACAATTTTTAGCATATTTCTCTCCGTTAATCTTGAAGGAGACATGCCAGGTGTTGGCTATGAGGCATATAATAATAATAATAATAATAATAATAATACATTGATTAGCTTTCTCCTACCCCAAGCCAACTCAACACCATAAACAGTTAGCACCTTTTCAGCGAGATTTTAGAAAGGAAAATAAAACAAAACAGGACTGGAGTTGAGCAGATCCGTTATGAATGAGGGTGAAGTGAATTTCTGGGCCAGAAAATTTGAGTAACATTTACCTGCAGACCTACAAACTTCATGCAGGAAACTCATGAAATTCAATCAAAATATGTGTTTTTTTGGTTCTTTTGTTTTGTTTTCTGGGTAATTTCACTTCTTGCTAATTTTAAAAATTGGTTAGTGTTAGCAAGAAGTAAACCGAGCTAGTGGTTAATGAGCAGAAAATTTAACTAGCTTTTTTTTCTCAACTGAAATAAACCCATTGTATTTGCTGGCTAAATCTGCAGAATAGATAGCTCACTAGCAAATACATTGGGTTTATTTTAGTCACATATAGCTATTTATTCAGGGGTCCATTTATCGTATGTCGCTAACTCAGTTAGCTGGATTTGATTGTTGTGGATTTGTCCTGATCTCGGATTGTTTTATTCTTTAATGCGCTTCTCGCATTTGCTGTCACAGCAGCATATCCGTAAGCTTAAACCTGCTCGGGAGCAGGTTTATTTCATGTAAACAGGATTAAGGCTGCGCTCCTGGCGGGTTATGATTGGTTGAAATGGCGAGGTCACATCTGATTGGTTAAAGGGCACGACTGACGCGAACTGACTCACGTGGGAATTCATAGGTTTATTATTATCAAATATGATATTACTATTATTATAAAGACTAGGCACGAGACAGCCGTCTGTCAAGATCATTAATACAAGTTCTTGTATAATGTTTATTTTGTGACATATTTATTTTTTTAGGGGTTTGTCATTAATATGCAAATAAATATTTATATATAATAAAAATATTTTTTCATAATGAAAACTTGGCGCAAACTAATTTTATTATAAAATAAATAATATAAAAGTATACATGTATTTGAAAAAATATATATTTCTATTTTTTCATATACAACATATTTATTTTCATATTGCTTATTTTATTTTATTGTCTCATGTAATTTGTTAACCATTAACCTATGAATTTATGTTCTAATATAATATTTGATAGCAATTATGTAGAGGGGCAATCTGCAGGAGTATTCAGACTCATTTTTTCCCTTAAGGTATCTAAAATCGTACACTTATTTTAATTCATATATTATTCTATATATTATATAAGTATACAATACATTTATTTTGTTCAAGCTGCATATTTTATATAGGCTACTTCTGTGTTTTAGCAGGTCTAGCATTAGGGGAGTCATTACGCTGTTTGCTTCACACTGTTTGAGAGCTGTTACTCTGATTAGTACTAAATTGGTCCTGATTTTATCACCTCTCTCTCTCGCTCTCTCCCTCTCTCTTCCTATGTCTCTCTGTCAAACAACAGAGGTTCAATTTTGTGTCTCTACCCACGGACGTACTGGAAATTGAGGTAAAGGATAAATTTGCCAAGAGCAGACCCATCATAAAGCGCTTCCTGGGCAAGCTGTCCATGCCGGTGCAGAGATTACTGGAGAAGCATGCTATTGGGTAAGTTCTGCATGTTTATATTCTTACAATATACAATCTGTAATTTGACATAAAGTTGCCTTTGTATGGTTTGATTTTGCTTTAAATGAATATACTTTAAGAGTAAGCTAAGCAGTGACTGAATTGCATGGCTTGGTTTCATCATTATACTGTACAGTACCAATTTCTTCTCTTCCCCGAATGCTATGGATCAATACCAGTGAACTTCTCTTAAACTGGGTGCCAGTCTGTCAGGCTTGATAATGACAAGAACTCGGAATTGCCAAAACCAAAATGGAACTCTTGGTTTGTTTCCACTTTGGCCCAGGTTTCAAATAGAGTTAATTCAATATTTCATTTCTTTATCTTCAGTACCCACTTTATCTTGGTCAAGGGATCGATGATGAATGGGAGCCCATGTTAAGGCACATTCACACATTGACTATTCATATCGACCGACTGGCATTGTTTTAGGAAGTATGAGGAAAGTAGAGAACCCAAAGGAAACCCACATAGGGAAAACATGTATATCAACACACCTGATGTATGTAACCTGAGCTCAGGGTCAGACTGGGCATCCTGGAGCCATGAGGTAGAAACACTATCGCCTGTCATCCAGATGTAGCAAAAGCTTAAATGTCTTAAATATGGCTGCTTGTGCATCTACTTTCTAGTAGTATTGCTAACCTTAAGCATATCTGACTCGTATGTGGTTTGCATAATACTTATCAAGAGTTGCTAGAATTGTATAGTCCTAAAGATATGTTCTGTACGTTATCTTTTCTGTCCTGGACACCTACATAAACAGAATTTCTTATCTATTCTCTGTCCACAGTGACCGAGTGGTCAGCTACTCTTTGGGTCGAAGGTTGCCAACGGAGCATGTCAGTGGTCAGTTGCAGTTCCGATTTGAGATAACCTCCTCTATTCATCCAGGTTTGTCCTAATTTATTTATTTTCTTCTACTCTGAATTATCTGATATAGTATGTATTTTTTATTTGGTGCTCTCTTCATCTTGTAGACGATGAGGACATGTCCCTCAGCACAGAGCTTGAGTGTACCACAGTGCCCGAGGAACCTGAGGAACGTGAGCATCATGAACCAGGGGAACTAGAGACCAGAGAACGTGTTCCAGTTCAAGCTGAGGACACCATGAGTCTGGACATGGTTGCTCCTGATCTGCCTCTGGATGGAGACACAGCCTCAGTACATGTTCCCATGGATGTAGAGCCTTTGGAGGCAGATAATGGAAGAACAATCCAGCAAGCGGAGAAGATCGAGGAGGCAGAATCTGTACTTGGAGATAGTGGTGAGCAAGGGATAGATGCCCTTGCAGCTGAGCAAGATGGAGGAAGTCAGCTGGAGGCCCTGGTGCCTGAGCAATGTGGAGGAAGTCAGCTGGAGGCCCTGGTGCCTGAGCAAGATGGACAGTGTCAGGGTGAGGCTCTGGTGCCTGAGCAAGATGGAGAGGGTGAAGAGGAAGTGGCAGCTTTAGAGCAGATGGAGCAAGAAGAGCCTGAAGCAGGAGAAGGATGCAGTCAAAAGATGCATGAGGAACCCGATGATATAGAAAATAGGGAAAGGGCAACGGAGACCCATGATGTAGTGTTGGAAGAAATGGAGAATGCTGTGGGGGGAGCGGAACCTGAACCTGTCTTTCCTGAGGGTTGGTCTCAAGCAGAGGATGAGGATCAGGAAGAAGAAGAAGGTTACCCACTTCGACTGCGTGGTGCAGCTAAGCGGAAAAATCGCCCTTGTTCACTACCTGTCTGTGAGCTGGAGACCGTAATTGCTTCGACGTGCGAGGAACCCGAGACACCACGGTCACACTACATCCGTCTCCACCACCTTCTTCACAGTCTTCCCTCTAACCAATCAGAAAGCTCTAAAACAGAAGAAGAAGAGGAAGAAGAGGAGCAAGATGAAGATGGTGCAGCACCAGAGCCACTGACTCCCAACGGTCCACGTCGTTCCCTACCTCGCAGCCGCTCGCACCAGCGCCTCTCTGAACTCGTCCAGATATTAGACGGGGAAGGACAAGTTATGGGATCCGAGGATCAAGTCAGAGGCCAGAGGTCCCCAGGAGAAAGCGAGGGCGAGGCTGACCTTAGCCCAGTGCCATGCTGTAGTCACATGGTGGCGAGGGGTGCCGGTGCAATGCGAGCATCGTCTTTGGACAGCGCACGACACGGCAAGAGCAGCGTGTTCTCCTCACAGGAAGACGAGGACGACATGGACGGGCTGGACGGCATCTTGGAATTAGAGGTGGAGCCTTGTCAGGGCGGACGAAATCGAACGAGGGACGGCACAAGGTGGGAGGAAGTGCCCGACACTCATGTGCAAAGTCCGCATGGCATTGTGGGTAATGGAGATTCCCCAGGAGCTGGAACAAGCGGCAGGAGTGAGTATAAGTGCTCCTGACATACTGCGAATATTTATATAAGCCTCTTATCATTCATACTTCATTACAACATGTTGTACATAAGCGGTAGCATCTTCCAGTAGGAGTTGTGTTAAACTTTAATAGATGAGCCGCGTGTTGATCATCGTGTTGCTGATGTAAGCGCTGGAGTGAAAACACGTCTCTCTACACGGCAAATGTCTCGTCTGCAGTTTGATGCAAAATTTTCACATCTGATTGAGCAGAGGGTTTTTTCTCCTTAATACTTCCTCTTTGTGTTTGTTTGTTTTTTTTGTTTTGTTTTTTTGTTCCTTTTCTCTTTTTATTTCTTTCTTATTTATTTAGTTTTTTCTTTTTGTATTTCTTATTTATTTAGTTTTGCTTTCCATTGTTCTTTTTGTCTTTCTTTCCTTTTTTCTTTCTGTTATTTTTTATGTTTATATCTTATCATCTTTCTTTCCTTCTTTTTAAGTTACTTTTCTTTTCTTAATTTATTTCTTTACTTTTTCAGCTATTCTTTCTTTGTTTCTTTTTTATTTTAGTTTTAATTTCTTTCTTATTAATTATTTAATTTGTTTGTTTATTCATTTATTTTTCCTTTCTTTTGTTCTTCCTGTCATTCTTATGATTTTCTTTTTTTTATGGTTTATTTTTTTATTAACAGTATTTTTGTTTTGTTTATTTTTTCTTTCTTATCATCTTTCTTTTTATTTTAGTTATTCTTTATACTTTTTTCTTCCTTTTTTCTTTCTTTCCTATATTCTTTTAGTTCTTTCTTTTGTTCTTTTTTATTTTTCTTTCTTTCTTTTTCTTTTTTCTTTCTTTCTTTCCTTCCTTCCATCCTTTCTTTCTTCATTTAAGAACAGTTCAGCTCTGTCAGCAATGCTGCTAGTAATTTGAATTACACACTTATATTAAATTCTTTTTTTTAATACTCTGTGGTTTCCATAGTAACAGCCTAATCGCAGGCACACCTGGTTGCCATGCTCCAAGGCTAAAGGTTCCGTTATTTAACAAAGAGAAATGTGCAGTTGGTGATTTGGTAATGTTTTTGTAAACATACTAAGTTTATTAAACCCTTCTGGACGAAGTCTCCGGTGTCAGACAGCTACGTGCTAAACAAAGTGTATTTTTATTATATTGTTTTTGCTGTATGTCTGTGTGTCTGTGTGTGTGTGTGTGTGTGCCTAGGAGAGTGTCCTCTACCATGTAGTCACCCTCCAGTGAGCCAGCTCCCTGCTCTGAGGCCGGACCCCCACCACTACCCCACCATCGACGAGCCCCTTCCTCCCAGTGAGCGCCCCCTTCTAAACATCTCACACACTGAGACACACTATTAGAGTATTCAGTGGCACTGGCTATTTTTAACGCACACACACACACACAAACAATTTATCAGATTTCAGCTTATCTCTGTTTCACACATAGCCAGCGTGTTGAGCAAAGCTGTGAGGATTACCTCTGTCTCACTTTTTCAACTCCGTCTGCCTGCTTATCAGTGTTACTCTGTCACACAGCTTACTCTCTCTGGTTTGTGTGTGTGTGTGTGTGCATACAGACTGGGAGGCGCGTATCGACAGTCATGGACGCGTGTTTTACGTGGACCATATTAACCGCACCACGACATGGCAAAGACCAACCACAGCAGCGACACCTGACGGCTTGCGCAGGTCCGGATCCATCCAGCAAATGGAGCAGCTCAACAGGAGGTGTGTTTATGTGTGTGAGCACCTTTATACACTGCGTAAGGAATAAAACACTTGCTTTGTGCTGTTCTTGGAAAATAATTACGACAACATGTGTTTTTTTTTCCATTTTATACCACAGAAAATCAGATAAATTAAGGAATGACACGTTAGACTTTTCATGCAGTCATTTCCTCTTCTCACTTATGTTAAAGCACATAAAAACAGTTTTTTTACATTTTTTTCTGAATTTTAAGAAAGATTCAGCTGTTATTTTTTTATGTGGCCGTTATTCACAGTGGTCCATCTGTGGATGAATCATCATTGTAAAGTGCATCATATTTCAGTTTGAGGATGTGTGGAGTGACCTGCAAAGGGGAAGTGAAAGCAGTGTGGGCTGTCTTCTGCCTTGATTTCTCTCTGATTCAGCCTCATGTGGCGTGGATTTGTGTCCTCTGTGATACTACAGAGCGCTGCTTCCCTTTACTCCTCCACCTCTGTATTACATCTTGCCAGTGACTCCAAAGCAGGCTCTCTCCCACCATCTGGTGGACAGAAATATCATAACATGTAAGGATATACAGTAAAATGACACGGTTTTGGTTCGGGTTCACGATACTGGCGATATGATTCGATTTGATCCGATTCAATTCTTAACTGGACAAATAAATAGATATATTTATTAAATTTAATTTAATTAAATTTAATTAAATTGAATGACGCCTCTGTCCCAGAGAAAACGACTGATTAATATGACATATTGAGCTTCTCAGTAGTATCACAAGTGTCTTTTTAATCTAAAATAGAGCTCCAAAATCAGCTAAAATTCCAGGCTTCTGCAGCCTCACTCTCTCGAAGCACTGTACTGTAGATCGCAGCGGTGCAGAGTTGGTGTCATTTGAAAGCTACCGGAGAGCTCTTGTGTAACCATATGACACGAAATGCATGTTAGTCAGTGCGATCTGGAACTATTGGTCAATTCACAAGTGCAAATTATTCCGGGTAATCGTGTGACCAGCATGCTGTCCATATAAGAGCGAAATCAAATCAAACCGGACTTGTGATGAAATTTCTCCTGAATGAAGTCATAAACTCGATTGACATTTACAGAAGACTTTAAGCACAGTACAGTGATGAGACTCTTAGCTGCAGTAAAGAATCTGAACTTTGCAAACGTTTTACAGAAGATCGTCCGTGAACGACGATCCCAATGTAGTCGTTCCCGTGAACATTCAGCGAGTGGAACGTCCGATCCTGGAAAATCGACTAATAACTTGTGGGAGTCCTGGTTCGACTCAAACGCTGCTTGTATTTTAAATCTGTGGGTTGCACAGATTGGGATATTTGATGTTCAAACAGTGCAATTGCATTAGATGCATATTGAATAGAGTTCAGTACTATGATGTGCATATTTTTTTTTTGCATTGGATGTTGCCGCGTCATGTCGTCGTGTCCGCTAATGACAAGGACTTATACTGTATATCGAAGCCAGATCAGGGCGATTACAGTCTTGTATTAGTGTTTATTTATCAGTTTGAACTGAGAAGAGAACTTGATGCTCAGATTATCAGTTTTAGATGCTTTTGTTTCTAGATCACTTTTTTAAAATGAGTTTCCTTTGGGGGGGGGTGACTTTTCTTTTTTTAGTCTTTAGAGTCCAGATGTAAAACCAGATGTTGTTTCTTTTGATGCTGATTTGTTTCTTGTTTTTGCATCATTAGAATATTACAGCGAGTGTAATTTTAACAGAATGCGCATTAAAACACTTTTGACACTAGAATAATTGGATGATTTAAAAAAAAAGGTAAAAATTAGTGATTTGCAGCATTGTGATGCAATGGATGCTGTATTGTGTTTAATTTTTTTTTCCTTGAAAGTAAATTATTTGCTTTGAAGAGCAATTTACAACATATACACACTTGGCGATTGTGTATTGGTTAGAGGGCAGACTGACATATCCAGTGCAGTTCACCACTCAGCCAGCAGAGGGCTCTGGAAGAGCCAAACTGTTTCTTTAAGAAACAATTTATGTAAACAGAAACCTTTAGATCTGTCGTTCTTTAGTCATCTAGTTAACCATGTGTATCTTCTCTGTTTTAGATATCAGACCATCCAAAGGACCATGGCCACAGAGAGGAGGGAAGAGGAAGGAGGGAACCCCCGAGTAGAGAGGACTAGCAGTACAGAGACCGACTCACCACCTCAGACAAGCGGTAAGTTACGTTTATAAAATATTATAGAATAAAGTTACGTTTATTTTCTATTCGTATTTTGTCCGATAAAGTGAGTCTTATACGCCTTTGACATGAATATACAATGTAAAGCATACCAATCCACTTGACTGAATCTGTCTCAATTCCCCACACTGCCATCATGTGGCCAAAAACTGTAACCGCGCCTAAGGAAATGAATCTTACACAAATATCATTACATTTACATTTAGGCATTTGGCAGACACTCTTATCCAGAGCGACTTACATTTTCATCTCATTACACATCTGAGCAGTTGAGGGTTAAGGGCCTTGCTCAAGGGCCCAACAGTGGCAACTTGGTGGTTGTGGGGTTTACCCTGGGATCTTCCGAACCGTAGTCCAATGCTTTAACAAACACAAATGTACTGCTACATTTGTTACACAAATGTAGCAGTGTTGTCTCTGCGCCTTTAAATCTAGAGGGAATCCTGGACTTCATTTTGTCTAAGAGCTGTTTTTCACTGTATTGGACTGTGAACTCTTGTTTTGTTGACGATTCTCGAAATTAGGATTATTCACCAGCAGGACAGCTTTACAGGACAGACATTTTCTATCATTGTGCTCCCGGACTGATTCATTGAAACCGGAGAGGGCGATTTATTTCTCCCACACACACACACACACGCATAGAAAACACTTTATCAGATGTTAGATAGTTTATCCATTCCCCTACTGTACACACTGAAAATATTGCATATAATTGTAAATATTGGTATCTGGTGCACTGCAGTGTGTATTTTTTGTACAGTACACGGGAGCTACTTCTGTGATTTGTTCACATCTACGAATGTTCGTGTCTGTGGAGATTTGTAACTTGAATGTCCGTAAGTCGGGGACGAGCTCTACAGTAATACATCAAATAACATTATGTTTGATGGCAGAACTTGTTGTTTACTTTCATACTCTTTCATCTCTGCTCGTCTTTCTGTCTCTCAGAACCGAGGCGAGACTCGCACTGCTCTCCGAGTCACTGTCAGAAGATCACCCTGCTGCTCCAAAGTCCGGCTGTCAAGTTCATCACACACCCCGAGTTCTTCACTGTCCTCCATGCCAACTATGTGAGCTCACACCCACACCCACACACACACACACACATATATACAGAGTGAGCTGATAGACAGAAGCTGACTTGAGGTGTATAAGTGTGATCAAATACTTCTGAACCCTGTAAGGTGAACGGAATGACTCTCAGGACATCATTTTTTTATTCATAGAGACATAAAAAAAAAATTCTAATCAGTTTTTATTTGTCTCTGATAGGGTGCGTACCGCATGTTTACTAACAGCTCATGTCTGAAGCACATGATCCTGAAGATCAGGAGGGACGCGCGGAACTTCGAGCGCTACCAGCACAACCGCGATCTCGTCTCCTTCCTGAACCGCTTTGCTGATTCGCACATGGAGCTTCCCCGGGGCTGGGAGATTAAAACCGACCCTCAGGGAAAGGTAGCATCAAAGCAAAGCACCATTTTGCCTAGAGGAAAATTCTAATTCCTGTACGGTATGTGTGGAACGAAAGTGAAGTACAGTACAATTTCAGCAGTGCTGAGCAATTTGTCTGTCTCTTTCTCTCTTTCCCGTTCTTCTCAACTCTGCAGTCATTCTTTGTGGATCACAACAGCCGTGCCACGACCTTCATCGACCCCAGAATCCCTCTGCAGAACGGCAGGCTGCCCAACCACCTCACTCACCGGCAACACCTGCAGAGACTGCGCAGCTACAGCGCAGGAGAGGTGTGTATGTGTATGTGGGTGTGTGTGTAATGGTCCCTTTTACAGTCTCATATAAACAGTGCATATTTAAAGTCAATGCTTGGAATACAATTCATTCAGTCTGTTGTTGTTCTGGTAATAAGATGGTTAATGTTTCTAAATGTAGACTTGATCTTAATATTGATCATCGACTCAGTCAAAGGATTAGCCAGTGAGTTTATTTGTCCTTTAACAGGCGTCTGACGTGTCGCGCACCCGTGGAGTGTCCCTGATAACGAGGCCTGGGAACAGTTTAGTGGCCGCCATCCGAAACCAAAGCCAGCAGGAGCCGGTGCCGCTGGGTGAGTGGAGCAGTAAGGAGCAGGCTTTAAAAGCACACGTACAGCATGCTCTTAAACCTCATACTGTATATACAGTCAAAAGTTTGGACACACCTTCCAACTCATTTTTTCTCAATTTAATCATTTTTTAAATAGTTTTTCAGCATTATAAAACAATGCTGAAGGCAACCAAAATCTGCAATACTCTTTTTTTAAACAGTTGATGTTGAGATGTATCTGCTACTCACTATCTCTATCTGTGACTCTAAATGAACTTCTCCTCTGCAGCCGAGGTCAGTTTTGGTCATGCTTTCGTTGGAAGGTCTTCAGGAGAGACAGTTTCATCAATGGGTTTCGCAAATGCACTGTTCTTGCAAGAACTATTCCAGAACAACTGATTTTCACGTCTGTTCTTGTTGTTGTTGATGTCATATGTGTTATTCTAGTGGTTTGTAATCTCCAGTATTGTTTTAGAATGTAGAAATCACCAAACGAAAAACATTGAATTAGAAAGTGTGTCCACAGCTTTTGACTGGTACTGTATATAGTACTGTGCTAAAGTTTTCAGCAAGACCACATTTCTTCATATTTTGCTCTAAAGAGAGCCAGACTTTCGTGTATTTTTAGCATAATGTTAAGCAAAGAGAGAGAGAGAGAGAGAGAAGCAAAAAATGTATTGCTTTTTTTCATAAAGCAATAAATTGTTCACATTTTTTGATATAATATTCTTATATATTATATACACTAACCATTTGACACGTTAGACACATTAGACTATATAGACTTATACATTTTTGCATTAAATTTTTTTTTTTTTTTGCCACAGCATATAATGATAAGATTGTGGCGTTTCTACGGCAACCCAACATCTTCGAGGTGCTCCAAGAGAGGCAGCCGAGCCTGGCCAGGAACCACTCGTTTAAGTATGACCTGACCTCTGACCTTCTGATCTTTGTACTGAGGAGCTATAGGGTAATCATGCTCAAGGTGTATGTGTAAATATATATATATTTATTCTTTCAGAGAAAAGGTACATCACATCCGTACAGAAGGCACACCCAGATTAGAAAAGCTGTCCTGTGATGCTGACTTTGTCATGCTGTTAAGGTGAGTCATAATTATAGCCTAGAACCTCTGCTGAGAAAATAGTAGTACTAAAAAAACATTCTGAACTATACTGTAAGTATCATTTTAAAGTGTGCAAAAATCATAGAAATTGGCCAAGTGATTTAAAAGGACTAATCGCAGAAATGTCGTCACACGTGAAATCAGGAAAATAAAAGGATTTTGTCTTGTTAATAAATCACATAACGTTTTTTTTTTTCGTTTTGTGTATGCATGAGTCATTCAGATTGGTTTGAAAGTTTTGTATTTGTGCGCAGTTTGTTTGAGGAGGAGATCATGTCCTACGTTCCTCTCACCACGTTTCACTCCGGCTTCGCCTTCTCTCCACGCTGCTCCCCAGGATCCTCACCGCAAAATTCTCCAGGTGGGTTCGGGTTGCCTCCCGGTGTCAAATACGTATTTTTGTAGTGAGAGCAAAGACATGCGTACTAAATCCTGCCTTTATAGAAAGATTAATATGATTACCTAAAGACAAGGAATTCTTAGGCTGTAGACACTTTCCATGTTCTCCAGCTTCTCTAGCTTTGAGTCTCATTGATTGGCTTTACAGGTACCCAGAGAGCTCGTGCTCCAGCTCCATATCGCAGGGACTTTGAGGCCAAACTTCGTAACTTCTACAGAAAATTAGAAGCCAAGGGATATGGACAAGGGCCAGGGAAAATCAAGCAAGTCAACATAATAATAATAAAAAATAATAATTCTACATAATATAACTTAATAAGTTTATATGTTACATTATTAACTTATGGCTTTATTGTTGTGTGTTCCAGACTAATAGTACGCAGAGATCATCTACTGGAAGGCACGTTTAACCAGGTCATGGCTTACTCACGCAAAGAACTCCAAAGAAACAAACTCTATATTACCTTTGTCGGCGAGGAAGGGTACGTCCTGCATGAAATACTGTTCTCAAAGATGAAGTTAAAAGCTGAGTCTTTAAATCTGCATCGCTTCATTCGCTTCCCTTCCCTCTGAAATAGGCTCAATCTAGACTCATCAGACCACATGACCTTTTTCCATCAGTCCAAAGTCTAATCTTTACTCTCCTTAGCAAATTTAAGTTGTTGTTATTTTTTGGTAAACTGATTACAAGTGGTTTTCTTACTGTGTGGATACACAGCTGTTGAGTCCCAATGTCGTAACGTCTTGTCACATAGTATGTTTTGAAATGCTCTTACTTTCACTATTTAACATAGCTGTAATTTCTTCTGTCATTTTTTTTATATAAATCTTTACTTAGCATTTAAGTGATCTCCGTTCATGCAATTCAGGGCAGTCCTTATACTGTAGGTTTTAATAATGTTTTTAATAATGTGTGACCTTTCTTAACCCAACTGTAGTAATTTAAAATCTGCTTAACCAGTACTTTGACCCTTCTAAAGTGGCGACCTTTTTTGGCCAGGCACTTTGTACATAGTAGAGCAAAGTTGGCCAGATGGTGTGGATTTGGCAAAACATGTTTGTTTGAAAAGTTACATACCTCAGCTTTAATTATCTGTTGTTTTTAATGCTACATAAAAAAAACGAATACGACAAAGTAGTTATGCCTAATTCTCACATCTTAAGCAACAACATTTTCACAATCTTCATCAGTATTTTCTTGTCCTTTTTTCCGTTGTCCAGTCTGGATTACAGCGGACCTTCTCGAGAGTTCTTCTTCCTGCTTTCTCAGGAACTGTTTAACCCGTATTACGGCCTGTTTGAATACTCAGCCAACGACACGTACACAGTGCAGATCAGTCCAATGTCAGCCTTCGTAGAGAATCATTTGGAATGGTGAGCACATCTTGAGATTATTCCATGATTAAGGTGAGGAATAGACATCTGCATGAAAAACATGTCTTGATTTAAGCTTGGGCTCTCATATTGTGAGTAACAATGTGCACATTAGATCTTCAGTAGCTTTTGCCACCTTTATACTGTGATATTTCTCTTGCTTTGTGAGGAATCCTCTAAACCCTGACAAGTGTACGCTCGTGTTTAGGTTCCGTTTCAGTGGCAGGATCTTGGGCCTAGCGTTGATTCATCAGTACCTGCTGGATGCTTTCTTCACCCGGCCCTTTTATAAAGCTCTGCTCAGACTGTAAGTGCGAGCCGACAAGATGTTAAGTCAGAGGTATTATTGTCTATAGTTAATGGTGCTCACTGGACTAATGTACTTGTTGTGCTCAGAGCAACTGACCTGAGTGATCTCGAGTACCTGGATGAGGAGTTCCACCAGAGCTTACAGTGGATGAAGGACAATGACATCACAGACGTCTTGGATCTCAACTTCACTGTTAACGAGGAGGTGTTTGGCCAGGTAATCTACATATTGAGGAAAATTAAAGTATCTGACAGTGTTATGATACATGAAGTTGATTATACAGTGGAACCTTGGATTGCGAGTAACACGGTTTGCGAGTGTTCCGCAAGACGAGCAAAGATTTTTAATAAATTTTGACTTGAAAAACGAACAAATCTTGGTTTACAAGTACTCAGTATCATGTATCACGCATGCGCTTCTTGTTTTGACGCCGAGCCTCACGTGATCACAACTGAGCCAACGGTTTTTCTCTCTCTTGCGCTGTGGAATTGTGGGTAATCGACTCCCCTGCTGGGTCTTTTATTGGTATAATGAACATCCGCGCATGCGTGTACTGTTTACTATAACACTGTGACCATGTGTGTATACGTAAAACATATTTTATTTTGTGTCTGTATGCGTGTCTGTACAGTGTGTGTGTACTGTTTATTATAACACACGTGTGTGCGCGCGTGTAAAGCAAAAGAAAGTCTTATTAGAGAGATTAAAGATCTATTTTCTCTTGGTATCAGTCTACACTTCAGTGGACACTGTGCCCCTTCACACCACACACACACACACACACTCTTTCTCTCTCTCTATTTGTTTTATTTTTACTTTACAGCAGTGATTCCGTTAGTGTGTCTAACGATGTTCCTTGTTAATTTTTCCGATAATGTGTGTGTGTGTGTGTGTATGTGTGTGTAAAAAACTCAAATAAGAGTGAGAGCGGGGTCTTATTCCTCCTGTCCTTTTACTTTAGCTTCACACACAGGGGCAGACTGGGGCCGGCACAAGTGGCCCTGGACTTCCTGGCCCACAGCAGCCCACATCATAATACATCGGCTCATTAATGTAGAGAAAATTTTTTTTAACACCAGTTACTAGTATAAAAATATAATACAGTACAGAAATTAATGCTATTTAAACATTACTGTATTTAAAGTATCACAGAAACGTATATTGGGTCATATCAGTAAAACAAAGAAACAAAGGAAAGAACATATGAACAAGTCCAACAACATATGAAACTATAAAGACAATATTTTAAAGAGAATGGCAATAAAAGTGATCAGGTAAGCTGAAATAAAATCAGTAGCAGCATTAGCTTACGCTAGTAAACTAGTTACTTATTTTAAATTATTATGGTAGTCAATAATAATTCGAAATAATGCTGAGAAACGTTATTTTGAATTAATATTGACTACCATAATAATCATTAGCACGAGTTAATGCTGCTATTGATTTTATTCCAGCTTACCTGTTCAGTTTGATTGACATTCTTTTCACTTGGCTCTAATAGATCAGGGGAGAGGTGTTGCTCATCATCAGCAGGCACTGGTTCATCATCACCGACCTCCTGCACATCCAGCTTACACTGATGAGTGGTATATCTTACACTGATGAGTGGTGTATCTTACACTGATGAGCGGTATATCTTACACTGATGAGTGGTATATCTTACACGGATGAGTTGTATATCTTACACTGATAAGCGGTATATCTTACACGGATGAGTTGTATATCTTACACTGATAAGCGGTATATCTTACACTGATGAGTGGTATATCTTACACTGATAAGCGGTATATCTTACACTGATGAGTGGTATATCTTACACTGATAAGCGGTATATCTTACACTGATGAGCGGTATATCTTACACTGATGAGTGGTATATCTTACCCTGTAGCAGCATTAGCTTACGCTCGGAAAGACGGCAACCGGGGCAGGGAGGGTTAGCACCCCAACCTGCGTCTTCCATGAGGAAGAAACCCAAGCGTGCTACGGAAAAGCCTTCTGAGATATACCCCCAGGGGAGCCCGAGAGGGGGGGAGAATGAGAGCCCCATTCGGACTGACCACACGGCATCGACATACGGCAATGGAAATTTGACCACGAATGCACAATGCATCTGCGGAAAAGTGTGTAAGAACTCGCGTGGCCTTAAGATACATCTGGCCAGAATGAAGTGTGGGGACCAGAGGAGCACACTGCAACGCACAGGACCTAGTCCTGGTGAGACGCAGGAGGGGCCAGGCCAGGAAGCACCCCACAGTGCCCAGCCCCTCCGAGCAGTAAAGCCTCTGTACCCCTGCAGGTCATTCCATCAGAAGCAGATCAAGTGGCCTTCAGCCAATAGCCAGGCAGCATGGGCACAGTTTGACACAGATGTGAGCCTGATCCTGGAAGCCACCGCTAAGGGAGAAGTGGACAGGCGCCTCGAGACCATGACATTCATCATAGTCAGCTACGCAGTAGAGAGGTTTGGCCTCAGGGAGAGCAAGAACCCCAAGAAATATATATTGAATCGCCGGGCTACTCAGATCCACAAATTACGCCAAGAACTGCGGGGCCTAAAGAAGCAGTACAAAGTAGCAGGTGAAGAGGAGAAACAACCCCTCGTTGAGCTCCGTAACATCCTAAGGAAGAAGCTCATGACGCTGCGGCGGGCAGAAGGACACCGAAGGCGAAGAAAGGAGAGAGCAAGGAAGCGTGCGGCGTTCATTTCCAACCCATTCACCTTTACCAAGAGGCTGCTTGGGGATAAACGGAGTGGCAACCTTAGGTGCTCAGTGGCAGAGGCAGACACCTTTCTGCACAACACCCTCAGCGACCCAGAGAGGGACCAAGACCTGGAACCGCAGAGGACCCTCATCAGCCCACAGGCGCCTGCTGTGGAGTTTGTGATGAGGGAGCCCAGCTGGGCTGAAATACAGGAGGTGGTGAAGAGCGCCAGAACAGCGTCAGCCCCAGGCCCCAGCGGTGTTCCATATACTGTGTATAAACGTTGTCCACAATTACTACGACATCTGTGGAAGCTGTTGAGGGTGATTTGGCGCAGGGGACAAGTGGCAGGTCAATGGAGATGTGCAGAGGGTGTGTGGATCCAGAAGGAAGAAGACTCAAAGGACATCAGTCAGTTTAGGATAATCTCGCTGCTAAGCGTCGAAGGCAAGATTTTCTTCAGCATCTTGTCACGACGTCTAACTGAGTTCCTTCTGAAGAATAGTTATATAGACATCTCTGTTCAGAAGGGTGGGATTCCTGGAGTGCCTGGATGCCTGGAACATACAGGAGTGGTTACACAACTCATCAGAGAGGCTCGTGAAGGGAAAGGAGACTTGACCGTACTGTGACTGGACCTAGCCAATGCGTATGGCTCCATACCTCACAAGCTGGTTGAGGTCGCCCTCTTGCGACATCATGTTCCCACTAAAGTCAAAGACCTTATCCTGGACTATTACAGCAATTTCAGGCTAAGAGTCACTGCTGGGTCAGGCACATCGGACTGGCATCGACTTGAGAAGGGCATAATAACAGGCTGTACAATCTCAGTCATCCTTTTTGCACTCGCCATGAACATGATAGTCAAGTCAGCAGAGGTGGAGTGTAGGGGACCCCTGACAAAATCTGGAGTACGCCAGCCCCCTATAAGAGCGTTCATGGATGACCTAACTGTCACCACCACATCTGTCCCGGGCTGCAGATGGATTCTGCAAAGGCTGGAGAAGCTCATCACATGGGCAAGGATGAGCTTTAAACCAGCAAAATCAAGATCTCTGGTGCTCAAGAAGGGGAAGGTGACAGATAGGTACAGCTTTTCACTGGCTGGAACCACCATCCCGTCTATTACGAAACAGCCAGTCAAGAGCCTAGGTAAGGTCTTTGATAGCAGCCTCAAGGACACTGCGTCTATTTAGAGAACCAGCAAGGAGCTGGGGGGCTTGTTGAGATGTGTTGACAGATCTGGCCTGCCAGGGAGATTCAAGGCTTGGATTTATCAACATTTCATCCTGCCCCGCATCCTGTGGCCGCTGCTAGTGTACGCAGTACCCATGACGACTGTAGAGGCCATGAAGAGAAAGATCAGCAGTTACTTGCGAAGATGGCTTGGCCTACCCCGAAGCCTGAGCAGCGTTGCACTGTATGGCAGTAGTAACATCCTGCAGCTTCCGTTCAGTGGACTCACTGAAGAGTTCATGGTAACCAGGACTCGGGAAGCCCTGCAATACAGGGAATCCAGGGATGGAAAAGTGGCATCGGCTGGCATCCAGGTGAAGACAGGTCGGAAATGGAGGGCCGATGAGGCTCTGGAAGTGGCCGAGTCGCGACTGAGGCAGAAGGTACTTGTCGGGTCCATAGCCTCAGGGCGCGCAGGAATTGGCTATTTTCCATCAACCAGGGTGGACAAAGCCCAAGGTAAACAGCGGCAGCGCCTCATTCAGGAGGAAGTGAGGGCAGGTGTGGAGGAAGAACGAGCCAGCAGGGTGGCGGGAATGAGGCAACAAGGAGCATGGACTAAATGGGAGAATGTTCTTCAGCGGAAGATCACCTGGCCCAACATTTGGAGAGCAGACTCCCTCAACATCAGGTTCCTAGTCCAAGCTGTTTATGACGTCCTACCAACTCCATCCAACCTCCATGTCTGGGGCAAAGCAGAGACACCATCCTGCACTCAGTGTCCAGGACGGGGGTCCCTGGAACACCTCCTCAGCAGCTGCCCAAAAGCCCTTGGAGAGGGGCGTTATCGCTGGCGCCACGACCAGGTGCTAAAGGCGGTTGCTGAGAGCATAGCCAAGGCCATTAACACCACCAAGGGCCACAGCAAGCCTAAGACCATCAGGTTTCACAGAGCTGGAGAGAAGCCCACCATCCCAGCAGGGGGCAGGTTAGGTCTCCTCACCACTGCCACGGACTGGCAGCTGGAAGTGGATCTGGGCAAACAGCTGAAGATCCCATCAAGGATAACATCTACACGGCTCCGACCAGATATGATCATTGTTTCGGATTCCACCAAGCAGTTAATCATTCTGGAACTCACAGTTCCCTGGGAAGAACGCATGGAGGAGGCAAATGAGAGGAAGCGTGCCAAGTACCAGGAGCTAGTGGAGGAGTGCAGGAGCCAAGGCTGGAAGACCTACTGCGAACCCCTGGAGGTGGGATGCCGAGGATTTGCAGGGCGGTCCCTCTGCAAAGTGCTCACTATGCTAGGCCTCACTAGTGAGGCAAAGAGGAAAGCCATTAGGTCTGCAACTGAAGCCGCAGAAAGAGCCACAAGATGGCTTTGGATTAAGAGGGCTGACCCGTGGATGAATGCTGCTGGGACACAGGCCGGAGTCTGATCAACTCTGGTTGGGTCGCCTGGGTGAGGGTGTCTGATGTTGAAAGACCCGAAACACCCAGTGACCCCAGGTTACATCACTGATGATGTGTCCAAGCGCATCAGCAAGATATATCTTTTACCCTGCATCATGATGATACCCCCTGCAAAATGTTCATAATATTTCACAATCAATAAGGCCAATTTGTCTTTTCTTCATAAAGTGTTTAGGTGAAATTCCACCCATACAAGTGTGACAAATATGCAAAGAAAAAAAATCTGAAAGGGGCAAATACTTTTTTATGGCACTGCACATCTAGTCAGATTGTTCCACTGGGATAAAACTGTGCCAGGTGGAGTTATAGCACTTACAAAATCATACTAACTTTACACTGATACTGTATACTTTGAATGATGAATGCTTTTAAAACACCCTTGTGACTCAATAAGAGACAATGCACAGGATATTTTCTAACAGCCTGTAAATGGTACATTTTGGCGGTATTGTCTTGTATCTTTTGAAATAAATAAATAAATCACAATACTGCCAAAATGTCTCATTTTGCTGTTAAACTGTTTATAAGCCTTCTGGGTCTCTGTGAGACTGGTGCAACGCGTCACTGAAAATATTGTCTTTATACGTAGTTTTATATGTTGTTTGTCTTATTGTTCTTTCCTTTGTGTCTTTGTTTTACAAATATCACGCGATATATACTTTTTACTTAATAAAGTTTTTGTATTGTTTTATATGTGGTTTTAAAAATGAATCTCCACTTTAATGATCCAGTGTATTATGATGTGGGATGTGGTGGCCTGCTGGATCCAGCCTCGCTGTCCCGTAATGTTAGAGCCGTCAGAGCGGAACTGTAACTTTTCTTCACGCCAAAGCCATAATCTGTTCATTTGAAGCATTTCACAGCATTTACCTCTAAAGCTTTTTTCTTCTTTTCGCATAACTTTAAGCTCCACCTTTTTATTCATGAAAATTATTGTTAGTTTGCTAAGAGAAATTCGCTGCATCGAGGGGGGGGGCGGTGTTTCAGAACACAGATGGAATAGACCTAACTAATTAATATTGAGGGAGGGCAATACATCCGCATCCGTAACATAAACACACGCTCCTTGTCGGCGGCGCCCGTGCGATCGATGCACTCATCCATATTCGTAGAAAAGAAAGGCAGTATTATGGCTTCCGTCATTTTTTATATATTTGCGTACTGACTGGGCCCGGAAAACACCCGGAAAACTTCCGGTGCTCCAGATGGCCAGTCTAAAGGTTTAAAGGTTGAGTTTCCATTATTTCTTATGGGAAAATTCGCTTTGATTCGCCGGAACAGATTATGCTCGCACTTAAGCACTTATCTACAGTATATGTTTTATTCATCTTATACCAGAGAAATTTGACAACGATTATATCACCTGTGATGCAATCTGATGATTCTCTGGAAATAAAATAAAAAAACTGTCAGATCCACAGAAGTCTTGTGTGTGTCATCAGGTGACAGAAAGGGAGCTGAAATCAGGAGGAGCCAACCTACAGGTGACGGAGAAGAACAAGAAGGAGTACATAGAGCGCATGGTGAAGTGGCGAGTGGAGAGAGGAGTAGTTCAACAAACCCAAGCTCTGGTCCGAGGCTTTTATGAGGTATAAACATTACCATGTTATTGTGTCTACTTCCTACAAAGTACAGACGAAACATAGGGATCGCTTACCAGCTATCTGTCATCGTCACACTTTTCTTCTGTCCACAACTCCTCCTAAACCATTTAAAGAAATTTGACCAACTTGCACAACACTGTTTTCAGAAAGTATACATGAGCACTAGTTGTATAACTTTCTTTTAAACTATTATTATTATTATTATTATTTATTTAATACCATCCAATCCACTGCAACAGCCAGAGGTTTAGTAATGTACTTGCACTGTAATACCAAATAACGACACATGGCGGCACTTTATTTTTGTTCTAGTGGACTGAATGGCTAGTAGACTACCTAGAGTACGTTTGATGTCCTTTTTTAATTTTTTTATTGGACAAGCCAGTTGCACTTTCCCCCAAATGTGACCTCATGGAGGATGGTACCCCTCTTTCAGCTTGTTAACTTGTAAAAGAAATAGTATAATATAGAGCCTTTAACAAACAAAAAAAAACCTTTTGCATATGAAGTACAGAAATGCACCAGGATCTGTCATCTCTGATTGTTTTTTGTCCTTTTTCCATTTTTCATTGGACAAGCTAGTTGCACTTACCCCCTAATGTGACCTCATAGAAGACAGTAACCCTCTTTCAGCTTGTTACTCAGCTTAGCTGGAGATGTGCAAAGCTGTGGCAATTATAGAGGTATAAAGCTAATGAGCCAGACAATGAAGCTGTGGGAAAGAGTAGTGGAAGCTAGGTTAAGGGCAGAGGTGAGCATTTGTGAGCAGCAATATGGTTTTATGCCTAGAAAGAGTACATCAGATGCAGTATTTGCTCTGAGGATGCTGGTGGAGAAGTACAGAGAAGGTAACAGGGAGTTGCATTGTGTCTTTTTAGATTTAGAGAAAGCGTATGACAGGGTGCCAAGAGAGGAGCTGTGGTATTGTATGAGAAGGTCTGGAGTGGCAGAGAAGTATGTTAGAGTGGTGCAGGACATGTATGAGAGCTGTAAGACAGTGGTAAGATGTGCTGTAGGTGTGACAGAAGTGTTCAAGGTGGAGGTGGGTCTGCATCTAGGATCGGCTCTAAGCCCCTTTTTGTTTGCCCTGGTGATGGACAGGATGACAGATAAGGTAAGACAGGAGTCCCCATGGACTATGATGTTTGCAGATGACATTGTGCTCTGTAGCGAGAGCAGGGAACAGGTGGAGGAAAATTTGGAGAGGTGGAGGTATGCTCTGGAAAGCAGAGGAATGAAGGTTAGCCGCAGCAAGACGGAATTGAGTTGAGTTGGAGGTAGCAGAGCTGAAGATGTTGAGGTTTTCTTTGGGAGTGACAAGGATTGATAGGATCAAGAATGAGTTTATCAGAGGGACAACCCACGTTAGATGTTTTGGAGATAAAGTCAGAGAGGCCAAATTGAGGTGGTTTGGACATGTTCAGAGGAGAGATGGTGAATATATCGGTAGAAGGATGCTGAGGTTGGAACTGCCAGGCAGGAGGTCTAGAGGAGGACCAAAGAGGAGATTTATGGGTGCAGTGAGAGAGGACATGAAGTTAGTTGGTGTGAAAGAAGAGGATGCAGAGGATAGGGTTAGATGGAGGCAAATGATTCGCTGTGGCGACCCCTGAAAGGAAACAGCCAAAAGACAAAGAAGACTCAGCTCTGCTGTTTTCTGGAGGGGAGTGGCTCAGCAGTAGCTCATTTGCATAAACACTGAGACAGTACATTCAGATCAGGAGTGAAGCTTGCTGTATTAAAAATCACATAAACTGAGACATAAGACACACACATTTTTGGAAATGTCTAAGACCTGTGTTAACTTACTAAAGAAAATAGTAAAATATAGGACCTTTAATTTTAAAAAGCAAACTAAGTCATACTTTTGCATATGAAGTACCCAAATGCACATGATCAGCTTCTATTTCATTTTTGATTGTGTACTTGTTTGTGCAGGTGGTGGATTCCCGGCTGGTGTCTGTGTTTGACGCTAGAGAGCTGGAGCTGGTGATCGCCGGGACGGCCGAGATCGACCTCAACGACTGGAGGACCAATACAGAATACAGAGGCGGTTAGAATACACACCTCACTTTTAATCATCATCATCATCTGTTTATGATAATAGCTGTGATTAATAATGATTTCATGTTTGTTTTGTTCCTCAGGCTACCATGACGGGCACATCGTGATCCGGTGGTTCTGGGGAGCCGTGGAGCGCTTTAACAACGAGCAGAGGTTACGGCTGCTGCAGTTTGTCACGGGAACGTCCAGCGTGCCGTACGAGGGTTTCACGGCTCTGCGTGGAAGCAACGGTCTGCGTCGGTTCTGCATCGAGAAATGGGGAAAGATCACCTCTCTGCCCAGGTACGTTTCGAATCCTCCTGTGGAGCTGACGTTTTAGTCCACATGATCTTATAAAGGGTGTTTTCCGAGCTTGTGTGTTAAACTTATCACGATAGTGATCACGTGTGGTTTGTTTCAGGGCTCACACCTGCTTTAACCGCCTTGATCTTCCTCCGTACCCGTCCTACACGATGCTGCACGAGAAGCTCCTCGTTGCTGTAGAGGAGACCAGCACTTTCGGCCTCGAGTGACGCCGCGGCCGTGCATGGCCCGTCTACACAAGAATAGTAAACAATACAAATAGTATGTATATACACATATACATATAGATATACATATCTTGCTTGTAAACCGAAGACACCGTTGCATACATCACTCACCCGTGCGCACGACGTACCGTCTTTAGGCAACACCGTGTGCAACATGCAAAGCTGTGTATGCAATACGACACAAAAGGCTTTAGCCTTCCGCCTTACTCTCAGGGTCTCGGGCTCTGCTGCGGCACTAGGAATCCGACAAGGCTGCAGCGTTTAGTCGGGATGCACACACATACATACATACACACACACACACACACACACACACACACACACACACTTCGGGGGGACCGGCTGCTGGCACAAACACCACAATCTCACTCGTATCAGCTTCAGTCAAGGCAACGCCTTTCATCAGGGCTTGGTTACAAAGATGGGCACTAATATTAGAATATTAAAATATTAGAAGCAACACAGGAAGTGACATCATTAGCCAGAGAAGAAAGCATTTAGGCTGCAGAGACATGATTAAAATGGAAACTTGTGTTAGTCTAAACTTTATCAACTGCATGGTTCGGGTTGTCATGGTAACTGTAAGCTTTGGTTTGGGTTTTTGTTTTTTTTAGACTTCTATTACAAGTGACAATTGTGAAAAATTCCATGAAATTGGGGCAAATCACACACACACACACCAAACGTACACGCATACGCTCTCTACAGATGCAGTAGATGGAAGTTAGGTTTGAAAAACGCTGAAGTATTTTTTACACACACAAAGGAAATATGGCTCAAGCAGCTTGTTGTATTGGAAAGTCTATAAATAAGCTTAAGATTTTTTTTTATTATTGATTTATTTATAATGTTTCATATTTAATATTCTTTTGTACACTACCCAGAAAGAGATTTGTAAATCCTGCTTTTCAGTGAAACAATTCATTCCATACATATTGAATTATTCGATGTGATGCTGTGTAATGACTTGTATGATTAATTACTGTAACACATGTAACACACACATTGCTTTGAGATTGTATTTCTTATTTCTAGAAATGTAATTGGTGCAGGTCTTGGGATTGTCCGGTGCTTCTGGCTTGCTTGTGTAAAGGTTATGGTGATTATGCTTTTTTTTTCTTTTCTTTTTTTTTTTTTCTCATCATATTTCCACGTTTCTGAGCACGTTTCTAGGTTTCACATGGAGGAGCCTATATGCTGTAAAGCCATGCTTCATATAAGTAAATTGTATGTAAATTGAAATATATACATCTATATAAATGATACTGATGACTTGAAAATCCATGCATTCAATTGTACAGATATTGGATTTTTGGGCTTTGTATTTGTATAAATTGAAGTATTCAGACTCTATTACAAAGTAGTAGTAGAAGACATACACATGAAAAATGCTGCAGCACTGGTTTTTTTTTTTATTTATTATTATTATTATTTCTATTATGCTCAATCCTGGATACACCAGTGCGTTTGTATTTAATGTGTCACTTGAAAAGTTGTATAATTGGCTGTACTGTAAATCTAATGTGTATATTATTAACTATACAGTATGTGTAACGTATATAGATATTGATTTTGAAATGCAATGTATGTATTAAGGATTGAAAGGCTTTTTTTTTAAAAAAAGAAAGAAAAAAGAAAAAATCTTTTTGCTTAAACTACTTTGGTTGTATAAATGCATCATGCTATGCACAGTTTAGTTCTAACAAGAACGCAATTTCCTGTCAGTTGTCCAGGGCTTCTGTTTAATTTTTTTTCCAAAGTCTCGGGTGTACACCCCGGACGGGATGAATTCATCTCGGACGGATTGATCAAACTGCCTTACTGCACCTCTGCTCAAACCATTTCAGCTGTGGAAGGTGTGAGAACGTTCTGGCTCCTGCATCGTCCCCATAAACACACACACACACAAAATGCTGTCCTGCACCTCTCTGTTTTGCGGCTCACACAACGCTGTCCTGCACCTCTCTGTTTTGCACTGTGTGTTCATCAGGTCTGCGTCTCAGCCAGTTTTGTATTCTGTATTCAAGCTCTGGGCTTGTTTGTCAAGTCGAGCTCTGTAAAAAAAAATGAGACAAAAAAAGCATAGCACTGTTCAAGAATGTCAATAAATAATCACTTTGTAATCCACTGCCTGCTGATCATTCTTGTCGAATAGCACATGGGACTCTCTGAAGGTTGAAATAAAACTAAATGAAGATTTGAAGCAATTAAATAAAAAAATTAAATAAATAAAGATATTTTCCCCCTACAAAATATTTTTAAAAAATTCAATCATATGAGTTTACTTTCGCTTTCATACATCTCATGCTCCTCTGGGCAGAAAGGCAACTTGGGCAGCTCTGAGCAACTCTGGAATTTCTTTCTCTTGGAATTTCTTTTGGGATCATTAAAGTATCTACTCTATCCATCTATCTATCTATCTATCTATCTATCTATCTATCTATCTACAGTATCTATGGGGAATAATTTCAGTTCAACCAAGAAATTTTTGTGACAGACTTTTTAAAAGTGTATCACTTTTCCAAATACAGGGATATATCAGATGCATGAAAATATGATCCATCATCTATATCATTTTATCCTGTAGTCAGGGTTAAGTAGGCCTGGAGCCTATCCCAGGAACACCCGGGACAGGGTGCCAATCCATTAGAGGGCACACACACTAACACACACACCTAATTTGGGAATGCCAATTTCTCCCAAAGACCTAATCTGCAGGTCTGTGCCACCAAATATAATCAATTTTATGTGTATTAAATTTAAAATCAGATGATTAATGGAGACTGGGACATAAAGTGCATAACTTATTAAAGTGTTTAGTATGCAGATTTTTTTTTAACTTGCAAACATGCACACTGACCTCAAGCAGAAATTTAATCCCAACCACTCTGTTACCATGCTGCCTTAAATAAAGTAAAAATTTAATTAAAATATAAATATATAAAAATATATAGATTACACAGAATGTGAAAAAGTGTAATTGGAAACTGAGAGGTATATATATATATATATATATATATATATATATATATATATATATATGGGTGAAATAGGGACGTGTGGCTATAATAGCAGCAGCAGTAATATTCTTATTATTATTACAAGTTTTAGAAAGACTGTACAGTAGTACTGTATATTAATTGATAACATGCAAGTCTCTCAGTGCGGAACCGAGGAACCATTTCGACACGGAGCTTTTATCATGTTGCACCGTTTTCCTTCCCAATTCAACGTTGATGATGAAGTCCACCAATCGTGTCGCTCGGCGCGGGTCGTAATAGCCAATCGCTAAGCTTAGGAGGCGGGCTTTCTACGAGTAAGTAGGCAAAATGCGTGGAACACTTGCGGTTGCTGTGGCGACGCGGTGAGTCGTGAAAATAAAACAGGTAGGAGTCTGACGTTGTTTATTGTTGTTGTTGTTAGCATTGTGCTAATTGGGATTGTCTGACTAAAATGTAAGCAGTTTAGTTAAACAGTCTCAGTGTGGACAAGAAATGTTCATTAAGCTAAAAAAAATAATGGAAGCTTATCAATTTAGCATTAAGGCTAATTTTAGTACTGATAATGTATGTCATTAAAATAAAATAATAAAAACATAATTTTCATGAGAGTGCTAAAGTACTGTGTATTTTTTACTTTAAGAATTTAAAAGAAAGAAAGCCCCTGAGAAAGTTATTGAATTCCTGTGTGAAAGGTAATCTAGCTTACTTTATTTCACTTATGTATTATTTTTATGTATTTATTTTCTTTAATAAAAAAAAACAGCAAGGTTAAGAATAAGTGGGAAAAATCGTAAAAATCAGAAAAGGTTTTAATGTTAAGTCAGAAAAATGTAAATAGTCAGTAGAATCCAAGGACGGAAATCACCAGGGATCACATGATATGATGATATCACGATTCCCAAGTGTCGATTCGATTTGTATTGCGATTCTGTAAGTATCACAATTTCATAAATATCCTAATTCGATATAAAAAAAATCCAGATTTTGTTAGAATTGTCAAATACATCTCAAATACAGTACAAAAGTGTTAATTACAAATTAATTAAAAAAAATAGATTTTTGAGTCAGTGCAGCGATACAGAGTAGCACTCCAATGCTCTCACCTCAGTCACGATCCTACCCGATCATGGTGGCATCTGTGAACACTGTGAGCTATTCCTTGATTGTGTTACGCCGCTCCTTTGGGTCCGCGAGCAAGCAGTTCGAAAAGACACGGTTGGTTCAGAGGAAGTAGTTTTGGTTAATGTGGTTGTACTGTGCCATTTGGATTTTTAAATGATGGGTGGGAATTGGCCACAACTAAATGAGGGGAGAAAATCAGAAAAATCTGGAAAAAAAAATAATTGAAAAAGACGAAATTCGATTATTTTTAGTAATGTTAAAGCATAATTAGGTTAAAATACAGCAAAGCGCCTAGAGTCAGAAAAACAGCATTCTGTAAACATTAGGCTTGAGACATAACACCCATATTTAAATAAATAATAATAAATTTACCCTGAAAGTATGTGGCGCTGTCCGCTCAGATAAATATACTTGTTATTTTACAATACGCTGATTTAGCAGCTTAACATCTTAAACATGTTGTTCTGTTTCTGTTTTTCTTTTTTGTTGTTGTTTTTTTAAGGCATGAGATGACATCTTTTATCCTTGAGCAATGTCCAGCGTCCCCTCTCTACTCAGCATGCTTCACTCTCAGAGCGTCCAAATCCTGTGTCTCACAGCGTCCAGCGGTGTCCCACTCTTCTCCCGCGGCTCCACTAAGCAGCTGCCCTTCTCCGTCATTGGCTCCCTGAACGGCGTGCACATGTTTGGGACAGGTCACGATGCAACTCTGTCATGCTCTGAGACTGAACGGGGTGGGCGTGTTATCTGGAGAGTTTTCCACGACAGCCTGATGCTCATCGGCGTCAGCGGCAACTCTAACATCAGCGAGCTGCACTTGCGCCGATTGCTGGAGAACGTCTGGAACTGCATGGTGCTCGTGCTGGGCCTGGACGAGCTGGCGAACGCGCGGAATGTCGAGCGGCTCAAGAGAGAACTGCGGTCTTGCTATCAGTTAATTGACATGCTGCTTGAGCGTGGCATGGACGATCGTGATCGCGATCTGGGCCTCATGGGAGATCTGACACACTGCACTGACTGTATCCTGCTCCCTCAACCCGACCTCCTTCAGGAGACGCTGGAATCCTTTACCAAGGCTGCCGAGAGCGAGTTCGGGTGTTTGCTCATTTGTGGTAAACTTGCTGTAGCAACTGAGAAATGGTGGCGTCTCGCTCCTCAAGAGCTGGTCCTTCTTTCTGCACTCGCAAATTTGCCCCCTGGGAAGACCTCATGTGACTATCCTGTCTTTTTACCTCAAGGTAGCCCTAATGTCGCGCTCAGGCTGCTGTGCTTCCAGCTGCTCCCTAGTGCCACGGCTTGTGTCCTGTGTGGCCCCAGACCATCTCTGTATCAGCTTGAGAGTGAGCAGGTTAGACGGTTTTGGTCTCCTATAGTAGAGAACCTGCGATCCTGCTTGGACCAAGCTGCACGCTCAGCTCTGTCTCCTTCCGTCAAACTGCGGCAGGACGTCCTAGGTCTTCTCCTGATCAACCGCGAGTCACGTAGATCGGTATCGTCTCTCGGCTACGCCTGCTCAAAAGCCACGCCTCCTCTGTCAATAACTCGTTGCTGGGAGCTTCTGCGTCACTTTTACATGTTTGCGGTGACGCACTATTTTACCTCTGAGGAACCCCCGTGCTCAGGGGGTCCAGCTCCAGAGCTGCTGCACGAAGAGTTTTGCGCAGGGTTCACACACTTTCCCGTGCACTGCTACCTCGTGAATAATGAATGTAAATGCTACGCTGTGCAGACGCCTCAGCACCAGCTCTTCCTCCTCATCGATCTCTCCGCGCCCACGTTCGCTTTGCGTTCCGTCGCCACACACACTCTGGATGCCATCATCACGGCGACAGGCTTTTAAGGGGATAACCCTGAAGTCTTGACATTTGGCCAAAGGAAATCCCAAAACTAAACAAATAATAATGTGCATGGCTGATCATATGTATTTCAAATAGAAAAATCAGGAATATCATGTAAATGCAAACTTTTTTTTTTTCATAAAATTGTCACCAACAATAGTTGCAAATGACTTTGTATTCGTTACCACATAGGGTATAGCTGTTTTTCTTAATTATACCTACGATAAAAAAATATATAAATAAAAAATTAAAAATAATCAATGCTTTAATTTTAACTTTTAATTTTACACAACCCCAAACCGACATTAGGTAAAGAATGTATTTCCCGAATCTACATCATATATTGTAGGATGTCCTGAACTTTTATTTTCTATAGTCTAAAATTGTACATATTGCTCAAACAGTGAAATTCCAACCTCAAAATCTGAGCTTTGTAGCCAAGAATGTAATCAGCAGTATTTAGCGGTATCGATTACCATCAAAGATGATTTGTAGAATTTTACTGTTCTCAGCTTTAGTGTTGTTATCGATCGCGCCCAATTGTCTGCCTCCTTAAACTCTGTCTTTCACACATCAACAGTGTGCTGAGTCTAGATAATATTAAATGTTTCCTGTATCAAGAAGTTCAGCTTTGATGTGTGTTAGACACTTTAACAGGAAGCAGCTGTTCATGTGGAAATCTGTAAAAAATGGGGAAGACATGATGAGTAAAAAAGCAAATATAATGTACTGTGTCTCTTGTTGTACAGCCTGAAATGAGCAGTAAGGATGAGCACCAAGGATGTTCCTTAATTCACCGCGTTCCTGACCAGAATAACGTTCTTTCTAACTGAAAATAAAGGAATGAACGTACACATGAGGGGCGTTACGGTAAGAAACAATCATGGTTTAGTTAAATAATGAACCAATAACCTCCAATAACGAACTGGAATCCATATTAACTTGAACACATCTCTTGTTATACTGAACTTCCAGTCTCACATAGTCTGTTCCAGATGAATCCCTGCTATCTGTTTTCACCCAAATGAGGATGCTGAGTCTGGTTCCTCTCAAGGTTTCTTCCTATTGCCATCTCAGGGAGTTTTTTCTTGCCGCTGTTGCCGTTGTCCTCGGCTTGCTCATCAGGCACAATCTTTTGAATTTTTTATTCTTTTGATTGTGGAAAGCTGCTTTGCGACAATGTCAGTTGTTAAAAGCGCCATACAAATAAATTAAATTAAATTAGTTATGGTTAGTTAAAGCTAGACTTATTATTCGGATAATGACGCAAACCGATCAAACATCTTGTATGAATTTAAATATGCATGCTGTTACACCCCTAATCCACCCGTAATGATGTTTACGTCATTACAGGTGGTTTACATATGTGCATTATACATTACTTATACGATACTTTAACAACATTTTTTGTTCAAATAACTCCCACTCACTTTTTCAAGGCCATTTTGTGTAATTACTAGAGACAGATCTGTGTGAAAATCCCACAGAAATATTTCTGAAATACTTCTGAAGTAATCTGGTACCTACAGCCACGTCAGGGTCAAAGACACTGACATCATGCCCCTTCCCCCCCCTTTTTTTTATATTTGTTATGAAGCTCTGGGCTTGTATGTGATTGGTTTATCTATTTATGTTTGGCTGTCAATGGAGACTCTTTCCAAAAACAACAACAAAAAAAAGTGAACAATTTCGGACAGAAATGAAACTTCACTTATCAGTGATTTCACACTTCTATTTTTTTTCTCGTGTGGACATTGTGCAAATTGTCAGAACTGCTTTTGTAGAAAATAAAAAAACCTTAAAAACAAAACCTTCTCAGCAACTAGTATCAAGTCAAGTCACTTTTATTGTCACATCACGTTACTGGTACACTGGTACAGTACATTTGAGTGAAATTCTTATGTGCAAGCTACACAAGCAATAGTGGTGTACAATTATAAGAATAAATATACATATGAATAATACAGTGGTATAAATATTGTGCAAGTATTATTTAAAAATAAAAAATAATATAAATGAAAAAAAAAGAGTGAGTACAAGTGTACATATATACACATACAGGATATACACACATATATACACCTCTCTCTCTCTCTCTATATATATATATATATATATACAGTATACATATATCTACATATACACATACATGTATATACACATACACACACGGTTGTGAAAGTGTGTCTACTTGTGTATAAATGTATAAAGAATGTGCATTATGGAGTGCATAAAGTGGCTTAGTGACTATAAAGTGACAGTGTGAAAGTGACAGTGTAGTGTCTATGAAGACCTATTGGTCAGTGTTCAGCAGTCTGATGGCCTGATGATAGAAGCTGTCCCTCAGCCTGCTGGTTCGGGACCGGATGCTTCCATACCTCCTGCCTGACGGGAGCAGTTTAAATAGGTGGTTACTGGGGTGACTGGAGTCTTTGATGATCTTCCTCGCTTTCCTCAGGCACCGCTTCCTGTAGATGTCCTGGAGGGAGGGAAGCTCACCTCCAATTATCCTTTCGGAACACCGCACCACTCTCTGCAGAGCTTTGCGGTTGTAGGTGGTGCTGTTGCCGTACCAGGTCGTGATGGATCCAGTGAGGATGCTCTCGATGGCACAGCGGTAGAAGGTCCTGAGTATGCGGGGGCTCATGCCAAATCTCTTCAGTCTCCTGAGAAAGAAGAGTCGCTGCTGCGCCTTCTTCACTGTTTTGTCAGTATGAACTGACCATGTGAGATCCTCTGCTATGGGAACACCCAGGAAACGGAAGCTGCTCACTCTCTCCACAGCAGCGCCGTTGATGATGATGGGGGAATGTGCACCTCTACACCTCCGGAAGTCCACTATCAACTCTTTGGTCTTTCCGACATTGAGGGAGAGATGATTCCCCTGGCACCGATTTGTCAGGGCACTGACCTCCTCCCTGTATGCCGTCTCATCACCGTTGGTGATAAGACCCACCACTGTTGTGTCGTCCGCAAACTTCACAACGATGTTGGAGCTGCTAGTGGCCGTGCAGTCGTATGTGTAGAGTGAGTACAGTAGAGGGCTCAGTACACACCCCTGTGGAGCACCAGTGTTCATTGTGACAGAGGATGAGGTAATACTGCCCAGTCTGACCATCTGGCGTCTGTCGGACAGGAAGTTGAGAATCCAGCTGCAGAGAGAGCTGCTCAATCCTAGATCTTGTAGTTACTATAGTATTAGAAATTCCGCATGATTTCTGGTAAATTTCTGTTATGCCAGATGTTAAAACTGTAATTTTAAAAGGATTTGACTCAGTCTCCATTTTGCTGACCTAATCATTTTACCCTGTAATGGCATTATATTGATATGTTACCCTTAAACAAAGTCCTGTTCATTTTAAGCCGAATGTCTGGAGCACTTCTGCCTTTATGGCTGTCCTTATTATGCATTCGGTACAGAGAGCCATTTAATCAGCTAATAGCCAGTCTTTTTTTTATTGTGAAGCTAAAAGGGCATCAGAGAGACATACATGATGATTTTTCTTTTTTTAGTTATCAGTGGCACATTGGTATATTTTGCAGTATTGACCATTTTATACATTTCTGTTCTAATCTTTTATTAGATGAATCATACATTTTAAACGATTTAAGTTATTCTGCTTTATATTATTACTTTGTTTTACTTTAAAACTAATTACCAAGTTGTATCTTCGCCTGAAATGAATTTATCCGAGAACAAATTTGGCTTAGATTCAGTATAATACAAAGTAAGAGGGTTTCAAATCTACCCTGCCAAGCCAAAAAAAAATTTTTTAAAGATTGCACACATTATATATTTTGTTGAACCACCTTGAGATTTGATTAAACCACGCACTAACAGTGGCATTGTTTCAACAAACTAATGCAGTGTTATAACATTTATCATCATCTAGAGTTACATTAATTTCTGGACGAAATCTTGTATTGATCATAGGAAAATCAAGACCACTCAGTAAAAACCTCCCAAACATTTTCAATAGGGTTAAAGTCGAGACTCTGAGTTGGTCATGTGTGAAGATAATTCCCCATACTTCCAGATGCACTCTTTCATAATTTGAGCCTTTTGAACCTTGACAGTGTCATCCTGGAATATGATCATGCCATCACGGAAGAAAAACTCCTTTCAGTACCTTCAGGTCATCAGCTGACTTTATTTTATTGCCATATAACGTTGCTGAACTCAGACCTGACCAACTGAAACAATCCCAGAGAACATTGCCTTCAGATACATGGGAATATATGTTCACTGAATGTCTGTAGTGTGACATATCAAGTGTACACAGAGGGAAAATGTAAGATAAGGGCTATGCAGCAGAACACAGGGTGTGTCATGAGAATTAAAGAATTGAGATAACTTCTACACTGCTGGTTTGAATGATACTTAAAATGGGGTTTGTTTGTTCATATTAATTGAAAGTGACATCGATTGAGTTATACAGAAATATGAAGTCTTAAGAATTTATTATGCAACAATAAGGATTAAGAAATGGATTTGAAACATTGCTGCCTTGTGACTTTCTGGCGAAAAGCTGACCATCAAACCATTATGTGGTTTCCCTAAAATATTGCAACAAAGTTGGAAGCCTACAGTTTGTACAGAATGCCTCAGTTTACTGTAGCATTGCAGTTTCCTTTTACTAGAAGTAACAGGCTCAAACCTGTTCCAGCACAACTATGTACTGTAACTGTCCTCAAAGCAAGTCCCATGACGACATGGTGTGTCAAGGTTGAATTAGAACACCAGTTGAACCTGGCTGAACTCAACCCACCGAAAACCCTAGAACTGAAGCCTCCTTGAAATCTCAACATCAGATCCTGATCTCACTAATGCTCTTGTACAGTAGCTGAATGAAAACAAATTTCCATGGCCATACTGCAAAATCTAGTGGAAATAGATTGAGCGAATTATAATAACGAATAGAATGGTATAGTATGAGCAGGATAATCAGGTGTCCACAGACTTTTTTTTTTTTTTTAATCCATACAGCACATTTTAACAGCTAAATCCTAAATGGATGTTTACTGCAAAGCACTACAGGCTGTAGAAGCCATTATTTAATACCTAGTACAGTGGTTTCCTGACTGTTTTAAGTTAGATTTTAGTATTTCTCCTGCACCTCCAACATCCACCTATATTCATAAAAGGCTGTTAATTAGTTGATTAGTTAAATCAGGTGTTCTGGGAGCAGAGAGAGCACTAAAATGTGCAGGACAGTGTTACTCTAGGACCCAGGTTGGGAAAGCCTTAAGTTGATACTGTATGTCTTTGTTTTATGCACTTAAAGACCAGTAATTTTAGCTTGAGACAAAAACATGGGTTGTAATGTTGCAGAGTGAGTAAATTAAAATCAGTTTTATAGCCAAGTAGATTTTCACATCCAAGGATTTCTTTTGGCTATTAAACTCAGCATGAGCAACCTAATTAATGATATTTAAATACTTAGGAAACATCCATAGTGTGTGTATGTGTGTGTGCCCTGTGATGGATTGGCACCCTGTCCAGGGTGTACCCTGCCTCGTGCCCTAAGTCTCCTGGGATAGGCTCCAGGCCCCCCGCGACCCTGAATGCAGGATAAAGCAGTATAGAGTGAGTGAGTGAGAGAATGAGAGAGTGAAAACATGAATGTCTCTGCAGGTTTTCAATAATGACAGGCCGAAAGAATCAGCTCTCAAACGACTCATTGTTATTCTCCTTTTTGACGCACAGAAAACACTTTCTTTTAGCAGTTTTTCACTATATATGTAAGAAAACTATCTAAAACAAAACAAAAAAATGTTATATGCTAAAACTCCCCCCTGCCATGGATTCCCCGTCCCCATCAGAATGATAAGTGTTTATATAGCCTATTCATATACAGGTATATTTTTATATTGCTTATTTTATAATAAAACTAATTTCGTGTAAATCCAGTCATATTTCATATATAAATATATTAAAACGATAATTAAGATATTTATTTAAAATATTTATTTAGTGTAAACAATTATGTATTACATGACAAACCCCTGCCAAATAAATGTGCCAGAAAAATAAACATTATGTGAGAATTTGTATTAAAGGGGTCGACGGCTGTCACGTGACTAAGTCTTATTATAATAATAATAAATCTGATAATAAAGTTATCTATGCCCTTTTAACTCGAATTTAATATATCCATATAGTCTCTCTCTCTCTCTCTCTCTCTCTCTCTCTCTCTGTATGCTTGTGTTTGTCTGCTTATATCCCTTTTTCACTTTATTAGCTATTCTTTAGTTATTTATATCAGTCTCCATACACACAGGGGAGTTTTATATCTTTTTCTGACAGGTTCGTGTTAAAACACCTGGGTGTTATGGATGTGATGCTTTAATTATATTGCTTAATTATCTCCCTATGTGTGCAGTCTTTCGGGACACTCTGTAATTAATTATGTTAATTTACAATTTGTACAAATTGTACTTACTACAAAAATTAAATATGCTGTAATTATTTAAAAAAAAATAAGTTGTTGCTAAGCACTTTTAGGCATAATATTTCACATGCCGTAACATGCCGGTTTTTTTTCGGGGCCTGTGTCCTCCTTTCGTAGAGCACTGAATAGGGAGCCTACCCTTGTGACTTCCTACTCCTGTGCAGTGTGGCAGAATGCGCTTTGGTTCCGCTGCTGTCATTAGCGCAGGGGAGGAGCCGTGACAGGCTGTTTGATTCATTGCGAGTTTGACTAAAAGTCTCCTCCCTGAGTTGTTCTGCACGCGGGGGATTCTTCAGCCGGTTCCTCGAGCCTCCTGCGTCCAGCCGTCGGTCGTCTCGGAAACCGGGAGAAGCGTCTTCACATACTGCGGGTGCGTAAAACCTGATGAATGGGTGGGGGGTCTCGGTGGGGGTCTCGAGAAAATTAACGAGTTTCTGTACAAAGAAGTGTTCATGCACTTAATGAAAAGAAAGAATGTGGTGCTTCTTCCCAGTGCTGTGAATGAGTTGTGTGTGTATGTGTATGTGTGTGTGTCCACTAATGTCCAAACGGCGTGGGATTTCTGCTTATCTCAGTACTTTCCCTTAGTAGTGATCAAAGGTCTCGTACAGTTTTTCCCCTGACTGTGTGTGTGTGTGTGTGTGTGCTGCATTTTAATCGAGTTGTGCGTCTGTTACGAGCTTTAAATACGCAAGAATTGATTTAAAAAGAAAGAAACAACAAAATAATAATAATAATAAGAACAATAAGAACAAAGCGCAGCAACAATGTTGCCATGCACATGCGGGAGACTCGTCGCGCGCCGTGTGATGATGATGACTTGTTCTCCTTTCTGTCCTCCTCCTCTCGGGTGTCCCGTCAGGACTTTCTCTACAGGTCAGAGCCGACTCGCGTGGGGGAAGATGGCCGAGAACCACTCACTCAGCTCGCGCAGGAAGGTGCTCACCCTCGACACGATGAACGCCAACGTGAAGAAGGTGGAGTACGCGGTGCGGGGACCCATCGTGCAGCGCGCCGTGGAGCTGGAGAAGCAGCTCAGAGAGGTGAGAAGGTCCCAGCTGCAGGCATGACCAGAGCACACTCAGGCTCTCTAACAAGTTTAAGTGTAAAATTAATATCACACACTTCAGGAAAAGAACAACTAGTTTTTATGGTAACATCAAAAATCCATCTTTGGTATGTTCTTCCATGAAAACTTAAATGCTTTTAAGACCCAATTGGTCATCTTAAATTTAATTGAATGACTACCCTTGTACAGTACACACTAATCATACCGCTGACCTCCGTTTCTGAAAGCAGCTGTTAGACTCGTTATTTACTTTACACACGTGTGTGTCCTATTTATTTTCCTGTTTACTTAATCCATTGCGCTATTCTTTTCAAAACCTTTTGTCGTCCAAGTTATACTTGGGCATGCAAGAAGTAAACAGACACCCATATTTTTATGATGGAATGTATGCACTATGCAAAAATTTTGTCAGATGCAAATAAGCAAGTAAGATTTCGCAAATGTTGTTGTTGTTCGTCTTTCGTCGAGGGGTCCCACAACAGGCGGATTTTCA
Organism: Clarias gariepinus; assembly: GCF_024256425.1. Taxonomy (NCBI): domain Eukaryota; kingdom Metazoa; phylum Chordata; class Actinopteri; order Siluriformes; family Clariidae; genus Clarias; species Clarias gariepinus. The sequence continues at coordinate 21,873,398 of NC_071124.1, forward strand.
CGCCGGATGCCCTTCCAGAACATGACCCAGCCGTTTTATCCAGGCTTGGGACCGGGGATGGGGTAGGATATTGGATGGGGACAAAACCAGGTGCTTTCTGCATGGCAGACGAGAAACCTACCCCTGAGCCACCAATGCTCTAGGTTTCGCAATTATCATCATATAAAACAATTATAATTTTTTTACCGCAGCTTTCCCCACCTCAGACAATTAATCAGACGTCTTTCAGAAGGCCCAGGTTCGACCATGTCATGACTATTTTGATGTTTTACTCTTGTCTTTAAACTAGACTATAACCCTGTTGAAGGTAAAAAGCAGGATTTTTTAGATTCCTATCTATTTGTCCCTAGGATACTCCACCCTAAGTCCAGGCTCTTTTGAAAATCCAAAATTTCTCTAGAATTTCCACCTCTAGGCATGCTTAAAGCCAGGTCTATTCTCATCTGAGAAGAATGAAATGTATAGTAGTTATAAAAGCGGCAAAGGAATTCATCATAAAACGTTGTGCCTGTTTACTTCTGGCACCTACAGTATGTGTACTTATAACTGAACTATTGACATTTGGGTCAAAGCCACTCTGTTCAAGAAACCAGTCTAACAAGATAATAATTATAAGAGCTTAAAATGAAATATTAAGCTTTGATATTGCTGGGTTGTGATTTCTATTACTGTAGCAAAGTAAAAAAAATAGAATCTACGGTTATTCATTATGGAGCCCATATAGAGAAACACTATGCTTGACGTTGCCAAGACATGAACACAGAAATATAAAATGTAATGGAACAAAGGGCAAAATAAACGGCTTAATGATTGTGTGAGAGAGAGAGAGAGATAGAGAGTGCTTTGTAGTTCTGAATACTGGATGGATTTAATTCAGATAGAGGCACTAGAACAATATTGCAATAAGGAAACCAGTTTTACATAGGTCTGCATGAATTCTGTAGGAGTTTGAGCTGTCTATTATGTAATTTTTGCAGACGTGTTGTAAAACATCCTAAGTGGGCATGGGGCCAAAGGAGGAAACAAAGTGTCCTGGAAGGGGAGCTATTCGTCTATCAGAGAACATAAAGCTGGCACTTACTTCTTATTAAGACACAGACAGGGTAGCAAGGTCTATTTCAAGGGTGGTGAGTGGCATCAGATCGCATTGCCCTGTGTTCATCCACACTGTGTTTTGCATTTTTCAGGGAAACACCTTGCTATGAAATATCTCTATCTTTATTCTAACAACTACCAACCTGTACTGTACTTCACTTTTGCAACTGCATTTTTCAGTCCTGTTCTGCACATTTAAGTTTCGTATTTTCTGCTCTAGGACACATGATCCTGTTTTGGGAAAGCTTTGTAGTAATCTGAAGAGTAGAATCAGGTATGATACAATAGACATGCAGAATAAAATGCGCTTTGTCAGGGAACAAGATTAGTAAACGCTGATCGAATCATCTCATCAACTACTGCCAACTTTATTCTTTTTATACTTAATTGAAACAAACACGTAGGAAAATTTGTGAAGGTTCTTGAAAAGTGTGGTGAAGCCATGTTGCTTGTTTCATTAAGAGATTCTGCGTTCAGTCTTCAGGGTCCACCAACTACTCGAGGGCTGGATTCCAAGGGATATGTTCATGTAACAAGCCATATCGTTCGACTTTTGGTCATATCAGATATGCATGTCATGACCGTATACATTCATAATTACAAGTGACTTGTAATGCGCATGTCCTCTGAACCAGCACACATGCGCTCATCAATATGTAATTTCTCAGTGAAATTATCTCAAATACTGCTCCATTTCTGTTCATTCTCTCCAGTTTTGCCTGGATAGACTCTTTGCCCCAAATATCTACTAATCACTTATTATATCACTCTGCTGTCCTGCATTGTTAAAATGATATCGCTGTGCTGCCAGATGATGTCAGCACTGTATGCATACACATAGACAAAAGTCTATCTGACTGTTTTCATTCAAGTTGCATCACCATGCATCAGATATAAAGTATATCCAATCTATGACCACATATAAAAGTGGATCAGATCTAATCTGATAATCAGGGAACTTTTCAAAAATCAGATCTGTGTCACATTGTGTAAAAAACGTTTGATGTGAGTCAATTCGGGCTAGTAATGTGAACATTATAAACTACATACTTTGACTTTAAATTAGTATGCCAGAAGATTGATTATACTGAGTAATACTCTTCTAATACTGCAGTTTACTTTACAAATCAAACTTGAGCAACACATTGTGCACAGGTAGGACTACAGAATGTTTTCGGTCCAGATGTCGCAGATGTGGACATCATAACAAAGTCATCTGGAAAAGGGCCTAAAGACCTCTCAACCTTTAAAATCTCTTGGCTTTTATAGACCTTCTATCAGTGACCCTGAGGGCTAGTCTGCATACCAATATGCAGACCTAACATATCTTTATTATCCTCCCTGTTTATATATGTTGGTTTAAACTGATCTTGTATTAAACTTGTATAAAAAACCTGTATTTTTGCATATTACGTGAAAGTTCTGTTGCCCCGTGGGGGCATTTTAACTTTATGATATGTTTAACGATGCGTTTAAACCTTTGGTTAGGCAGACAGACATATAGATAGATAGATTTAATCTTAAGTTATATGTGTGACTGGCTATTGCTTAAAAAAAGTAAATGTATTAGGGTAATTGGGGCAATCGTTACACTCGATAATGTTCTCCAAGTATTGTAAGGTGTATTATGTAGTGTTTCCTTTTCAGTGTACTGCTTTTTGTGGCATGCCAGAAGTTATTCATGAGTTGCTAGTCTTTTTCAGACCTCGCTCAGGCATGTTGCAACCTGCTTTATATATACTACGTACATGCTTAGGTGGAACATGCACTTTCAGGTCGAGAAATTCTCAAGTTATTGGCCATTGACACCTTCAGGATTTGGTGGAAATTGTTGGTAATTGCACATAAAAATTATGAGAAGACTTACGATCCATACATGTGTGATTCCTGTTTTGTAGACTAAAGGGGTAAAAACCTGGTAGCAGGGTATGGTCCAAATAATAGGCATTCTAGATTGCAGAGTGTCATGTTTGGGTTTGTGCATAAGCTTTTTTCAAAAATGCACTCTTCCTGAAAACCTATTTTGCCATTAGCAGTGCCTTGTGCAAGGCAAGTTGATGCAAGCAGAATTATGTGACATGATTAGGAGTAATATTTTGATGAGGCCCTCCAAAGATTCAATCTAGCCCGTTGTTTGAAGTGTAAACAAAATGTTGGTAATATACAGTATGTAGCAACAAACAGAACAAGTCAGAGTAAGATTTATTTCTGAAAGCAATATATATATATATATATATATATATATATATATATATATATATATATAATTTTTTTTTTTTTTTCTTTAAAGGCACCAGGTTGATGGTTGGTTGTAACTGGAGCAGGCCCATTATGAATACAGTGTATAACCTGCAGATTGTTAAACAGTACATTATAATGCCGTAAACCATTGTCTGGTAAGTTGTGCAAGTTAATAGTTCAGACCTTCGATCAGGTTGTCATTGAGGCTTCTGCATTCAGAGTTGTTCTGTTGGGAACTAAGGATGCATGCAGCTTTCCTCCAATCAGCTACGTATCTCTTCGCATGTTTGCTTCTGTCATAAGGTTTTTTTTATAATGACTGCTGTTCTGAGTCTGAAATTTGACAGCGCTGAATCTCTGGGAATTTCAGACAGACACAGTCCTCCACGGTTGCTCCATTAACACCGGCTGCTCTGCTCCCTTTGGGCCAAACAAAAGCGTCTTTTATTTCACTTCCAGTCAGACAATGGCTGAATTTTTTTCTTTCCTTTTTTTTTTTTTGAATAGATGACATTTAGCCTGCACACCTCTTCATTTCTATGCAGACGTATTGTTGATGATAATTAGAACAAATTTGTTGTAACTGCTGTTGACTTGAAATATACCAAAGGTGAACAGGAGTTGTGAGCTTGAGAAATAACATCTTTAGAAACTATTTAGCTTTCTTTTGTTTTTGTTATTTGGTTTTATCATGGGTCAGGAATTGCTGAGCAATAAAGGGTTGATTTTATGTGAAGTTTGCTTTAAAAAAAAACGTTGACAGGATAATCGCATTGCCGAACTTTTTATTGCCTTGGCTCGACGTCCTGCTTAGCACACTCATGTAGATGTTCAATTCCCAGCCATTTGCCCAAAGCTCAGCCACTTATTAAAGTCACAAGCTTGTATATAATGGGGGTTTACTTCAGGAAGTTGTAAAACCTGTGCTAAGTTGTATGTGCATCTCATGGTCCACTGTGGCAACTTGTTAGCAGCATTAGCTAAGGAATTAGCCGACTGTTAGCCTGTCATTAAAGTTACTTTTCTTGTTGCAGCTATTTAAGACAGTTTAATAGTTAAGCTAAAAGATATATATACAGTGTAACAAATAAAAGAAAAAAAGGCTAACAGGCTAGTTATTGTTAGCTAACAAGGTAGCTAATTCCAGGCTAATTAACCTATGTTGTAAGTAAGATTGCTAACCAGATTTACCAACAGGCTAGCCAATTATGAGGATGTACATTATAAATTCATTTAAAATGGAATTTAGTAACAGTCCTGGTGCTGTATAAAATAGGATGACAATGTTAACTATGCAATTTTGTAATAAATGCTGGTAACTAGGTTCAGTAACAGGTTGGCTAACGTGCTAGCCTAACCTTGTCTAATGGTACTGTAGGTTAGTTACCTTATTGTGTAATTAACACCAGTAGCTAGATTTACTAAATTTATTAGCTAACATTAACTTTATTTTGTAGTAAACATTAGCTAGCTTTACTAAAAAGCTAGCTTATTCATTTGGGTTCAGTTTGCTAGTTTGCTAACACATTAGATAACACTGGGTTAATTATTATCTGCAGTTTCCCTCTAGATTAATAAAGATTGAGCTCATCTTATCCTATTATATAGTGTGGTTTAAATTATTACATTTGATCAAACTGAATCTAAAGATCTGCCTCGAGTAAAGCAGATCATTAGACATACAAAAAAACATGCTGCAGTTGATTTGTTGGTCAAAGCATTACTCTGCTGACTGTTCACCTGGTTACTCTTGTTACATCCCCGCCCTTTAAATAATCCAATCTGCTTTTTTGCTCGAACTGAAACTTGTGATTAGAGAATACAATGATACGGGGTCGGGCCAGTCTGTGCCGCGACTGGATTGTTTCCTGGTCTAACACTGGCAGCTTTTTGGACATGTTTGCGCACACACACACACACATCTCAAAGTCTACCAGTGGATCATGAAAGCACTTGCTCAACAGAGCGCATTGTTTGCTTTCTAGTGGCAGAGATCAGCCTCATCTTTGTTTGTCTGTGGTCTGATCTTAAAGAGGCCCATTTGCCATAAAACTGAGCTTATAAAAGGAGACGTTCAGTTGAGCAAACATTTAATGCCGTACAGGCTACGGGGACGAGTAAAAAAAAAATGGTGACGCAAAGACTCGAGGAAAAACAGGCCAACAGACTGAAGTCCACGGTTAAAGGCTGGTTTACTCCAGGTGATTCATGCTGATCTCGGTTTGTCTGAGATCACACATTAACATGTGGTAATGCTTGTGTCATACATTTTGTCCTTACTCATTTTGTAGTCTTATTCAGACAACCACCATGAGCCAGTTCAGCAGTTAGTTAGCCAAGTTTGTGGTTTGGATAAAAAATAATTAACATTAACATTAACTGCAGCGTCATGAATTTGCATGTAAATATTCCTTTATATGTCAGTCAGGGTTTGGATAAAGTGCTTGACGTGCTAGAAGTTTGTTTTTCAAATTTCAGCAAAATAAATATCTTTTGGAAATTCTTGGAAAGTGTTGGAATAGAGATCATCATAAAATAACAAAAAAAAATATCAATCAATAATTATGATTATTTTTTGGAAAAATAATGCAGTGCGTGCAAATGATGTCCGCAGTATGACTTAAGAGTTGTAGCATTTGTGTCCAACATAGTCGTAGTTTGCGGGGAGGCAGAATGGGAATTGCCCCAACATCAGTGCGTGAAAAATGTCATTATATTCTTAAAGTCTAAAATAATTCCGGTTAAAATAATTTTTGCGGTATACCTTTTGCCCTTCACGAGGTGCCGCTTTCACCATTGTACCCATAATTGTTATGGTAGTGTTCTCCTGTATGGTAGTACCATTGTTGGCCACTAGAGGTGCTCTCTGTACCCATACTCATTCAACAAGTCAGTGGTTCTCAAATCTGCTCATCGTTTCTTCCTTTGCCTAAAAATAATCAGTAAAGTTGGATACAGATGTGTATGTCAATTCAGTTTTAAAATAAAAAACACTTGGGAGGTTTTACCGAGCGTGCTGGAGAATATGCCTCTCAGTTCTTCTGCTAACTTCGAGTCACACTTGTGCCTTTCTATAAACCCCGGAGCCTACATTAGTTTTTTTTTTTTTTATGTAATATGATGCTTTTTTTTACAGGCTTAAAAATATTCTTCCATAATGCTATTTATTCATAAAATTTTAAGTTATGTTTGGAAACGTTGAACGGTTTTCTACATCATAATGCAGACATGATGAACATACTGTATCTTTGTTCAAAATTTGTTTTATATAATATGGTGCCTAAGACTTTATGCATATACTTTGCAAAGGTGCCACGCAGCAGTTGGACTGTGTACCGATGTAGTTAAAAAATGTTTGCTCCTGTAGCACAAATGTTGAACTATGCCCAGTTTTGTTTTTTGTTAACATAACATGTGTAACAACATAAATGTATGCAGCAGTAGTATTATTTGGCATGAACTTGCAAACAGATTTTTCCCCCCATAACATTATTATTATTATTCTATATTACTTTAATGGTATCTCTAGAGTTATTGAAGTTTTATTGGTTATTTTGTACTGTTATGTACAGTAAGCAATATATCACTTTGCAGGTGTGTGTGTGTGTGCCATATCAACGATAGGTGGTGTGATGCAGCCTGATGAAAAGGAAAGTTACCGTTTGATAATTTTGTCATATAACATCGAACATCTCATTAATTGTTTTCGTCTCCCAGTCTTGCATTATTTGTCCATGATTACCGTTCTTGATTTATTAACCGAATAACACATCATACAATACTTTGAATCCATTTACAGTTATATTTAATGTTTTGGTACATCCCTGTGCCTGAAAATAAACAAGTTTTCCTTATTAAGCCAAAAAAGGAAAAAAATAAATAAAGACAATGCTTAAGAAATGATGCTTGTGAAAAACACCAGCTTGTGTGCCAATTCTGATTTGGTCACACTGTATATAATTTCTGATAAACCCAATTACTCATGCGCTGGTAGTTTTGTACTGTAAGCAATCAGCATCGTTAATTACTTTACTGCACTTCCCCGCGCCATGAAGTGACCGCCATGGTTACGGAGGTATTGCTGTTTGCCGAAGGTGTTTGTAGTTTGAAAGCTGTATCTTTCCACGCGCAACGCATCAGATATTAAAAATAAAGGGGACGTTAATGGATGCATTACCCACGCATACCAGTCCTTTTAATGACCACCCATAAAATTGAGTAAATTATGCAGTTATTTATATAGTCTGTGACCAGAAGTGTGTAAATCTTAGGACTGTCAAAGACACCACTGAGTTGTTTATTAAGAGCTTTAATGCAAAACCCTTTATGGGTGCGTAACAAAGAAGAATCAAGTCTTACTTCCTTTTAGGTTGGGAGATTTTTGCCAGTCTGAGAAACCCCTTTGTTTAGTGCTACCGTACACTTGTGTGAGTGGATTTCCTGTGAGAAGGACAGCTGGTTTCAGGTTTAGTTTCAGGTTCTCGTACACGTACCAGCATGACAACTCATGTCTATAGCTGTGGCTTAGGAAGTGAACAAAGTGGCTAAAGATTTGATATACACTACTGTATGTTCCTTTTTACTTTAAATGCCTCGTTTGGCATTTACTCACTCACTCACTCACTCACTCACTCAATCATCTTCTATACCGCTTTATCCTGTATTTAGGGTCGCGGGGGCCTGGAGCCTATCCCAGGAGGCTTAGGGCACAAGGCAGGGTACACCCTGGACAGGGTGCAAATCCATCGCAGGGCACACACACATACACTCAGACACTCATTCACACACTACGGGCGATTTGGGAGCACCAATTAGCCTAACCTGTATATCTTTGGACTGTGGGAGGAAACCGGAGTACCCGGAGGAAACCCACCAAGCACGGGGTGTTTGGCGTTTAAATTTTTTTTTTATTATTATTTTTTTGTGCTTCTCTGGTGCTACAGTGTTAATAAAGCCAGAAGGAATTATATAGCGCTACAACCAATAATGTCACCTTATTTAAAAAATGCGGTTAAATAAGGTATTTATAAATTTAAAAAATAAATTTTTGCTTTTAACAAAATCAATTTGTTTACGGCGGGAATGCTACAATAACCTCACTTTCACTGTCATCTCGTCTTCAGTATCTATCGCTCTGTCAAACTGTTTGTCTTTTTTCTCGTCCAGGAAGATAAGCTCTGTTTTACAATTCCACTAATCTATAAGTACCAGCGTGGGTTATGGTCTAACTGCATTTTCTCAGCAGGGAAGCAAGTCACATGATTTAAAACCACAGTTTCTAAGCTGCATGTGCAATGGATAAACCAATTACATTGTCAGCGTTATTTGTTAAGCGAAATACGTGCACTCGTCGTATTTTTTCTTCTTCTTCTTCTTTACATTCCAGATAATAGCTGAAGTACCTGTCGTTGACGGGAAGAGAGTTTGTATGTAATTTAATCAGTGATTATTATATCAGGTTGAAGCCCACGTACATGTCGGCCTCCAACAAAGATGGATGAACCTGTAATTGTACATAATTGGCGGATTTTTCTGAGAGTGGTTTTAGGTCCTCTAATGTATATAAAACGTAACGATACGATCACTGAAAGAGCGAGACCTGGAGTCTGGGTTGTGTTTAGGTGATCTTTAAGCAGCAGAGGGATTTAAATACCTCTGAGAAATTTCACTTAAAGCCGGTTTGGTGAACCGCTCCACTTCTTCATAACAGGCCTCATTTGGGTTACAATGTCTTGAGAATCACATGGGTACTTGTTGCAGCACCTGTTGTTGTTTCTTTTTCTTCTCATGATTATTATTTTACTTGAGGTCCTGTTTCTGTGAGCTTGAAGGAGTTTTAAGTACACATCATTGACTTTGACTTGACTCTTTTGTTTCTGATATTACTGAGGAAATCCAGCTGTGTGTATTAACACAGCTTTGTTATCAAACCTGTGCCTTACAGGAGACGACTCCGCATGAGCGCAGAGTAATAATAAAACTTATCCGTCATCTTACTGAGCTGGCTAGACGTCAGCATTCCCTTGTGATTGTGTACAGTGTCACCCAGGAGAGGATGAGTCTGGTTTCCTTCAGCGTTCCTTCATTGTGTTGTTCTTGTTTGACAGGTTTGATCATTTTATTATTTTATTATTTTATCAACATGGATATTTCTATAAAGCTGCTTTGTGACAATATCTATTCGATCGCCCTCTGTTTGATTATAAGACACTTTTTAATTTAGATTTCTGATAAGGATTAGACATTTTTCTATAGGTGCATTACAGTGGAATTATAAAAAAGTGTCAGAGCTCTTGTGTAATGACTGGTCATAAAGCTAGACCAGGGACAGACGAGGTTTCTGGCCCTTGGGGTGTTTCACATGAGGCTCACATGATTGGTCACAGCTGCTGAGTCACTCCATTGTTGGACCAATAATACATGTAGGAGCCGAGGCTCCGTACCGGTGAGGGTTATTTATTCAAAGCATAGGAGGATGAAATTGTCAGCTGTTCCTATTGGCCGCATGCACACACACGCACACACACACACGCACACATCCGCTGCCTTTGGAAGTGTGTCAATTCTCATATACACCATATATATTCTCTTTTTTTTTTTTCTGCACGTCAGCTGTGGGAAAGAATTGCAGACTTGCGGACCGAGAAGGATGTTGAAAAGGATCTTGGAACATTTTGGTCTATATCTATATACTGTATCTAAGAGAAAGTCTATAAAGCTAGACACTGGAAAAACACATGAACACATGCAAAACAAGTTAAATGCAAAATTTAAATGCAAAACTCTCGAGTTGACCAACTGACGACGTTTCACTTGTCAGAAAAGTGTATCGTGATTTCACGAATTAAAATCTCACCTCGCTGTAATGTTTTTGGGCTTCAGGGATTATTTTATAGGTTTTAATCTGTGGTGAGGATCTGGGGTGTGTAGGATGTATAATGCTTTGCTTGTTCCATCATCTCCTCGAGGTCTGTGATCTCTTCATCTGACCTTTCACCCTCGTACTCCCAACACACTCATGCTCTGAGGAGTCGCAGTCATCGGCTTTAATCATTTGGGAAAAGCCTTTGTGTTTAAATCGGTGTGGACTAGTTTAATTTGTCACCAGATCATTTAAAAGCATCCGAAGTGTGTTTAAATAGTTGAATAATTTCTTGTATAAAATTCTATTATCCTCAGTCTGAAAGTCAGTTATTGAGTGTGATGGTATACCTAATAGTGTGTCATCATGTCACGATAAGTGTGTTGGAGCTATCGTACAACTCGACCAGGGTTGTAGCGTTTGCACGACGGCCTCGTGGCCGCGGTGCACATTTCAGACACGGCATGTTTATTGGTTGGTTGAGTCCATTGAGAGAATTGGGTGAGTTCCTTGCTGAACTATCACTCTGGAATGTTGGACTGAGAAATCCGAGAGTTGAGGATGCCTCAGCTGTTGGCACTGTGAAAGGGATGTGTGTGTGCGCGTATGTGTGTGTGTGTGTGAGACAAACAGACAGACTGAAAAGATAGAAAAAAACAAATGGTGATACAGAGACAGATCAAGATGGTGAGAGACAGAGAGACAAAGAGAGAGACACACACACACTAAGAAACAGAAAAAAAAGGGTGGAACAGAGTAAAGCAGAGTAGGAAGGAGAAAAAGCCAGAGAAACCAAAACAGGAAGAGAGAGGTGAATGGAATGGACAGAGAGGGACAGAAACAAAGACCGGAGAGAGACTTGTGCTCTTTATTAGCTACGAGTTAAAGAAAACATCTTTGCATTGTAGTTTTTCCCACCCTCAATACGTTAGCGTATTTACATAATTAGTGTTTTTCATTGTAATTGTCCATAGTCTCATCAGTCTGCAGGAAAGTTCGTCAGCCTTCTTGTAAGGAGTGTCCATTATGTTCTCTCCTGATTGGTGAAAGCATGCTTAGCTTTGAATTTTCTTTTTTGCACGTTGTGCTGATTTTATGAATTGTGCCTGGTCAGGGAAGTAGTTTATTAGTGACGCATTTCTTTTTTTCCATTGGTCAGCCTTAAAAACCAGTTTATCTTTTTCCATAGTGTTGACGCAGGTCTGGGAAGTCGCAATGCTTTTGAATTGGTTCAGGTTAACTCCTCCGTGTCTGAGTGCAGTCCCCATGACATCCCCCGCTGGCCCCTGTGCTGAACTCTGCTCTTTCACTCCCCTGCATTAAAGCATTCACTGATGACTTCAGGGTTTCGGTTTTGTCGATGGTTTAGCAATGTTAGGTTCAGCCTGTATTCGTCACATACATTACTACACAGTGAAACTCCTTTATTCTTTGCATTGAGAATTGAGAGCGTAGGGTCAGCCATTATATGGCGTAGACAGGGTTACGGCCCCAACAATGGCAACCGGGTGGAGTTCGGTAACTCTAAGCCTTAAGACACCACCCCCTCAAATGTCATATCAGAAGTGGGATTCGAACCCACACATCCATTCGGAGACCGAAATCCTCCTGTCAGAGAAAGGTCTGAACCTCGAGTCTGGCACCTCGGGCCGCTCGGCCTTTCGAACACTTCTGCTTTTGCTCAACAGTGCGTCCATCCCGAGGTTCTACAGGGTCGGGATCAGCTTCATAGCAGACGTTAGAGAACAGGTCGCTGCTGTTGAGGCATCGGGTTTAACGGTGTCAACAGTATTGTTGTTTGTACCGTTGTTCAGTGGCTTTGATTTTCGGGATTGCATTCAAATAGGGATTCAAATTTAATTTTTCATGTACATAAGCAGTACGAGGTGCGTTGAAATGCCTACAAGACAGAAAGCATAACCGAAATTACATAACCAGAAAAATAAAATAAAAAGGAATGTATGTTCAAACTAAAATAAAATTATACTAGACTACGCTAGAATAAAATTTGCACTAAACTAACATTTACGCTAAAAATGAGTCACTATGGATAAGAGCATCTGCCAAAGGCCTAAATGTAAATACCTATGTCCCGATTTGATTTTCGGACTTTATAAATATGCCAATTCAATATTAAAAAAAAAAAATCTGATTTTGTTACAATTCTAAACAAACTTTTACAAAAACAAGAAAGCATATCATTTGTTTGTACCACACAGGATGCTGTAAAATAGTACTAGTGAATATGAAGTTTTTTTTTTTTTTTGCGACTTTTTTTGAGTCATTTAGTTCATTTTGTTCTTTTGATCAGAAATAAAATAAAATGTTGCAATAAACAGACCTCCAATACGTCTACATGCACAAATTTTGGCTATAGTTTCATTAATGAAAATATTACAATGCAGCTAAGGACATATTATAATAAACAGAATGAGTAGCTCACCTCTCATATCTTCCAGTCTGAGTCGTTCGTTCTTTCTATTGCACCGCATAGTGTATATGGGAGTCACGTGACAAAGGAACGAACGACTCGGAGTAGAAGAGTCATTGAGAAAGAATCGCTCAATTCTGTTTCCTGTACATAACCTACGGAGGTTTCCTGATGATTTGTGCATGCGCGCCCAGAAGAAAATGAACGAACCGCCCCCGAAGATACTCGTTCTTCTGAGTCACGTTAAAGATTCGTTCAAAATGAACGAATCATTCATGAATGACTCATCACTAATTGCCACCCTGTCCAGGATGTACCCCTGCCTTGTGCCCAATGTCGCCTGGCATGGGCTCCAGGCCCCGTGCGACCTTGTATGGGCGGTATAGAAGATGAATAAATGAATAAATAATATAAACTCTATTTTGACAGGGAGTGAAGAAGCCCTTTGACGAGGTCATCAAGGCTAACATCGGAGATGCCCATGCCATGGGACAGCAGCCCATCACCTTCTTCAGACAGGTGGGTGTGACAACAGCTTACTTTCTTGCTCAGGTTTCTGTTACTAATCAGCCACAGTGTAAACATGTGTTATACAGTATTTGGGTAAGATTAGTAATCTAAGAATTGTAACTCGCCCTTCATTAGCACGACCTCCTCACCTTGTACCTCTTTCCTGTTTCCTCAAACAAACTATTCGAGAAAAGAACATTTGCGATATAGTCACACTGTTGTTTTTCTTTTCAAGGTGTTGGCACTCTGCACGTATCCAGATCTGCTAGATGATAACAAGTTTCCTGATGATGCTAAAGATCGTGCGCGACGCCTTCTGAAGGCTTTTGGAGGAAGCAGCATCGGTATGTTATATATGCATGTGTGGTTTAGGGGGCCTGGTTTCATGTGTTTAGAGGGTGTGGCTTTTGGGCCTGTCAGTCAGTAGTTTTAGATGCATCGCCTTTTTAATCATTATTAGTTTAGGGGGCGTGGCCTTTGCTTTTCATTCTCAGTTTAGGAGGCGTGGCCTCTGTGCTTGTCAGTTTAAGAGGCGTGGCCTTTGAGGCCGTGGCGTGTCAGTTTAAATTTAGTGGGCGTGGTCTTCGTTGTTGCCAGTGTCAGTCTAAAAGGCCTTTGTGCCTGTTTCAGTGTAAGACGCAAGTACTGTGTCAGTTTTAATTTAAGGGCCGTGGCCTCTGTTCTTGCCAGTTTTAGTTTAAGGGATGTGGCCTTGCCTGTGTGCTTGCCAGTTTCAGGGAAAGAGGCGTGGCCTGTGTGCTTGCCAGTTTCAGGGCAGGAGGCGTGGCCTTTGGGGCGTGGCCTGTGTGATGGCCAGACCCAGGTTTTATTGCCAATGACCTGTGTGCTTGTCAGTCTCAGCTCAGAAAATTAAAACTGCACCTTGAATAATTAATTATTACACCAAAAAAGCTCTTAACTGTGATAACTAACTATAACACCAGTCATTATCAGCTGATAAAGCATCAGGTGACCTCAGTTAGGCTTAATTAAACCCTAAATGTGAAAAATGTTAATTTTTTCCTCCCTCTTTTAGGCTCCTACTCTGCGAGTCAGGGTATCGACTGCATTAGGCATGACGTTGCCCGCTACATCGAGCGTCGTGACGGCGGCATCTCTTGTGACCCGGACAACATCTATCTGACCACAGGCGCCAGCGACGGCATCGTAGTACGTCCTCATGATTTAAATCCCCCCTTCTGTTCACTTCTTGCCATAACCGCGCCCCTGTTCTCTCAGATATTAAAATCCTCCTGATGTTCTGGAGAGAAATTTGCGAATCAGCAGTTTGGACCCGAACAGAGCACAAAGATCATTAGTCTTTTCCACTTTCATTTTCCTGGAAAAAAAACTTTCCACCATCCAGAGACGGCTGAGAGAAATGTTTATCTAATACACTTTATATTTGTTTAGTAAGAGTGTGTAGGATAAGGTGTGCTGGGCCTGGAGCATATAATGTACTGTGAATAGATTCATATTAGCGTTTATACAAGGGAGTAAAGTAACTGTGCGGATAAGTAATCGCGCACACACACACACACACGCTCGTACTTGTCTTTCTCTCACTCTATCTCTCTCTCTTCTTCGCCTCTGTCTTTTCGTTGTCTCTCTCCACCTCTTTTTCTCTTTCACTCACTCTATATCTCTCTTGTTCTCACACTTACCTTCCTTCACTCTTTCTCTTTCATACACACTCTAACCATTGCTGTCTTTCTCTCTCTTCTGCCTACTTTTACATTCTTTGTTTTTCTCTCTCTCTCCTTTCTCTTTTGCCACTCTTTATCTTTTCTTGTGTCTTTCTCTCTCTCAGACCATGCTGAAGTTGCTGACGGCGGGCGAGGGTCGTACCCGTACCGGCGTGATGATCTCCATCCCTCAGTATCCCCTGTATTCGGCCGCGTTAGCCGAACTGGGCGCCGTGCAGATTAACTACTACCTGAACGAGGAGAAGTGCTGGAGTCTGGACATCGCCGAGCTGCAGCGCTCCCTACAGGCCGCTAGGGAGTACTGCAACCCGCGTGTCTTGTGCATCATCAACCCAGGCAACCCAACAGGTGCAGAGTCCAGTGGTTTGGTTAAACTGGAAAATAGATGTAATATAAATAACGATTTCCAAGTTGAAAATTGAAATAAGTTCCAGGAAACATGGACGTTGTTGGATGGTGGTTGAATGAAATGAATGCAGCCTGAAAGTCTAAAAGTTGTGTTAGGATAAAGTGCAGTAATGTTCACCATTTTTCACTAATCTTGATAAATGCAAACATGCATACACCTTAAAATAAATTACACCTGCATTACACAATCCTGACAGGTCAGGTACAGAGCAGGCAGTGCATCGAGGACGTGATCCGGTTCGCTGCCAAAGAACATCTCTTCCTGATGGCTGACGAGGTAACGTGATATATCCCTCTGAAAGGCTGCTTTTACTTCAGTTGGACTTTCTGTTTTGTTTGAACCCTTTCGTTGCACCTTTCATTCATCCAGGTGTATCAGGATAACGTGTACGCCGAGGGTTGCGCCTTCCACTCGTTTAAGAAGGTGTTATTCGAGATGGGCCCCGAATTCTCCAACACAGTCGAGCTGGCCTCGTTCCATTCCACCTCCAAGTGTTACATGGGAGAGTAAGTGCACTCTTTCAGCCACTCTGGGCTTGTTTCCCAGGCTCACAATGAACAGCCAGATTGGAGTCTAACAGAAAGGGAATCTAGGACATGGCTTCTTATTAAACAGCTTGATTAAGTCTGGTCATTCATAGAAAGCTTTTAAAAGCCAATCTTCTCTGTACTTCCTTTTACGTTTTATAAAATAACACCACCACACTATTTCAGGTGTGGTCTACGAGGTGGCTATATGGAGGTAATCAACGTGGACCAGGAGGTGAAGGCTCAGCTCACTAAGCTGGTATCTGTCCGTCTGTGTCCCCCTGTGCCAGGGCAAGTGCTCATGGCCCTGGTGACCAACCCTCCTCAGCCTGGAGAGCCATCACACGCTCAGTTCTTGAAGGTGAAAAACCTGCTGCCATGTTCTTAACTTAACATTAATAGTTTGTAGTAACATCATTAAGGGGAAGCATGTCTTCATGAAGGGTTGCCATGCTTAACCTGAGCACCTCGCATAAGAGAAAGAGAATGAGTGGTGGATGTGTTTAATTTCGGAGGAAGAAATTTAGAAAATTAATGAATTTGTAAAAAAAAAAAAATGAAATAGGCACTTCAGTACTGTTAAGAAGTAAATGTACTTCTGTACATCTTTAACAAGTTAACACAGGTCTCAGAGCTCTCCCAAATTGTGTGTGTGTAAGCTCCAGCTGAAATACACTTTAAATTCCCTTCTCATCCAAATGCACCATTTCAGTTTCTATGCTTCTCCTGTTGAGCCACGCCCTGCTAGAGAAAAGCCTAGCTGAACAACAAGCCAGGGGAGGAGGGTCTCATATGAGGTCACAATAGGGCAAAATCTAACTTCTAGAGTTGTTTAAGCCTCAGCCAATACAAAAGTGAAAAAGAAAAAAAAAATACAGGGAATTTTTTTTCCTTAGGTTTTTCGATTGTACATATGTTTGCGCGCTCACACACACACTGGAAACGAATCTAAAAATTAATAAACAGTATTTGTATAACAATGTATAATGGGTGCCGTTTAATATAGCTTTTTTTAAAATAACATTTTAAAGTGCAGGGTCAAGTTGGTGGCTCCAGAGATCTAAAGGGGCGGGGCTAAAACTTAAAAGTTGCCCCTACAAACCATTTATTTAAATTGTGTGAGTAGGCAAATAAAAACACATCAAAAAAAGAAAGAAAAAAGTGGGTAAAAATAAAAATAACAGTCATGTGATGTAGGTGAAACTTAACCAACATTAGCTCCACCCACTCTGTAATTAAGTCAACTATCATATATACTTTGTACTTTATAATCCGCCTACAGGATCCACATTAACCCACCAGAAGTGTAATGAGTAATAATTTAACGTCTGGTGTGATGCTTGTGTAGGAGCGCACGGCCACACTGAATGACCTGGCACAGAAGGCCAAGCTGACCGAGGACATTCTGAACACGGTGCCCGGGATCAGGTGTAACCCTGTGCAGGGGGCCATGTACTCCTTCCCTCGCATCACACTACCTGATCGAGCTGTAAAGGAAGCAAAGGTTTGTCACTCTTCCTAGGTTTTTCCTAATCTCTGATTTATTTATTTTTTCTTCCAAGCTTCCAAACTGTAGAGCTCTTGATCAAGGCTCTTAACCCTGTCTGCTCCAAGGGGTGCTGTATCCGAGCTGACCCTGTGCTCCGACCCCAGCTTCCTAAATGGGATATAAGAAAGATAAACTATTTCACTGTACTTTTAAGGTCCATGTGACAAATGATTGAATCTTAATGTGTTTGCAGGCGAAAGGCCAGGAACCTGATATGTTCTACTGTATGACGCTCCTGGATGAGACCGGGATCTGTTTGGTGCCTGGCAGCGGGTTTGGGCAAAAAGATGGAACCTATCATTTCAGGTACTGTACGTCCGAGATGATTGATTAGTAATGTGTTGATTAGTAAATAATCACGTGTTTCTTGCAGAGCTCCAGGGCTGCCACTAGGTGTCAGAAGTCCACTTGTTTATTTTCTTTGTAATGAATTTGGTAATATACAGCGGTACCTCGGTACAGGAATTTAATCAGCTCTGGAGGCGAGTCCTTAAGGCAAAATACGTATTGCGAAACGCATTTGTCTATAGGATATAATGTAAATGCAGACAATCCGTTCCAGGCACCCAAAAATATCACCAATATGACTACTTTTTGACACTATGCTCATATTTTTGCATATATATATATATATATATATATATATATATATATATATATATATATATATGAATAAATTCTTAGGGTGGGGCGTTCGTATGCCAAGATACCACTTTAATGTTATACTGTGCTAATTTATACTATTATATCCACTTTTGACAGGATGACGATCCTACCCCCTGCTGATAAACTCACCATTTTGCTCAACAAAGTGAAAGAGTTTCATCGGCGATTCACCGAGCAGTACTCCTAACACCTTCGCTCAACTTCCTCAACCGGTTAACCACCCAAGTGCCTGAACCTCCAGAGACACCCTGGTGGACATGAGCCTTTAATATTTGCCTTTTCCACAGACTGGTTTTAGCATACTGGTGTGTTAACCATAAGAGTTAGATTAGTAGCACTACGCAGGGAAAGAAAGTTTGCTTTCTAATAGACTATTATATGAAACAGATGAAATGCGGCAAATGGTGTGCATGCGTGCGTGCATGTGTGTATGTTTTAAGGATGTATATGTTGGTTAAGGGACTTTTAGCCAAGTAATTGCCACTGGACAAAGCTTAGTCTTGCACTGGTAATTAAAGTAGAATGTGATATTAATTGTTTATATAAGCCTTTTAATTATTTTAATGTAATAAATCAGATAATTTTACAGTAAAAGGTGTGGTTTCTGGTTTATTTTCGGGTGCAGCACAAACCTATGTCCACCAGAGGGCGCCAAACTGAACGTTCTTGACGGATTGAATTTTAATGCATTTGCTAATGAGATGGTCACACAGGCCTCACAGTGTTCTCTGGGTTTCACTCTCTTATGGCTATAGTTGGAGGAATAAAGGAGGACAAAAATTGCAGAAGAAGACAGGGACAGAGAGAGAAAAGAGAAAGAGAGAAAAATATAGAAAGTGAAAAAAGGAAATGTAAAGAAAAGGTTAAAAGAATTGTAAAGAGAAAAAAAATCTAATGTTTTAATTCTTTTAAGGGGTTAAAACACTTTTTAAATATTAATTTAAACAATGTATACATTTATTAAGATTTCAATTTTATTTTAAATTAACATGTGGTTATTTAATTTCATAAAATCTATTTTAAAATATGTTTGGCCACTGGATGCAGTGCTGGTCCCAAGCCCGGATAAAATGGGGCTTAAAACCTGTGCCAAGTTGTTGTGCGGACCGGATATTCTGCTGTGGCGACCCCTTGCCAGGAGCAGCCAAAAGACCAACAACATATTTTAAAATATGTTTGACACATGGTGTCTTAGTGGTTAGCACAGTTTCAAAATTGGCCTTGACCCTGTATACAGGATGAAGCTGTATGTATGTATATGTAGAGACTGGGTAAGATGCTACTGAATCCTATGCTTACTTTATTATATGTATAGTTAAAGTATTATAGTTTAACATATTTTGTCATCTCACCACATCCATATGATCCTAATCTGGGTTCTCTCGTTACTCTCCAGCCCACCAAAACATGCCATCAAGTACAGTGTCTGTGCCAAATTGCCCCTAGATGTGAAGGCTTGTTTTATCCTGATGCCCAGCCATAGACTGGTATCCTGTTCAGGATGTATTCCTGTCTTGAGCCTCATGTTCCTGGAAAGCAGCCTGATTCACCATGACTCAGAGGGTGATAAAGTGCTTATGAATAATAATAATAATAATAATAATAATTACAAAAATATCTTTTAATGAATTAAAAAGAAGATTTAAAAGAAAATAGCTGGATGCATGGACTTCTGTCTCAAAGTTGCACTCATTGTGTACAAAATAAGACTGGATTGAGTTTTAGGGCTCTTGTTCGTCCTGGGATGCCTGGTCACTTTTCAATCAGCTTTTCCACGTTCCTTCTTCTCCTTTTCAAACTTAATCTCGTCCCTTTTCTCGTCATCTACAATTACGCTACAATTACGTGCTGCATGTAGAAGGCTGTTAGTGTCTCCAGGACATAAAAATCAAAAAGCAAGCAGACGAACCTGGCTGCCAATCAGTGGCTATTGTTCTGTTCATCTCTCGCCTTGAACCCTGATCCTAACTCCTTGGCATGCGTTACGTACACTACAATTTGGATATGGAAGATTCCAGTGATCGCTGCGTCATTTCAATTCTGTTAATTGGCCTTGAGAGAGCTTGAAATAGTGCCAAACAACAGATCAGATGAGCGAGAGAGAGAGAGAGAGAGACACACACACAAAACAAAGAGAAACTATAGTTTTCAAGGTGATGCTGATTCACATCAACATGAATAGAAAAATACACACAACAGGGCGATGTGAAGTTGATTATTTTCCTATAAAAGCATGTTCTTTAGTGCTTTATTTATAATAGTTATGGCCATAGCTGATCAAAAAAAACATGAATAAAATGCCATGTTATACTGTTATACTCCAATATTGTTATTATCGCTTACATTATAACAGCTGTAGACTGCACACTAATAAAATGCTGGGTTGTTTTTTTCTACCCAAGCGCTGGGTTGCCTCTGTTGGGTCTTTTTTTCTGGGTTATTTACAGAGAGTTGGGTAGTTTTTGTGTAACCCAGCTGCTGGGTTGAAGTTTGCTTGTGTCAGAGCTTCCACACTGCTGATGACGGTTCATCCTCCTCGGACATTTAAGGGAAAATGACGTTAAATACAAGGTCTGCATACACATGTTCACACAAGTCACATATGACTGAAAAAATATTACTATATGTAAGATTTATTACTGTTACCGTGTTAAGGTTACACACAAACTTTCAGGCTGGTCTGAGTTAAGATAATTTAGCTGACAAAAGCTGCTATAGTTAGCCAAAGAACCCCACCTGTGTGTGAAAAAAACGGATAAGATGTCTGAGCTTTTTATCTTTCTCTGTAGAATGTTTGCGGAGTGACGAAGATGGTGAAGTGATGAATGAACGCTAAACTGTTAACTGTAGTGCTAGCATGACTCAGGCATTTAGTTAGGTTGCTAGCGTTAGCAACCACATTAACATTAGAACTTTATTCATCTCACTGCTTGAGACAATTGAGAAAAATGCTGGGGTGTTACAAAACACTGATCTTCTCACAAATATACACACCTGCTAAATTTCTTCCGCGTTTCTCCCGAGTTATAACAATATTTTACACCTTTCCCCCCTTGGCAAGTATGCAAATGTATCACCAGTAATTGCATGTAAGCTAACCAGGTAGCCCTCTTTAACCAAAGCTGCTTGTGACTCAGGATAAATTAACTATCAGTCAGCGCGCCAACTACAGGAGAAAGTACCACAGCTGAACAGATAACTACTAAATGGAAGTATTAATATTTGGGTGATTGTAATGTACCAGTATGACCCCAGCTATGACATTTTTTCGGGTAATTAGCTTAAAATCATCGCAGACAATAAAATCAACTAGTCTGGCATGAAGAGCTTTATCCTAAAAGCCATGCTTATTTTGCTGTTTTATTTTTGGTAGTAGCTGTCTCCATGTTTTTGTTTTAGGTTACCTATACCCTATCTTAATGGACAGCTTTGTCATTTTTTATTTAGTATCAATCCTATTACACACTAAATTAATAGTCTTATTCAGTTTAATCTTTGCTATTCAACAAAGTTTTTACTTTCTTTCATTTTTTTCTTTCTAAGGTTGGAACCAACATGGTGGAATACCTCCAGCAGGCTGAAGTGTCAAGGCCGTACCCCTACTGTACATCCTGATGTTGGGAGATGATGACCAGCGCTGCTCTCAGGCATTCGTCATTCTGGTGGGACAGGCTCTGGAGCAACGCACACTACTTGGGGGGGTTGATGTGTGCTTCAAGGCATTTTATATTTTTGACATTAACTATCCAAAGCAGTGTGCTACTGTATAGGACTTTTTATAATGTTGCTATGAAATAGCGAGGCCTACTTGAAAATTCATAGACAGTGTTTGTATGTTAAAATGAGACCAGGGCTGGATAGTTTTGTTCTGCAGAAAAGATATCTAATGTCACAGAGATTCTGCTCTGTAGAAGCTGCCTCAGCCTATTTGTGTTAATACTCCATTCTGCCCTTGTGAGTAATAGTATAGTAATGATGTCGCTGTTGATTATCTGTTCTTGTGCTTTTGAAAAATAAATGTTTTTTTCTAAGAACATTTTATAGGATGTTGTTTATTGCATATATGTATGGTTTGCAAAACTTAAAAGTTTTTTTTGTAATAGACCAGTATATCAAAGTAATTTAACTGTTTAATAGACATGTTTTTTTATTTATTTTATTTCTTTTACAGATTCACTGTAAACAAATAACCCATTTTTCTGGGTTACATTAACCCAGCATGTAGTTAGTCCAATATTTACCCAGCAGCTGGGTTAAAAAAAAAACCCAGACTGGGTTGTTTTTAACCCAGTATTTTTTAGGGTGTGGTGATCCCTAAACAGGCTCTTTATGCTTACTTGTTCTCTTGAAACTAACCTGAAAAGCATAAATTCCTAGAAACTGGAGACTTCCGAAATATTAATAATGACAGACAGTTATAAGAGGAAATTGTAGAGGTCTTGTCACCAACCATCAAATTTGATGGGTCAGGATTTACAGTGACGGGTGTTGCCTAACATCATGTATTTGACAAATATAGGTGTCAAATGTCAACATCAGTTAAATTAAAGGTCCCATACACTATTGTACTGTTTGTTTTTATCAGTTTGTTGTCAGGCTGTTGGCTCTCACGCACCGCACGCATCTCTCATGCACGTTTTCTCCCCATTTTTCTCCACTCTCTCCAGTGCTCTGTCTGTGGCGGATTAGTAATGCTCCCCCTCTGTCACAGACTGATGCATCGGCAGAAGGAAAGAGACATGGTCAGGTCTGGGTGTGTGCCAGTCCTGAGGAGTTCACACTCAGTAGGAACTCTGATCATGATCGTTACATAAGAGCGAACGAGCCTTGTATTGTGGATCGATGTTTCGGCTATGTGATTTGTCATGATTCTGGTTTGGAAAGAGAATGTTCTTTGTTTAGCTTCCTAATGTGCCAAACCAGGTGCTTGCTTGTAAGAGTTCGAACCAGATTGTAACAAATAGTATTATAGGTTTGTTTAATTTTCAGGCTACTAGAAAATTTGAAAATGACTAAGACCGTATCATAAGTCAGATTATCTAATTGTTTTTTAACTTAGTGTTTAGTAAAGTTTTAAACTAAAACTGGCACATATGGAAAGTTTAAGCGCGCAGACCAAGTGATGAAGTCATTGACATGTTAACACACGGTATGTGGTGTCTGCGATGCATTTTACAAACTGAGACATGATGGAGATGCACGGCCAGGAGAAATTGTATTATATTAGTATCACTCATTGTATTATATTGTATTAAATTAGTATTATAGTACAGACTTAAATAAGTACTTATTGTACTTTTCTTCCTTACAGAGTCATCAGAAAATTATGATAATCCAGATGTTGAACATGTAACTTGTGAAATATTTAGAATACTTTAAATAATCTAAAATGTACATTTATCACAACCTGTAATGAACAAATCATGGAAAATGTTTCAGACATTATTGCAATATATATATATATATATATATATATATATATATATATATATATATATATATATATATATATATATATATATTTGTTGATGTATTGGATTGTGACAGGTCATGTGTTTTTTTTTACCTGATGTAATAATTTTAATATTTTGCAGTACTTTTAATATTTCCCATTTAACAAGTAAGTATAAATAATTGTTGTTTGTTAGTCCTATATTTGCTCACACCTAAATTACAAAACGTGACTTACTATATTTTACAGTACTTTATATATTATAAACTGTATATATTATATTATATTATATTATATATTTAATGTTTTACAGAAGTTGTAAATATTATGAAAAAAGTAATCAGGAATTCATTAAATTATTAAGTTAGTATGAATTTTATTACATTTGTTTAAATTATAAATTATCATAAAATATAATTAGAAAAAACAATTATTTTATTGCTGTTGTTTTGTTTTGAGCCCCTCAAGAGAAAAAATAAAAAATAAAGACATACAGTAACAGGAGAAATAAAAACCTAAACTTTTTTTTTTGCCCAGATGTGTAAGAGTAGATCCAGGCCAAAGTAAGAAGAGTCTATTGTTTATTGTTCCTAAAAATAATAATAATAATAATAAAACAAATACAATTGCTGATTTAGTTACGAAGACATGGATAGCGATATGGACATTGACTCGGACACTCTTAGTTTGATCTGTAGATGGTGTACTTATGTTAAGCTGCTTAACTGAAACAAAACAAGTGACTTAACTAATACATGATTTCAAATGTGAGATTTTATTCCCCATCCTTATCCCCACCCTTAGAATACGTTTCAGGAGACACACAATAAACACTTATATAAGTGTAGTAAGTCATCCCTCGGTAGGAGAGAGTGGTGGCCAAGTAGGAGGACATGCTTTGAGGGGGTGATGGTGTGCTCACACCTACTCTTCCTCCGGTCTCATCTGTGCTCAAGCGCTGCGTTCTGGCTCGGCACATGCACCGGGGCGAGAAACTTCACGACGACTTCAATAGAAACACAGTCATCATGAAACAGCAGGTGACAATGAGGTGATGATCTACACGCCATTGAAGAAGTGAAAGCGCTGAACCTGATCCAGGTTTGATCTAGTAACACACTTGTAGCATTTGGAGCATCTTAAACCAAAAATGATATTTCGGTTAATATCTTAAATCAAATATAACAAACTCATGCGGCCCTGGATCTGTTTGTTGTCAGTAATGTCACCTCATTTCAAAGTTCATTTTACAGAAAAAATTTACATGAAAGTCTTGCATATTTTATGTGCGGTTCTTTAAAAATTGACAACAAATCGGCTGCAGACTGACAGCGTATGAGCACGTATAAACGATTATATAAATATTCATAGCATATAAACTATTTTATGGGAAGATGATCACGATATGTAATCGCTGTTTATGAAACTGAGCTTGTCATTGTAGGACCATAAACAGGAGTATAAGCAAACATAGAAAAAACTAGCGAATAAATCTTTGATGCGAACAAGGTCGAGGCAATATGACAGAAGACAAGAATATCAATGCTTTCATCAATTGTGTGTGCAAGTTTAGCACAGCTCCGCATTCATGTTGGAACTGGTGTGGGGTTGTTTTTTTAGTCACTGGACTCGGCCCCTCTCTTCCAGTTGAAGGAACTCTTAATGCTTCAGCATATCAAGACATTTTGGACAAGTTCATGCTCCCAATTTCGTGGGGACCGTTTGGGGACGGCCCCTTCCTGTTTCAACATGACTGCGCACCAGTGCACAAAGCAAGGTCCATAAAGATGAGAGAGTCTTGACCTCAAACTGATAGAACACCGATGAATTCGAGTGGAGACTGCGAACGAGGCCTTCTTGTCCAACATCAGTGTCTGACCTTACAAATGCGCTTCTGGAAAAAATGGTCAAAGATTCCCATAAACACACTCCCTAACATTGTGGAAAGCCTGGCCAGGAGAGTTGAAGCTGTTATAGCTGCAAAGGGGCCGGGGCCAACATCATATTAAACCCTATGGATTAAGAATTGGATGTTACTCAAGTTCATATGCATGTGAGGGCAGGCGTGCGAATACTTTTGGCAATATAGTGCACATTTCCATATTTTGTATATTTGTACAGCCATTATTGTGTATATTTTGTATAGCTAGGTTTAAAAAAAATATTTTTATATCACATATTTTATATTTTGTTCTTTTTCTCTTCAGTTTTTTATATTTTAGAAGAAAGGTTTTTATATTTTATTCTTTATTTCATTCTGTAATTTATTTTTATTTCTATAGATAATTTAGATTTTAAGGTCATGAGCAGTTGCCTAAGCATTTCACTGCATATCGTAATGTGTATGACTGTGTATGTGACAAATAAAATTTGAATTTGATATTCTGTTAGGCTTCCCGTGATCATTTATGGCGATTGTGTCTGTCAGGGGCTTTTTGCCCTTACTTTAAGCTTCCCTGGATAGGTTTCTCCTCTAAATAGATAAACTTAATGGCATTTTTCTCCAGTTCAGACTGAAAAAGACAAACGCTCAAGATCGTCAGTCTATTAAAGCCCTGCTCTAAAGTGAAAAAGTTGCAGCTTGTTTTCAGAGGCCAGTTTGGTGCACGGCTGTTCATCTGAACATACCATGTGACTCATGATCTGCGCTAAACGTCCAAATGCACTGAGTAAGCGGCTGCGCATGCCAGCTGGAGAGGACAAGACAGGCCACAAGCGATCATTGACTCAGAGGGTGTGTTCGCGAGTGGTCGTGGGTGTATGTTCAAAAGTACGAGCATTTATGCTACTCTTCTGCGGTATTTTGCAACACTACTTTCCTCCCAGGTGAATCTGAATCCCAGTTAAACTGGTGAGATGGCATGTCGTGCAAAGACATTTTACGCATGCTGTCCCATTGAGTGTTTTCAGTCATATTTATAGTCAAGTATTTCATTCCTTACAATAATTTACTCATACTGACACTCGCTCATTGTTTATGCCACTTTATCCTTTATACAGGGTCACGGAGGGCCTGGAGCCTATCCCAGGAGACTTAGAGCATGAGGCGGGTACACCCTGGACAGGGTGTCAATCCATCTCAGGGCACTGACACATAAATAGGCTAATCTGTATGTCTTTAGACTGTGGGAGGAAACTGGAGTAACCTGAGTAAATCCACCAAGAACAGGGAGAACATGCAAACTCCAGGCACAGGGACCCTAGGCGGGAATCAAACCAGGACTCTGGAGATGCAAGGCAACGGTGCTGAACTCATGCTATTTATTAATTTTATTTTATTTAATAAAGACATCTTACTTTTAAATTTTTGAAGTTAAATTTATTGTTGTGGAATGTCCTTGCTGCAAAAACTGCACAAACTGTTTGTCTCTTGTATTGGATTTTGTGGAAAAGGAGGTGGAGCTGAGCACTGGTGCTGGAGGTGATTTCTGATTTATTGCATTACATCAATCCATCTAGGAACCTCTGTAGATCAAATAGGGATGCAAACCTGTATTCATTCCCATTTTTTTTTTACAATCCTGGCCCGGGAGAACATGCACACAGACCCCGAGGTGGGAATGAAACCCTCAACCCTGAAGGCCCAGTGCTTTGATTCCCACCTTGCACCTTCAGAGTCGTGCCGCCCTTGTGCTAACATTTTTTTAATTTAACTAAGACATAATACTTTTAAACAGTTTGCAGTTAAATTCAATGTTGTAAAACGTCCTTTCAGGTAAAAGGGATTTTGGGGGAAAGGGGGCGGAGCTGAGCAGTTGTGCTGTGGCTGGTGCTGGGCTGAAAAAAATGAAAAAGAGATGCTCTGGAGGAAAGCAGATGGTGCAGTCTATTGCATTGCATCTTACAAATCATAGTTTTTCAAAGGTATCTTTGATGTTACAGGAGGTCAGTCTTACAGATTTAGGGACATGTCAAAAAAATTCACATAGCACTTTTAATTTACCATAACTGTGTATTTCAAAATATTAACAAACAAACAAACAGCAGTGTGTAAGCAGGGAGTACTTAGTTAAGTATAATTAAGCATGGAAGAACTCCTTATTCTCTTTTATTGTGGGAATCATTTCACTTGATTCATTTCCAATACAATCAGTAGTTACTTAAACCTTCCCAGTCAAGCTGTTGTCCGAACATGCGCCCCTCCCTCGCTTTCTTTCTTGTTCCTCTCACCGTATCTTGCCTTTCCTCCCTCTGCTCTTCTTTATCTCTCACTCAGAGGAGATGTACAGTAATGCATATATTGTCTCTTGCGTTTTTTAAATATATTTTAACGAATAATTAATTAGGTTCTGATTTTGCATCCTGAGAGGAGACACCGCGGGTTCTACAGTGTTAGTTAAAGGACATCACTCAGGACCAAGATAGCGCGCAAAACGCAGCGCGAGGAGCGCCAGGTGCTTTCCGCGCTGGGCGCGAGAACGCGCGCGGTCGCGGCGGGCATTCTCGGCGTTGCCATGGTGCTGGTGCTGGTCATCCTGATCCCGGTGCTGGTGAACGCGGCCGGAACGGACTCGCGCTACGAGACGCTCAGCGCCTGCAGGATGGTCTGCGATCCCTACGGCACCATCAAGCCGCCGGCGCGCGCAACCGGCACCGACCCGCGCTCCATCCAGCCTCCGACCACTTTCCTCCGCGGTCCGAAAGGGGAACCGGGGCGCACGGGACGCACTGGCCCGAAGGGAGAGCCGGGCCCACCTGGACCACCTGGACCGCCGGGCAAAGTCGGAAACCCCGGACCGCCCGGGTTACCCGGTCCACCTGGAATGATCGGCGGCGTCGTGAACGCGGCCACGTACACCACAGTGCCCAAAGTCGCGTTTTACGCCGGACTCAAGAAGCAGCACGAAGGCTACGAGGTCCTCAAGTTCGACGATGTGGTGACTAACCTGGGCAACCACTACGACCCGGCCACCGGCAAGTTCACCTGCTCCATACCGGGAATTTATTTCTTCGTGTACCACGTGCTCATGCGGGGAGGCGACGGTACGAGCATGTGGGCAGACTTGTGCAAAAACAACCAGGTAATAACAATAATAATAGCAACATCTTCCAAATTGATTAAAACTATATATATATATATATATATATATATATATATATATATATATAATGCCTTTATTTGTTACTTATACATTACTACACAGTGAAATTCTTACGTCGCATGTTCCAGCATAGCTGGGGTCAGAGAGCAGACAGGGTTAAGGGCTCAACAGCAGCAACCTGGCTAAGCTGGGGTTCAAACCACCAACCTTATAATCAATAACTCAAATCCTTAACAAACTGAGCCACCACTGCACCTAAACCTTTAAAAAATATATATTTCCTATACATCAAACTTTACTATATATATTACTATGAGAGAAAAGGTACAAAGATTAAAAGCTACAAAATGTTGTTGTTGATCTTCAGCTCCTGTCGCAGAGGTATCATTGATCCATATACAACTTAACACATTTTTTTTTCTATGCCTTTCCACTCTGGCAACCCTCTCATTTTATCTAGGCTTGAGACTCGCACTGCATCACTTCTGAATTCTGATTGTCCACATGTGAAGGAAGACCATGCATACTTGATGATGGGGCATTTTTAGAATAAAAAGAAAAAAAAAAGGGTGGTACCTTTTGTTCCCCTTGGTATTGGTGGCTCAGTGGCAGGTTTTTCACCTGCTATGCAGAAGACCTGGGTTCAATTCACACCCAATGCCCAAACCCTCAGCTACTGGATGCAGTGCTGGTCCCAAGCCTGGATAAAGAGTGGGAAGGGCATCCAATGTTAAATCTGTGCTCAGTTGTTTGTGCAACAATGATACCGCTTCCACAAGGGTATCCGAAAGATCAATAACAAACTTTTCTTTCTTCAATCAAGCCAGCCAAGAGCTTCTCGTGTGGCAAGGAATAGTACATTACTCTAGTACACCAGATATGTGACATCATCATAATTTGCTAAGTGTGTTAAGTGACAAAATTATTCATAGTGTTTCCTGATACATTTTGGTTCACACTAAAAGAAAAGTGTCCTGAAGTATGCATCAGAGTTTTGCCATACTGTAAAAACTGGCAATTATGTTGCTTATAAGCTATGGTAAAAAATAACCGTTAACCTATTTTTTTGGTTTGTTTTGTTTTAAATAGCATATTTATTCAGTTTAAGAAATCATTGGTTCAGCTCACATTTGAAGGTAACTGAACTAGCATTAGCATACCATAAATTCTATTGTAACATATTAGCCTAGACAATTTTTAAGTAACACACTGTATATATAAAGTCTTATAAAAGGATGTCCAGCTGGGCATTACATTTGGTAATGTCATGTTATAGCATAATGCAGCTTTCTATAATGCAGGACATTGTTGCTCTAAAAAGTTAATATTTTGCATGATAATTTATTTTTTCTTAGGTGAGGGCGAGCGCGATCGCTCAGGACGCAGATCAGAACTATGACTACGCCAGCAACAGCGTGGTGTTACACTTGGAGCCTGGGGATGAGATCTACATCAAGCTGGACGGCGGCAAAGCGCACGGAGGAAACAACAACAAATACAGCACATTCTCCGGGTTCATGATTTACGCAGATTAACATGTGGCAGGACTTGCGTGAAAGTTAACCTGCCTGGTTTTTCACTCAAAGACATTAAAAAACGCTGCAGATAAATGCACGCTGCAGATAAATGCAGTTACTGTACATCATGCAGTTAAAGTGTTCAGTTGTGTTTAAAAGTTATCGTCCTTAAAGCTGGACAAGACAGTTGTATAGTATATGATGGTTATGATCATGTGTAATCCTTTAAAGGGTTCATTTCGTGGCAATGGAAATAGAGGTCAGTTGGACTATGATGACATCATCCACCAGTTAGATTTTAGACACATCACTGTGAGATAGTGAAAAAAAGGGTTAATCGTGTAATCATGTGGTGTTTGTTTGTTGGTCAGTTTTGAGCCTGAGCATGCGAACATCATGCTGTTGAGGACACTGTCACACCTCTGGTGAGCTTCATTTTGATTTCTACTAAGTCAAAGTACTTAAAGTTTAAAAAACGGTTCAGTAGACGAGTTACGTCAACGTTAATATGATATATGATACGCTGTACCTCATTTGATCTTTGTATTGCTTTATTATTGAATGACATCAGCATTGTGCAATCTACACTAAAATAAAAAACAAAAAAAACATCTCCACCACTGAATATTGCAAAAAGGTATTACAGTATGTGGTGCAACCGGTTGTCTATTTACACATACTGTGCAAGAATATGAGCACATTTGGCCGTCTGCAGGGGAGGAGCATATGCTCTTGCCTTATCCTGTGAGATCAGGTATGTGTAGAAGGATTGATAGGATAATGTTTTTCTCTGAGTGTATTACACTGTCCTGTGATGCAGCATGAGCAACAGTTGGCTGGGCTTTACATGTCATGGATGAAACACGTGTTATTAGGCTTCACCCTCCCCAGCTGGTAGCTGTCACATGTTAGGCGCAGGTTGGTTGCGAAACAACAACAACAACACAAAAAAAAGACTACATCCGACATCATCAAGTGCAAACTCTAAAGAATCTTTTGAAAAAGTATAAAGCCTAAACCAGTGTTTTTGGTTACACCATCACTGACACCTTTTCAAACAAGTACAAGAACATGGTACAAATATTTATCTTTTAATATAATTTTTATCAGGACAAATAAGGGCAAAGTTTTTTTTTCCTTCCTTTTAATTTAAAGTTGATTTATTAAGTGCTTTATTTTCACAGTGTTGTAAATTCAGTCAAAATGAAACAACAACATGGGGATATACTGTACATGAACACCACCAAATAATTGTGTTTCTATCAGTCAAAAAAAAATTACATAGCGAATGTAACACGATTTTAAGCAATATCACGTCATTGGGTAGGAGTGCTGTTGTATCGAATATCAGCGCGACTGTGATGAGGTCTTAGACATGAGGGTGTCTGAGTACTGAAGATACAGTACAGTATCACAGCCATGCTTATATTTAGTACAACAGCACATCCTGAACTGTAATATTGCTTTTATATAACAGTTCCACAAACACCATTTATTATTAATGGACTACGATTTGCTTGCTTATTTAACCAGTTATTTTGCTTCACCACCGTACAGTTTATCCTGTCCTAACTGGTTATTAAGCATACAAAGTGTTGGTTAAAATAAAATAACATTATTAGATCATTTTTTTTGCTGAAAGTGCTTCTTTGACTGATTGTTAATGTGGATTTTGGCAGCTCTCTTCTCAGTACTGTGAACCGTACACATACTTTCACCCATGTGTGACCGACAGTGTAATTAATGTAATGTAATCAGATTACTCGTTCGGAACCGAGTGTAATACTGTATAATAAGCATTATAATCTCCAAATTCAAAAAACTGAATCTCACATATCAATCTATTTTGTCTATTGATTATCAAATATTAATTATTAATCAATTATCAGTTATATAACAGTAAACTGGTGACAGGATCAAAGGCACCCAAGGCTGATTCAGGCAGGTCTGTCTTATCTGATCTCACAGTAGCATGAATGAATGAAAAAAAAAAATCGCTGGCTATAATAGAAAGGCACCAAAACACTCAGTGCATCACAACTTTATGCAAAGAGTTCGAGGTTGTTGATCCAGTCGGGTTGTTGGGGTGAAATTCCCCGGATCTTAAATCATGCCTCGAGGGATCAGAGCTGTTTTGGGCATACCATTTAAAAGGTTTTATCAGTGTACTGTAAGTTAGTCTGAAGTTAGTATGTTTGTTGCACTACATTCTTAATTAGGATTGGATGAAAAAAAAAAAGAATGTACAATTACAGTCCAGACATTGCATTGACGTGATTTCCCATTGAAGCAGAATGATTAGCAGAAGGTATTTGTCTGAAATCAAAAGGTGTCTTATTTATTGTTGTGTCTGGAGTATTGAACGATGTCCCAAAACCCTCCTTTAATTGTGCGCCTAATTAATCGCATCCAGCCGTTTTCCCTGATGAGGTACACAAAACAACAGCCTTGAAATCTATTTTGATTTATCTTAATTGGATGATGAGTGAGGAGCCAAGGTGAGATGAATTTCACACATACACAAACGCGCACACACACACACACACACACTTAACAATCATGTTATTTGAAACTGTAGAAATTAATTATTTTTACCTTTAAAAAAAAAAAAAAAAAAAAACTTTTTTGAGCAATTTAGGATTCCCAAAGATCATAAAAGAAAGTGTTTTGCAAACATTCTAAGTAGATTTTTTTTTCCATAAAGGGAAAACGCTTAATCTGCATGATCACATGACTCGAACCCATCTTCCGATTTCAATACCAGATCTATTTGAAGGTTAGCCACTGCTTGGGGTTGTCGATCAGTATCTTGTCCACCTGCTTTTGACTGATGCCCCTGGAAAGCATTTTGGGCACAATGTTCTTCAGGATGTGGGAGTAACCGTGCCCGCCGTATTTGGTCAGACGGTTCTTGGTGTGGATATCGTGAGCGATGACGATCCTGTCCTCGTAGCCTTCTTTGACTAGAAATGCCAGACTAGGAACAGAAACACAAACAAACAGGCAATATGATCATGTTCACTATATGATGAAAACTAATATATTTTTTTTAACAACCATGATATAAACAATTTAACATACATTTTAATATCAAGTGCCAACCATTTATCCATCCATCTAGGAACCTCTGTAGTCTAGTGGTGACTATTATGTTTATTCCCATTTGTACAACCATGGTAGGATCTTCAGGCAACATTCACACGCGCATTCACACACTACCGGACAATTTAGGAACACCAATTAGCCTAATCTGTATGTCTTTGGACTGTGGGAGAAAACTGGAATACCTGGAGGGCACCCACCAAGCATGGGGAGAACATGCTTACACACTCCATACACACAGACATACATGATTTTTTTTTCTTCCACAAAGTTGACGATTCGGCACTATCCTTCCAGGTATTGATAATGTGTTGAAGGGTTCTTAACCCAGTTCCAGTCATTTCAAATCTTAGTTGTTTCTTTGATGTCTTTGATGTAACCCAATAAATTTATCCTTTTGAAAAGAATTTTCTTTTTTGGGCCAGGCAGTGTATATGTGCATGGCAAGGTTTTACAACTATTTGACTATTGCAGTACAATAAACGGCCTGCAGGGGGCTCTAAAGACGACCAACTGCCCCTTTAAAATCTTAAATGTGGTTGGTAGTTTAATATTCCCACACATGTACACTGTCCCATTTTAAACCATTTCCTCATCTCATATACACACAAACAAACACACACACATAAGTGTCTCGTTCGGCTCTTACGTTTGAACCCTCTGGCTGTCACTCGGCATGTCGATGTGCAAATTAAAGGGGTAGTCCAGCATTTCTATGCCGAAGAGGTCGTACTCAAGGTAGCTTCCTAATTTCGCAAACTCCAGCAACTCACCGTGATCAAATATAGTTCTGGGTTAAAAGGAAAATATGGGATATTAAAGGTACAGGAAATTCTCAGTATCAACAGACAAGACATGAATAAAGAAAAATAACAAACCTTTATATATTTAGAGTAAAACCATCCATTTTTAATGTATTATACAAATACTTAGTTAAAAAAAAGTGATCAATTGTTAGCTGTAAACATTTTTCGGTTATTTGAATTAAAGAATTATTCGAACTTTTTTCTGAAATTGTATTTCCATGCACAAGTGAATCATTTTAAAATGTTGCATTAGTTACAGAATTTACTTGTTTCATTTGATCACATAAGAGGTTCTCACCGGTCCAGATGGGACATCACAGTTTTAGAGATGTCCCCTCCTGCCTCCTGAAGGATTCGGACTATTTCGCCGGGGGCGGCACGGTTCCGGCCCGGGTGAATGATAACCGGACATCCCAGCTGTGTCTGTGCATGTGCGGTGGCAAGCAGCACTTTCTTTTCACTCTCTGTGATTGGCCAACCAGTGCCAATCTCTCCGATCACGCCACAGCGGATATCAGTTCCATCAGCACCATGTGACACTTCTTTCACTATAACATCAGTGAGCTTTCATGGGAAAAGACAAAGAGCAGCAGTCATATTAACCTGAACTAGATCTTATGCATTAAATAAATGACATGAAATTCATATTAATGTTAACATCATATAAATGTATTAAAGAAACTGGGCCAAGATGTCTTGCCCAACTTATAGGTAATTCTAAGCCAAACTTAACATGAGAGCTAACAACAACACACACACACCTTCTCCACGGTCATCTTTCTCATCTCATCAGAATGAGTGACGTCTACGTAGTACCCGGCCCCTGCAACAATGTTGACCCCTGTATCCATGGCCAGCTGGCGTAAAACGGGCAGATTTCGAGTTATACCCGTCGTCGTGTTCTCCACGATGGTGCCACCTTCAGCCTTCTTGAAGCAGATTAGTTCGTCTCGCACCGCCTCGATCTCCTGGCACAACAGGAGGTTCTCGCGGTGGCTGTACGGGTGCTGCTGGAGCCAGTGCATGTTCTTCAGCTGGATGGGTGCCGAGGAATTGTTCTCGTGTCCTGGAGCCGGGGGGACGAAGCAGCACTCGAAAGTCATGGTCAGGTGCTCGTGGGTCATGGTGCGACCCAATTGGTCTGGATCCACCAGGCCCAGGACTGTCTGGACTTTCCCGCTCAAAGGAGACATGACTTGAGATAAATCTGAAATGCAGAGTTTTTTAGTGACTGCAAGAAATCTTCTAAAGTTTGGATAAGATCTATTGCCCGAAGCTGCTGGTTTAGAAAAATCAATCACCAGCTTCAAAACAGTGGAATTTCAGAATGTTGTATTCCCATGGTATACTGTACACTAAAGCAAAGGATTTGTTCTGTTAATTATAGATGCAGGAAATCTTCCTGTTCTCATAAACAGTTACTTATTTAGTGCTATATGAACTTTACACTGAATTCTTGCATGCATTCTCGAGTTTTTATATACCACAGAATAAATCAACGCATGCAAGATTCCATGCATGTAAAGTCTAATAACCACAATGTTTTATACTTTTTTAAATATATTATTACATGCATTTTCACATTAATTATGCATGCATTATTAACATTTGTAATACTGGAAAGCAATGCACTAACAGAACCACAGTAAGCACACACGTACAAAAGGTTATACTGTACACACTCACACAGCGACATATAGATTAAAAATTAATTCGTGTAATCTCTCGTACCTTAAATCCAAAGTTTCGCTGCACGACTTAGTTGTCAAATTTATAGGCTGTCAATCCAAGTGTAAACCCAAATACGACTTCGGTATGTATAAGTGCACTAGGTACGATGCAAAAACAAGCTGTTTGATCCCTCTGTAGTGCAGTTACACTAGGAAGTAGCGAGCCATTTGGATTGCAGACGTGGTAATGACAAATCACGCGCGACTTGAAGTCTTTTAAATATCGCGAGATTTGAGTTTACTTCAGGGAAACACACACAGCATCCGCCATTTTTAAATGAAATTCCATACGTTGACTGTAACTACACTCAGATAAAACACATTTATGGGTGACATTGTGGTGAAAACGTTCTGTGGCCACAGACTTACTAAGGCGTGGAGACAAGATTAATGCGTGACCACAGCTTAATAACCTTATAGCATTTAGCCTCTTATGAAAGCTACAGACAAATTTTAATTTCTTTTTGTTTATAACTGTTGGTATAGATACATGATTACATTTATTTACTCACTAAAAACAGCATAACTCCCAATAACAATCATCCTGTCACATCTGGGACATGAATGATCTCATTACCACACCATCTTAAGTCATGGACACAGCAGAGTGTCTCATTCCCACAACTTAGTAAGTTGTAGCCACAACATAGTATCTCATTCTCACGCCTCTAGTAAGTCTTAGCCACAACATAGTATCTCATTCTTACGCCTCTAGTAAGTCGTAGCCACAACATAGTATCTCATTCTCACGCCTCTTGTAAGTCGTAGACACAACATACTGTAGTATCTCATTCTCACGCCTCTAGTAAGTCGTAGCCACAACATAGTATCTCATTCTCACGCCTCTAGTAAGTCGTAGCCACAACATAGTATCTCATTCTCACGCCTCTTGTAAGTCGTAGACACAACATACTGTAGTATCTCATTCTCACGCCTCTAGAAAGTCTTAGCCACAACATAGTATCTCATTCTTACGCCTCTAGTAAGTCGTAGTCACAACATAGTATCTCATTCTCACGCCTCTAGTAAGTCTTAGCCACAACATAGTATCTCATTCTCACGCCTCTTGTAAGTCGTAGACACAACATGCTGTAGTATCTCATTCTCACGCCTCTAGTAAGTCGTAGCCACAACTTAGTATCTCATTCTTACGCCTCAAGGAAGTCGTAGCCACAACTTAGTATCTCATTCTTACGCCTCAAGTAAGTCGTAGCCACAACTTAGTATCTCATTCTTACGCCTCAAGGAAGTCGTAGCCACAACATAGTATATCATTCTTACGCCTCAAGTAAGTCGTAGCCACAACATAGTATCTCATTCTCACGCCTCTAGTAAGTCTTAGACACAACATACTGTAGTATCTCATTCTCACGCCTCTAGTAAGTCGTAGCCACAACATAGTATCTCATTCTTACGCCTCAAGTAAGTCGTAGCCACAACTTAGTATCTCATTCTTACGCCTCAAGGAAGTCGTAGCCACAACATAGTATATCATTCTTACGCCTCAAGTAAGTCGTAGCCACAACATAGTATCTCATTCTTACCCCTCTAGTAAGTCGTAGCCACAACATAGTATCTCATTCTCACTCCTTAAGTAAGCCATAGCCACAACATAGTATCTCATTCTTACGCCTCTAGTAAGTCGTAGCCACAACATAGTATCTCATTCTCACTCCTCAAGTAAGCCATAGCCACAACATAGTATCTCATTCTTACGCCTCTAGTAAGTCGTAGCCACAACTTAGTATCTCATTCTTACGCCTCAAGTAAGTCGTAGCCACAACATAGTATCTCATTCTCATGCCTCTTGTAAGTCGTAGACACAACATAGTATCTCATTCTCACGCCTCTAGTAAGCCATAGCCACAACATAGTATCTCATTCTTACGCCTCTAGTAAGTCGTAGCCACAACATAGTATCTCATTCTTACGCCTCTAGTAAGTCGTAGCCACAACTTAGTATCTCATTCTTACGCCTCCAGTAAGTCGTAGCCACAACTTAGTATCTCATTCTTGCGCCTCAAGGAAGTCGTAGCCACAACATAGTATATCATTCTTACGCCTCAAGTAAGTCGTATCTCATTCTCATGCCTCTTGTAAGTCGTAGACACAACATAGTATCTCATTCTTACGCCTCTAGTAAGTCGTAGCCACAACATAGTATCTCATTCTCACGCCTCTAGTAAGTCTTAGCCACAACATAGTATCTCATTCTTACGCCTCTAGTAAGTCGTAGCCACAACCTAGTATCTCATTCTCACGCCTCAAGTAAGTCGTAGCCACAACATAGTATCTCATTCTCATGCCTCTTGTAAGTTGTAGACACAACATAGTATCTCATTCTAACGCCTCTAACGCCTCTAAGTCGTAGCCACAACATAGTATCTCATTCTAACGCCTCTATTAAGTCGTAGCCACAACTTAGTATCTCATTCTAATGCCTCTAGTAAGTCGTAGCCACAACTTAGTATCTCATTCTAACGCCTCTAGTAAGTCGTAGCCACAACATAGTATCTCATTCTAACGCCTCTAGTAAGTTGTAGCCACAACATAGTATCTCCTTCCCACGCCCTAGTAAGGCTTTGCCACAACATGTTATTCCATTCCCACACCTTAGTAAGTCATATCCACAACACAGTATCTTATTCCTACACCTTAGTAAATCATGGACACAAAATATTTTTCCCCCAGTGTCACCAGAGGGGCTCTGGAGTCATACTGCACACATTAATACATTTAAAGAGACATACTATCTACAAATTAAACATCTTAAATGATGTACACATAACTATAAATTAAAGTAGAAAATAAACCTCACTAGGACTGTGGAAAACAGTGAGAATCAATACGCCAGTGACAATCAAACAGATTTATCACATCAGGTTTATTTTTATAGCATGATATAAGAACGTGTTTCCAAAGTGACATGATAATAATGTTAATGAATAAAACATGTGAAATCATTCTCTGTCCATAAGAGTTAAGACAAAGGACAACACATTAAAAAGGCATTGGTAAGACTTAAAAGAGCTAACTTGTTAACTTTGCTTTGGTAACATGTTATAAGAAATCAATATGAACAACAGCGTAAACTGTAATACTGTAAGTGTATATAAACTATCTTAATTGTCATAATTTTAGATCATAGCACCCCCTAGTGTAAATTTGTCTTAGTGCATGTCCTTACAACATATTTCTAATTAAGATAGTAGATTTTGTAAATTTTAATTCTAGCTCATCTATTTATTTATTTTTTTTAGCAATTTTAGCATACCAAAAGATTATAAAACAAAGTGTCTTGAAATCACCCTAAGCAGTTATTTATTTTCTCCTCATCAGAACGCACAACGCTTGGGCAGAGTGATTACATGACTCAATACCAGATCTATTTGAAGGTTAGCCACTGCTTGGGGTTGTCGATCAGTATCTTGTCCACCTGCTTTTGACTGATGCCCCTGGAAAGCATTTTGGGCACAATGTTCTTCAGGATGTGGGAGTAACCATGCCCGCCGTATTTGGTCAGGCGGTTCTTGGTGTGGATGTCGTGAGAGATGACGATCCTGTCCTCGTAGCCTTCTTTGACTAGAAATGCCAGACTAGGAACAGAAACACAAACATACAGGAAATATGATCATGTTCACTATATGATGGAAACTAATACATTAATAAATCATGGCATTAACCATAAAACTAAACATACTGTAAATTTTATATGCAAATATTATGTGCAATGCTTCTATATCTGTAATAACTAAAAGTTAACTTTTAAAAAGTTTTTCGCAATACTCTCAAGCAATTGCTATTTTATCTGCATTTCTGATTTCTTCATTTCAGTGTGTGCGTCTCGTTCGGCGCTTACGTTTGAACCCTCTGGCTGTCACTCGGCATGTCGATGTGCAAATTAAAGGGGTAGTCCAGCATTTCTATGCCGAAGAGGTCGTACTCAAGGTAGCTTCCTAATTTCGCAAACTCCAGCAACTCATCGTGATCAAATATAGTTCTAAGTTAAAATGAAATATGTAAACAAAGGGGAATTAGGTGAGGTGATCTAAAAGTGCAAAAAAAACTCTGATCAGTAGAAAAGACATAATAAATACAAGAAACCTTTATGTATTTATAGGAAAAAAATCTAAAAAAATGCAAAACTATTTTAAACATCATATTGCTAAAAACAAAATATTGTGTTTTTTTGCATTATACCAAACAAACGTCTTGTTGTTCACCTGTCCAGATGGGACATCACAGTTTTAGAGATGTCCCCTCCTGCCTCCTGAAGGATTCGGACTATCTCGCCAGGGGCGGCACGGTTCCGGCCCGGGTGAATGATAACCGGACATCCCAGCTGTGTCTGTGCATGTGCGGTGGCAAGCAGCACTTTCTTTTCACTCTCTGTGATTGGTGAGCTTATGCCAATCTCCCCGATCACGCCACAGCGGATATCAGTTCCATCAGCACCATGTGACACTTCTCTCACTATAACATCAGTGAGCTTTCATGGGAAAAGACAAAGAGCAGCAGTCATATTAACCTGAACTAGATCTTATGCAATAAATAATTAACATAAAATCAATGTTAACATCATTTAAAGATGTCTTGCCCAATTTATGGGTAATTCTAACCCAAAATAAGAGGTAACAACAACAAACACACACACCTTCTCCACAGTCATCGTCCTCATCTCATCAGAATGAG
This sequence comes from Clarias gariepinus, assembly GCF_024256425.1. NCBI lineage: Eukaryota > Metazoa > Chordata > Actinopteri > Siluriformes > Clariidae > Clarias > Clarias gariepinus. The sequence goes on from NC_071124.1 coordinate 21,913,735, forward strand.
TGATGTCTACGTAGTACCCGGCCCCTGCAACAATGTTGACCCCTGTATCCATGGCCAGCTGGCGTAAAGCGGGCAGATCTCGTCTTATACCCGTAGTCGTGTTCTCCACTATGGTGCCACCCCCAGTCTTCTTGAAGCAGACCAGTTCGTCTCGCACCGCCTCGATCTCCTGGTACAGCAGGAGGTTCTCGCGGTGGCTGTACGGGTGCTGCTGAAGCCAGTGCAAGTTTTTCACCTGGATGGGTACGGAGGTATTGTCCTCGTGTCCTGGAGCCGGAGGGATGAAGCCGCACTCAGTGGTCACGGTCAGGTGCTCATGGGTCATGGTGCGACCCAGTTTGTCTGGATCCATCAGGCCCAGGACTGTCTGGACCTTTCCGCTCAGAGGAGACATGACTTGAGATAAATCTGAAATGCAGAGTATTTCAGTGCCAAGCCTAGACAGGAAGAAATCTTCTTTTGGATGAGATCTATTGCCCAAGATGCTGGTTTAGAAAAAATAACCACCAGCTTCAAAACAGTGGAACTGCAGAATGTTGTGTTCCCATGGTATACTGTAGGGGCGGAACAGTAATGACAAGATTGCTAAGATTTCTCATCGCAGGACACACACATTACTGGCAATTTGGAAACGCTAATTAACCTAATCTGCCATCTTTGGACCCGGAGAAAACCCACCAGGCATGGGGAGAACATGCAAACTACGCACACACAGACCCGAGGTGGGAATCAAATCCTCACAAGGCCACAGTGTTAAGCACTACGCCACTGTGCCGCCCACTCTGTAAATTATACATGCGTAACATCTTCCTGTAGTCCTCTATGAACTTTGAACATTGCACTGAATCTTTGCATGCATTCTGAATTTTTTTTTAACCACAGAGTAAAATGGATTTCATGCATGTACAGACTAATAAACACAGTATTAAATTAAATGCATTTTCTCATTAATAATGCATACATAACATTTATAACAGCACAGACAAAACTGCAAAAAGGTACAAAAAGCTATATATGAAATCAACGTCACTTTTATTTCTTATTTACTTTATATTTAAAATTTTACTTAATTTTTAATTATTACACTATTATGTATCCTGACACTCTGACATTAAGAAAGAATATGTTCAATTTCTCATACCTTGAAACAAGGTTTGCTGCAGATTTACAGGTAGTCAGAGTGTAACTCAAATACCTCTCCACTACATGTATAAACGTCTAGGAGGAGTTTGACAACTTTCTACAAAATGGTAGAAAATTTAATAAGTTGGAAATGGGAGAAGCTTAACTGAGGGTGGAAATGAGCGGAATTAATTTTAGCCAAAAGTTTTGAAAATGAGACAAATATTAATTGTGTTTTTGTCACATGTTACTATGGTTTACTGACGTATAATTCCAAAGATGTCCTAAGTGTCAAAGGCTTTTTTTGACAATTACAGAATAAGCTTATGCAGGGAGTCAATATTTGATATTCCACAAAAGGTACTGGGACTGTCGTGCTGAGGACGGGGGTAAAGTCATTTAAAAAGGTGAGCGTTACCATCAGTCCTGTGTCATGCCAAAAGTAAAGCATCTTACGGTTACCCTAACCCTAACCCTAACCCATTCATTCATGTGTGGGGTTGCACAGGTTAAAATATGAAATGGTCTACATTTTAAAACCAGTAGATAAACAGAATTTAAACAAGTTTCCCCAAAACTAAAAAGAAAACAAATTTTAAATCAACGTATTTTAAATTATAAAATAATAATTCAGAATGTTATATTGGCATGGTATATTGTAAGGAAAGAACTGCCAAGTAATGCCAAGGTTGATGAGATTTGTTCTGTAAACTATACATGCAGAAATCTTCCTGTTTTTTTTAAGGAGTCACTTATTTAGTCCTCTGGGAACTTTGAACGTTGCACTGAATTCTTGCATGCATAAAACTGGATAAACTGTAAACTTAATTTTATGCATATTCAGTACAGACTATTACTAGAACACATTATTATTATTTTTTTAGTAAATGCATTTTCATTATTCATTATTAATCCATAGCTTACATTTGTAACAACAGGAGGCAAAGCACTGACAGAACTGTAATGAGGCACACATTTACAAAGGGACAGCTATATATAGATACATACAATATATGAAGTATTTTTTATTTGTATTAATTTTATTTATTCATGTTTATTTAATTTTAATTTTTAATCATCACGCCGTTATTTATCCAGATATTAAGAAAATGCGTGTAATCTCTCTTACCTTAGATCCAAAGTTTCGCAGACTTCAGTTGGCAGATTTTCAAATTGTCAGATTGTAACCCAAATACCTTTTGCATGCATATGTACAGTAGTGCACTATGTAGGGTGTACAAAAACAAGCAGCTTATTGCATTTTATTTGTAGTTGTTTGAGCAGTTAGTAGTATATGTGTATGTGTGAGTGTTTCATACAGTATGTGTGTGCATGAGTGAAGTTTGATGTAAGCCCTATACGGCGCCTTATTCCTATGAGACAGGCTCACCAGCACAAAAACTCTTCGCGCGCGCGCGCACACCTCTGAGATTCTCAGTGTAAACAGAAGTCATTTCAGTGTAGACGGACTTTTCGCTTCATTCTCCCTGAGTGGTAGTAGCGGTTTGTAAACAGCCTACTGTCGTACAGTTTATAAGACGGAGTAGGACAGTATAATGATCATCACTGCTCAATCACAAGGTGTATTCAGAACTGTCCAAATGATGTCTGTATATTGCAGTGGCAGAAAACGCGGGTAATGATGTGCAAATAGAAAACTGAATCTGTGGTTAATATGTCGGATCCCACAACAGAAGCAATTACTGTTTTGTGAAATGTGATCAGGGAGAATGACTGTGCAAGTCCATACACACTGAAATCACTACACCCTACTCCCTACTGCATGTGTAGGGAATGTCTGTTAAGGGAACTTCGCTCTACAAAATTACACCATTCGGGACACCCTGCAACGTCACTTCCTCCATGCGTTACCATGGTAACATAAGCCCCTCGGATACCTGTCGCTGCTGCTGTGGAAGTATTACGCTAGCTACGGACATTAAACTACAAATTAACAAAAAAAATAAAATAAAAAAAATAAAATAAATGAAAACAAAAAAACAAACCCCCAAACAAAATAACAAATTTAAAATCAAATTAACAAAATGGAAAACAAAATAACCAAATTACAAAACCCAACTAATTTGTTTTTTGTTTTGTTTTGGGTTTTGTTGTTTTGTTTTTGTTATTTTGTTTTGCATTTTGATATTTTGTTTTTGAATTAGTTATTGTTTTTTTGTTTTGTAAATTTGGTTTTAAAATAGTTATTTTTTTTGGCGGGGGGGGGGGGGGGGTGTTGTTGTTTTTGGTTTTGTTATTTTGTTTTGGGTTTAGTTTTTTCTCGGTATGGTGGCCGTGTAGTTCAAAACAAAAATAACAAAACTGAAAACAAAATAAATGTAAAAAACAAAATAACAAAACAACAAAACCCAAAACAAAATAACAAAACCAAATACAACAAAACCCCAAACAAAATAACTAATTCAAAACCAAATTTACAAAACAGAAAACAAAATAACTAATTCAAAAACAAAATATTAAAACCCAAAACTAATTAGTTATTTTGTTTGGGGTTTTGTTGTTTTTGGTTTTGTTATTTTGTTTTGGGTTTTGTTGTTTCTCGGTATGGTGGCCGTGAAGTGCAAAACAAATTAACAAAACTAAAAACAAAATAAATGTAAAAAACAAAATAACAAAACAACAAAACCCAAAACAAAATAACAAAACGAAAAACAACAAAACCCCAAACAAAATAACTAATTCAAAACCAAATTTACAAAACAGAAAACAAAATAACTAATTCAAAAACAAAATATCAAAACGCAAAACAAAATAACATAACCCAAAACTAAATAATTTATTTTGTTTTGGGTTTTGTTGTTTTGCAAGTAGGAACTTGTTTCTCTATCTTTGTTTCTTGTGTGTCCTGCTTCACTTTAAACTACAGTGGCCGTGAAGTGCAAAACAAATTAACAAAACTGACTTCAGCCACCGTAAGAACGCCATATTTGAAACTAAGGACAGTCGTGGCCAAAAGTTTTGAGAATTACATTAATATTGGAAATTGGAAAAGTTGCTGCTTAAGTTTTTATAATAGCAATTTGCATATTCTCCAGAATGTTATGAAGTGTGATCAGGTGAATTGCATAGTCCTTCTTTGCCATGAAAATTAACTGCAGAGTGCCACCAGTGCAGAGCTTGCTCAGGAATGGCAGCAGGCAGGTGTGAGCGCATCTGCACGCACAGTGAGGCAAAGACTTTTGGAAGATGGCCTGGTGTCAAGAAGGGCAGCAAAGAAGCCACTTCTCTCCAAAAAAAACATCAGGGACAAATTGATCTTCTGCAGAAAGTATGGTGAATGGACTGCTGAGGACTGGGGCAAAGTCATATTCTCAGATGAAGCCTCTTTCCGATTGTTTGGAGCATCTAAAAAAAGGCTTGTCTGGAGAAGAAAAGGTGAGCGCTACCATCAGTCCTGTGTCATGCCAACAGTAAAGCATCCTAAGACCATTCATGTGTGGGGTTGCTTCTCATCCAGGGGAGTGGGCTCACTCACAATTTTATAAAAACACAGCCATGAATAAAGAATGGTACCAAAACACCCTCCAACAGCAACTTCTTCCAACAATCCAACAACAGTTTGGTGAAGAACAATGCATTTTCCAGCATGATGGTGCACTGTGCCTTAAAGCAAAAGTGATAACTAAGTGGCTCGGGGACCAAAACGTTGAAATTTTGGGTCCATGGCCTGGACACTTCCCAGATCTTAATCCTATTGAGAACTTGTGATCAATCTTCAAGAGGCGGGTGGACAAACAAAAACCCACTAATTCTGACAAACTCCAAGAAGTGATTATGAAAGAATGGGTTGCCATCAGTCAGGATTTGGCCCAGAAGTTGATTGAGAGCCCAGTCGAATTGCAGAGGTCCTGAAAAAGGAGGGCCAACACTGCAAATACTCACTCTTTGCATAAATGTCATGTAATTGTCGATAAAAGCCTTTAAAACGTATGAAGTGCTTGTAATTATATTTCAGTACATTACAGAAACAACTGAAACAAAGATCTAAAAGCAGTTTAGCAGCAAACTTTGTAAAACTAATATTTGTGTCATTCTTAAAACTTTTGGCCACGACTGTACATGTTTGCACATTCGTACACAAGAATTTACCGCTACTTCCTGTATATCTTGAGTGACAGATGTCTCGTCCAATCAGCGGTAAGAATTTAATTCGCAAACTATACCTACCTTTTCCGGTTTGTATCTAACTGGCCGAGATACGGTGCCCACCGTAGTTTAAAGTAAAGCAGGACACACAAGAAACAAAGATAGAGAAACAAGTTCCTACTTGCAAAACAACAAAACCCAAAACAAAATAACTAATTAGTTTTGGGTTTTGTTATTTTGTTTTGCTTTTTTTATATTTTGTTTTTGAATTAGTTATTTTGTTTTTGGTTTTGTTAATTTGGTTTTGAATTAGTTATTTTGTTTGGGGTTTTGTTGTTTTTGGTTTTGTTATTTTGTTTTGGGTTTTTTTATTTTGTTTTTTAAATTTATTTTGTTTTCAATTTTGTTAATTTGTTTTGCACTTCACGGCCACCGTACTATGATGGCCGTGAGGTGCAAAACAAATGAACAAAACTGACTTCAGGGCCACCGTAAGAACGCCATATTTGAAACCACAATAATGTTTGCACATTCATACACACACAAATCTACCGCTACTACAGTACTTTCAGTATATCTTGAGTGACAGATGTCTCATCCAATTAGCGGTAAGCATTTCATTCGCAAACTATACCTACCTTTTCCGGTTGTTTTTTTTGTTTTTAAAATTTATTTTGTTTTCAGTTTTGTTAATTTGTTTTGCACTTCACGGTCACCGGTGTATGTTGAAGGAGTGTTCTTTCTCAATCAGTCAGTTGGGTTTTGAGGCCAGTCATGGTGCTTTTATATGACTGAGTAGGAGGGTATAGAGCATCTGTGTGCCAACATTTATAGCTGATCACTTCAGCCGATATACACTTAAGGCAGATAATAATAATAATAATAATAATAATAATAATAATAATAACATTCCTGCACATTTTCCAGTTGGACCTATATATAACAAACACAGACATGCTCTACATATTTTTATTTTTTCTTAATAGAGATAAAATATAAACAGTTCTCCCATCCCATTACAGATGACCAGATGTAAAATGTGGCTCAAACATGGACAAAATGGGTCTATCTTTTACAAACCAGCACATTTATTATTTTTTTGGTACCCAACAAATTTTAAAACAACAAGTTTTTTAACCAAAAAACCACCATAAGAGGAAACATTGCCTATTAAAGACAAATCGAAAAGCAACAAAAACAAGTGACATTGCACTAGAACAGAAAAGGCAATTAAAGCCTGGATAACTAACTGTAAATAAAAACATAGAAACAGTCTGCTCATTTTAATGAAAAATTGCAGTTGGCACTGACGGCAGAGAGACCTCAGGTTCTGGAGCTGGTTCTGAGATGTGATGTTTTGGCGTTTGCTCCGTGTCATCAGTTCCTGGGGGTTTCTATGAGACCTATGGTTCCTGCAATTGGTGGCGGTTGGGGTCTGGCGGTTGGCCTGGTGTTGTTTATAGATGCCGGGCTCTGGGGGTTGCTCGTTGTCAGGTTTGGGGGGGTTGCTCCGAATTCTCTGTGGTTAATAACAGTTGGTATAGTCCAGCTGTTGTTTAGAAGTGGGGGTGATAATTCAAATTAAAATTTTATTTGTCACATACGCAGTCATACACAGTACGATATGTAGTAAAATGCTTACACGACCACCTGTGACCTTAAATTAAAAAAAAATGGAACAATTGACAAAAAATAAGAGAAAATAAAAAAGAAGCAAGAAATAAATAGTTTAACTATAAGAAGTGACCAAAATAATTTCCAAAAATATACAAAAAATATAAAACTTTTCTGTATAGACAAAATAAATTTAGATTCAGATGCAAATAAGAAGTGGAATGAATGGAAAATGTCCAGAAGTGTGCAAATGAGCATCGTGAGTGCAAGTGTGCAACCATGATATGGTGGGTTTTGATGACATCTGGCTTGAAACTGGTTCTTCAGGGTGATCAGTGGGTTGTGACACACTTTGGGGCGATGATTGCAGTGGATCATCTTCTGCTTGATCGGATCCTTTCTCCGATGCCATGCTGAGGTGGTAATTTCCTTAATGCAGGGGTGAGAAAAGGAAAATGACAAAGTTGGGCACTGTAGAGTGAATATTCACTGGGTTACAATAAGTATTTAGTTGGAATAGAATTGCGGGTACATTTCAAATAGAAAAAGAAGACAAAAAATAGTATTTTCTTTTTATGTTAAACTTTTTTATTTTTATAGAACACACTTCAAATTTAATATTTTAAATATTTGCTGATCTTAAACTTGTAAGGTTTTTAGAAATTATTCTGAAAATCAAAGTACGAACAGAAAAATCTGTCAACCACTAACAGAGTTGACAATAACAGAGTTGACATTTGCTTTAGCTCAAGATGCTAACCTCAAACCAGATACCACATGGCATGTATTAAACAGAATTTATGTATTTTCATCATATTATTGTTTTTAAAAAAGTGAATGAGAGATTCACTAAAAATATCACAATAACAGATTTGACAAATAATTATTCTACTATTGGTGTATCCTACACATTTTGTACAAATTAATGAGAGAGGAATAATGACATACCTCAGTGCCTTCCAGATTTTCCCGCCAGAGACAGTGGCATCACTTGGAGCAAGTCACATGCTTTTTTTTTTATAAGTGTTTTAAAGATTGTTGTGCCTTTTTATAACAGAGTTAACAGAGTTGACCAGAACATAGGGACAGACACAAAATGTATTTTTTAATTACTAAAATTACAAATAATACAGAAAATAGATGTTTTATCCAACTGTTTACATAAATGAGTAGAGTAAACACACAAAAAAGATTACAATTAGACGCAATTATTTCATGATAATTGAAGTTGAATGTATGATTCAGGAGGCATAGACAGTCAAAAATAGGTATAGAGGGAGTCTTTAATTTAATATTTTTATGACAAAATGTTCCTAAATACACATATCAACATTATTTTAGTGATAGCTTGATATAATTTGTGTAATTTTTCAACTCTTTTAATAAATTTTTTGTTTTTGAAAAATAATAAAAGGTTTATCTCGGAGACGCAAAATGTACCTATATAGTGCTTTTATTTTGAAAACCTGAGGTGCGTTTGAACAGGAAGTAGCTTCTTTCTGGTCAAACAGGAAGTAGTTTTAAGCAGTCACGGAAATTGCCGTTAGAAGCATCTTTTAATGTCATAACGGTGTTTACGAATAAAAGAATAAAAGAACCGTTAATCAGCAAACAATAACAAACAGTAAACAACAACAACGTTATTTCCAAACGGAAATTATATATATTTAAGTAAAACCATTTATTAAATTTCCCTTTTGGCACATTCCCCCCAAACATTAAGTTAAATTCATGAGGTTTGGGAACTATTCCTGAGCTTTCATATACATTTTTCGTGAAAAATTATTACTTTTTATTACTTGATTACACTTAAAATGATATTTTACATCTTACTGGAAACTCCCACTTCTGTTTAATTAAGCCGCACAATTTCCACCCATATACACACAATAAATGAATAAAATAAATGTTACATATACGGCATTCTGCATTACTTATCCAGAGCAATTTAAATTGTATCTAATTATATTTTTGTACATCAGAGCAGTTGAGGGTCTAGGGCCTTGCTCAGAGGCCCAACAGGGGCAACTTGGTGGTGGAGGAATTTTGAACTTGGGACTTCCAGACCATAGTCCAATGCCTTAACCACTGAACCGCTGTCCAAACTGCAGAGTACAGAGGTGTTCTAACTGGTGTGTGAAGAACCCTCCTTCGCCCCGCCCCCTGGTTACACTGACCATCACTCAGGTCCCAGATGTGTGAGTCACCTCTGTCTTTGTGAAGTCTCTTTAATTACAATCTACATGAACATGATTGTGCTTCCTACAGTCCTACCTGGCCCTCTGTGGTCGCACACACACCGATCTGCTAAACGATATTTCTGAAAGTGTATGAGATCTCGAGGGTCTGTATATGTGTGAGTGGACTTTTAGCTGACTTTGCCCTACTGTGTTGTGAGAGTGGGAGCAGTAAAAAGACATGAGCATTAACTTCTAAATAATTTGTGGTATTCTGTTATTTCCATACATTTATCTAAGAACCTCTGTAGTCCAACTAGAGACTGTGGAGGCTAATGTTGATCACTGAATTTATTTCTGTTTATGTCTGTGGTAGGACTTCTGCTCAACATTCACACATGACGGGCAATTTGGGAACACGAATTAGCCTAATGCATGTCTTTGGACAGTGGGACGAAACCGGAGTACCTCGAGGAAATGCACCAAGCAAGACAAGACAAGAATCCTTGACAAGAATCAAACCAGGACTCTGGATTACACTACCTCATCTTTGATTTTTTTTTTATTTTTATAATAGCACACCCAACTTAATTATTTAAAAAATCTGTAGACTTGCTTACTGCTTTTTTACTCCTTACGTTCATTAAATACAGCACACAGGCCGAAATAACTTAAACAAAAATGTGATTCTAGTTGTAATCATTGAGCTGCATACAGTTTTCAATAAGTTTATCCCCTTCTAAATGATCAGACATAATCTGAGTGAGTGTCATGTCTCACAATAAGCCATAATCTTTATTTTTTCTTTCTGCCAAACCATTGCCCAGTAGATGGCGTTATTGACATCTGTAAATCTGTGTTTCGACTAAGACTTCAGTTGTTTATGTTGTTGGGCATTTTAATTTACTGAGTGATGCATTATGAAGAGTTAGAGTTGCATCATAAATAAAAAATAATGTATTAAAAAAGCTTTTCCAACCAGAATCAAATAATGCTTTTTGAACTGTTTAGGTAAACTTTTAAATAATAAATTCTCAATATATACTGTATATATTTCAAGAATTGAAGAAAGCAAACCATTTCCATATTCAGCACAATAAATTGAATCGATTATGCATAAACAAACATTGCGTAATCGATTAAATCGCATAGCAATTTTATGATTTTGAAAATTCTAAATAAAAACTTAAAACTTAATGACCAAGCAAAATGTGACCAACTAGAGAGTAGTTTTTGAGATGGACATCACAAACAGATGAGGTTCCTGATAGAGAAACCACACTGTAACAAGTAGCAAAAAAGATTATTTTAAAAGAATCACACACACAAACACAGACAAAATCGGTTCGATATCGTAGTATTTAATGCTGTATAATCTGCCCTTCACATCCATATTCAAGACATTACATGAGATATATACAGCATGTTCAATTATGTACATCTTGTTTCCAAAGGCAGAGTTCAGAAAGCTGCCAGGTTGGTAACAATGCGAAAGTCTGCGTGTTTCATCAGCGTGCGATCTCGGCCTTCAGAAAGTTGATAATCGTGCCGGAGTGGTGCTCACTGAAGATCTTTTTTTTAACAGTCACACAACCCTCACTGCCTCATTAATGAATCCTGGAGAACATTAATGATGTCAGCGATCCACCATTAAAACAGCAAAACAAGGCATGGATGGAAATCAGATAAACCGGGCATACCTTTTGTTTCTAGTGAAAAGTGCTAGAACTTAAAACTATCTCTCTTATTTATTATTTTTTTTAGAATTTCTTCAAGCTGATGTTTTTTATCACTAAACCCGCTCCGGTATAAAATCTGTAATAAAGTCATACACAACCATCTGCGCGTATTAGTATTTAGTTTTGAATTATTGTTGTTAATATTAGTTAAGTTTAGTGCAGAGTCTCGTCAAATACAGCGCACCCGGAGCTACGCTAATTTAAACGGGTCTGACATTTCTACATGGTTACGTTTTTTTTCCCGAAAGTCTGTTTTCTACATGATAATTAAAGTATATTCTATTATTAGATTAATAGGATATTAGATTATTAGATTATTCAGAATACTAAACAAAATCTTCTAGGGTTTCTTCACTGCTTCTTTTACATTATAACCTGGAAGACCTTTCCTAAAACAACAAAAAATATTTTTTAAGATAAAATTTTTTAAAAGCATTATGTGTAAAGTAGAGCAGTTTAAAACATAGAGTTGAGTGCAAAAGTTTGAACTACCCCTTAAAGTTTCGTTGGGACAAAGAAAAAAAAAGTAACAATTTATCTTAAAAAAAGAAATGTTTTTTTTAAACAAGTAAAAATACTAAATGTGTGTTGTGGAACAATACAAAACTAAAAATACTTTAAAATATAAGGAAAAATTAACATAGAATACTCGGATATAAAATTATTATAACAAAAAAAATAATCCATTATTTATATTTAAATAATGATTATTCTTCCAACATGAACGTCTTATCAAACACTGTTTTTGTTTTCTTAATAAAACAAACAAAAAAACATGTAAAAACACCTTAATGCAATCAGCAATAAAAGAAAAAAGACGCCTCTAAGAAAGATTGCATCTGTCAAATAAGTTAAACAACATTGTTTCTGTTAATAGGAAATTTCTTGAAAATGACAAAAATACGAAAAGTTTTTTCATAATAAATATTTGCTTTTTTTATTTACGTTTTTAATATCTGCATTCTTTTGTGTTCATACATAAAAATCTAATTATTTTTAACGACTCCTCACCACATTTCTAAATGTGCCACATTAGACATGCAATTATTCACATGTTTAGCTTTGTGAGATCTGAACTTGCACTACGTTTTTTAATTTATGCAAATAAGCCTCATTGTTTTGGATCTCAGTAAACCAGGACCAGAAATTTTCATATCTATTCATATAAAATGGCCTAGGGGTGAGCAAACTTTTGCACTCGGATGTAAGTTACAAGATTATCCATCATTTCAATCATACATACACGCATCATACTGTTCACTCATACTCACACATTCACACTAAAAAAGAAATATTGTAGATATGTGGTTAAGGCGTTCGCCCCAGATATTGCAGGTAGAGTTTAAGATCGTAAAAGCTGATGATAGAACGATAAAACGCATAAAACTTGAAAATGTATACGCAGTTAATTTAAGATTCAATGCTTAAAAAAAAACTCAACATGAAGAAATGTCTTTGGAAACCAAGAGTGTTTTGGTTCGAGTATCAGTTCATGAAACATAAAGATTCTGGAGGAAGTCCGCACTTTACGTGCAGCTGATATCAGTAGTCGGAAATACATGAAGTATTTTTATTTGAAAAAATCCGTCCTTTAGTCATTATTTTATTGAGTTGTGACTCGAGTCTCAAAACGTCCGCGGAAAGCCGATAACTGAGGCCTGACATGACACACACATAATGACACGGCGCTCCCGGGAAGAGCAGACACCACAAGTAGGACGTGGGCATGCTGTCCATTCCTTTCCTCCTCCCTCCCAAGAGAGAAAGAGGTTCATCGCCACTCCTCGGGTAAGACACAATGGTACATCCTACATGTCTTGGAACGGGGAAGTCGGAATGTTCAAACCCATTCCTGCATGGAGCGCTTGCAGTACAGTATGTGCCGCTTGGTGTCCTTGCGCTTGACTCGGAACACCGTGTGCAGTAGGACCATCAGGCATAGGGCTAGTACGCAGGGTATGGCGATGGCCACAGCCTTTTCGGTGCCACCCGTGCCTTCGGGTTTCCGCACGATATCCACGTCGTCATGCTCGTAATGCGGCGGCTCGTCGTCCAGCGGCGGCCTCCAATCCCAGTCGGTGTCGGAGGGCATGCCGTCACAGCCCATGAAATCTCGCAGAATGGACCTGGGGTATCCCGGTTCTACTCGCAGCCGCCGGTTGTTGAACTTCCAGTACTCTTTTCCCTTGTAGAAATACGTGAAGCCTGTGTGTTTTTTTTTACAAGGAAATTCAGGTGTTAATATTAATGACTATTCATTCTAGGACTAATAATTAATAACAAAAAAAAAAGAGATGATATATAATTACAAAGGGTTTGTTCAAGTCAAACTGGGGCTTGTGGGAAAAACTTCTAGTGGATGAAGTATTTCTTGAAGACTTTAACCAAGTACGGTAATGAGACTCTTAGCTGCAATAAAATATGTGAGTAATTAAGAATCCCAGACGATCCATGAAAATCAGTGGATAACTTGTCAATAACTTGCGGAAGAGACGCATCTGTCTGTGGGAACTGTAGACACAATTACACACCAACACCACTTGCACATTACAGGAACTTGTCTGGAAGTTATTGCCACATCCCCCGTCCAGTCCTGACCTGACCTCACTCAAAGCCATTTCCACATTGCATGTTTGGGATATTAAAGGGATTCCTGGGAGGCCAGCGTTTCAGACATGAAACAGGCAGTCTAATCATGGCTCCGGTGTACTAGGAAAACTTTCTACCGTGATGGTGTCCAAGCAATAGTGAAAAGCTGTGATAAGTGCATTAATGTAGCGAGGGATTATATAAAGAAATAAATGGAGTTTATTTACTCTAATACCTGTGTTTCTGTACAATCAAAAGTCCCGGTTTGACTTGAACGCCCCTTGTATATTACAAAAAAACATTATGTAATGAATAACATTCTTTAATTTTAACAAGAAAACACTTCTTATACTTATTTTTCGCCTTTGCTTTTAATTCCAAAACAACACAGCAGAGGTGATGTCTATGATATAACATCTGGAGTTAATATTTAGCCCAATGCATGAATGTTAATTTGATTTCAAATCTACTGCAACTACTTTTTCCTGAAGTGCGAAATTGTAGTGATAAGACTAGGTATCAAGTTGGGTTCAGCAACGGATTGAATGTGCGAAGACTGAAAGAAAAAAGCCCCACCGTTAGCCTTGTCCACAAAGGCACCCTGAGGAGAGTCTGGGATGCCCTTCCAAATAGTAATAGGTTTGGGATAACCAGGGTCCATACTCCGGATGTCCTCATTGTACCTCCAGTACCTGATCCAAAAGAGAAAGGATTCTTCAGAATAAAAATATACTACCTCTTACTAAACTTATCATCAATCAGATTCAAGAGAGATTTGGGAAACTGAGCTTATGAATCTAATATGTGATATTTTATTGATGCTTAATGACCTAAATAATGTTTTGCAAGCTTCCTTTGATAAGTCCTTTTCATGAGTCAGAACCTCTCAATAAACGAGTAACATGTTGAGAGTTGTTCAAAGACATTCAAAGGCTTGCTATGGCAACCATCTTTTAAAGCATTAGTGACTCAGATTTGTCTTCCTTGCTATTTAAGCCGAATGGTAACCATGTCGAAAATAGCCGGCAGGCTTGACTCACCTGTCCCCTTTGAAAAAATAGGTTTTGGCTACGTCCTCCCACCACACAGCCGTCTCGATGTTCTGAGATGGCATCCCACTGCCGAAAAGCGAGATGTCCTGAGGGTAGGTGGGCTGCAGAGTAGTGTCCTTAAACACCCAGAAGCGATGGCCTTTAGAAAGCGAGAGAAAGAAAACCCACCTTGTTCTTAATATATGTCCAAGAACGCAGAAATCTTGAAATGTCACCGAGCTGCAGTGTCAAATCTCGGGTCAACCTTCTGGCATTATAAATGAGCTCTTTTACCTGCAACCTGTTCTCTTAAGCTATCCTTGTTTAATATAATGAAGCTTAATTAAAACAAAGGGGGTTTCTTCAACACAAATGTGGTCTCACCTTTGAAGAAGACGAACTTTCCTTCGCTGTTCTCGTAGACAGCGTCGATCTTGGGGGGCAGCCCTTTCCAGAAGTAGCTGATCTGCATGGGGTATCCTGGCACCACTGAGTTATCACGCACCCTCCAGAACCACTGATCCTAATGAGAAAACGATTATACTGCATATCAATCAGAGGTGGGCAAATCACATAAATCTTGTACTTGAGTAAAAGTAGAGACTCCCTAGGGCAAATATTACTTAAGTACAAGTAGAAGTCCTCCAGTGGTATTCGTTAATCCCACTACTCATGCAAAGTACAGATTTGTAAAATATATAGTTGAGTTTATGGATCTCCATTTACAAAGAGGGATAGAGTAAAGAATCTGATTCTAATATCTACCTTAAAAACAAACAGCTCTTGCCGCAGAATGGCCAGCGTGTTGAAGCCTCCGTCGCAGATGTTGGGTTTGGAGTTGGGGTTGGAAGGTTTGGATTTCTGCGGCGGCCGATGAGGACGGCTCTGACGGTCGTGTTTCCGAGGGTCAGACGGAGGGTGCAGACGAGGAGGCGGCGCCGTCGTGAGCAACCGGGTCGGCTGAGGGTTCCTATCTGGAGGTCCTGGAATTATCAAGAGAATGCATTAAACTTCATTAGCTTTGTCTGCCTGGGTTATCTGATCACTGATATGGATAATGACCACGTGCCTCGTTTACTAATCAGGATATGCAGGAATTTATTCAAAAAAAATTGTTCACACCAGCATGAACATAAGGGATTCAAGCATGAACACAGGCACACTTAGATGCTTATTGAGTTTGTGAGCATGCTAAATA
This sequence comes from Clarias gariepinus, assembly GCF_024256425.1. Lineage (NCBI taxonomy): Eukaryota > Metazoa > Chordata > Actinopteri > Siluriformes > Clariidae > Clarias > Clarias gariepinus. The sequence continues at coordinate 21,929,312 of NC_071124.1, forward strand.
CAAATTAGCTGTGCCATAAATTTATGCACTAGGGAATTTAAGGCTGATTGGCATTTATCAACATGCAGTACGGTCGTGTACTGTAGGAAGAAGTTGGAAGAAAAAGTTTTTTTCTGTCTTTAAGTCAAATTAATTTTTCCTAACTACTGCACCTTGGTCAAATTCTGCTGTTTTTGAAATGGACTTTCTATCTTACAATCCATTTCATCATGTCCATTTGCACTTGGTGCTTGGGCCCTTTAAATTTGCAATTGTATAATTCATTGTTAGCTCTAAATAGTATAATGAAGTTCGAGAGGTGACAGAAAAAAAAACTTTTCTGATTTTAATTAGTTAATATACAGTGTACGATACTGTGCAAAAGTATTGAGCCCCCACATTTCACCATATTTTGCTTCTAAAGAGCCAAACTCCTTGTTTTTTTTATGTATTCGTGAGGACTAGTTCTCCAGCCGTCCTGAAAGACTTTCTTGTTTCTCATTTTTAGTCCAGTCCCTGGACCTGAGCAGTTTCAGAGGAACGTTGACCTATAAATCATTCAGGCATAAAAAAAACAAACATCGAAATTATGTTTGATATATACTGATTAGTACACTGGTGATGCTGAATGCTGAGTGGTTGGAACAAAGGAGAGGGGAAATGAGATTGCTGCTAAGGTCGTTACATTAAAAAAAAAAGTTCCATTAAATGCTTTAGGCACTTTGCAGCCTGTCGCAGTAAAACATTTGTTCCCATTTGTTTAATCATTTATTAAATATAATTTAAAGAAATGAATGGGGGCTCAAGATTTTTGCACAACACATATACAGTAATATATAAATATATACTGTATATATTCTTTTACCATAGATTTTCTGGATGCCTTGTAGATCGTCGTGAGGCAGTTTAAAACTCTCTGTATCCATGTACTGGTAGAAGGGGGCCATTATTGCAGTGGGGTCGTTGGAGTGCTCCAGGCCCAGGGCGTGGCCCAGCTCATGGACGGCCACCAAGAACAAGTCATTCCCTGTGATAACGTGCAAGGACATTTGAGCTGTATGAGCGCACTGAAATACACACTTAGACACACAAACACAGGGTAAATTATGGTAATGTTTACAAAAGCACGGCAGAGATAAACCTCTTTATGAATTATGGATGGATGAAAAAAAAGATATTTAATTTCAATTTCAGTATTATCAGGATACAGCTATTTGTGCATAATGATGCTATTCATACAAAACAAGCAAAGAAGAAAGTGTACAAGTAGGAAGTGTAGAAAGAAATCTTGCTTCCTGGTCTCGAAATTAAGCATTTTGTTCCACTGAATCATAATCCTGCTGCCACACCATCATTTCAAATCAATTCAATTTAATCCAATTTTATTTCTATAGCGCTTGTAACAATTGTCATCGCTGCAAAGCAGCTTTACACAATCAAAATCATTTTTATATGTATCTAATGTTAGCACTAGGTCCAAATAAATTAGGCGAACATTCAAGTATTAAACAGTGGTACCTCGTTATACGAATTTAATCTGTTCCGTAGGCTAGTCCTTAAGGCGAAAATTGTATTGCGAAACACATTTTCCCATAGGAAACAATGTAAATGCAGATAATCCGTTCCTGCCACCCAAAAATACTACCAATACTACCAATTTCACTATCACTAATCACTATAATCATATTTTTGGATATACATGTATTTTTGAAGACATGTAATTAAAGTAAAATATAAAACAAATGGACAGTAAATCTTACTTTATCTTAATTTATGATTCTACCTTAGCACCCGCTGCTTTAAAAATGGAACCATGTTGCTACGTCTTCACTAAATCTTGCACAAAATTCAAAAAATCCCACAAAGCTTTAAGTTAGAGTAAGCTTTGTTTGGCTTTCCACTGAAGCCAAAAAGTTTTGAATGGCTAAATTCCTAAATTCGGGGTGTTCGTATGCCGGGGTACCACTGTACTGTTGGGATAGTTTGACATGATCTAATAATTTCGTTTATAAGAACCTCCCATATGTCATGCATTATGGAAGATTATCAAGCTGAGCTACAGTATATGAGAAATAATAATGTATGATTTATGAATCAAGGTTGGCTACACAATTTGAACATTTTACGGACGATCATTACCCAAAATCGAAAGTGTTAAACTAGAGAGATTAAGATTACCAGTGAAATTGCTGGCTAGAACCCTTAACAAAGCCTTGAATACCAAACATTCAGAAGTCCATTAAAGTCAACCTCATGTGGCGATAAAAACCGTATCGGAGTGAGCGAGCACGTCAGAGCTTTATCTGCCTCTCAGTCAGACGGCAGTACAAAGCCTAGTTGTCAGTATCCATTATGGCCATGATAGAGATGTTCAGCACAGGCACAGGAGCATCGTAAAAGCCCTTTTCGTCCAGCCAGACTAGTTATTATGGCTCACGGCACAATGAGAATCTGATTACCTCCCGGGTAATGGACGTGCATTACAAACAACAACACGCTTCTGTCAATTTCGCCATACAAACGTATACTCACTCGGAAGCACAAGCACACGCGGTCAGACAGACAGAGCGGTTACACGGCCACAAACGTAAGCAGGATGGCTGAACATATAATGTAATCAATCATCCAAGACATCTTTAGCATCTGACGTTAGATTATTTTTGATTTCAGGTTACTGCAGCTAAGTGATAGAAATAACTCTCATCAGCTAATGGTCCTCATGGTTTGCATCTTTATATGCAAACAAAACGTCCTATACAGTCCTATATATGGTTTTTTAAGATCATCATATTATTTTTTACATATCATCATAACCATATGCAGAGGTGCGAAAACCAATTGTTAATAAACGAAATAATCAAGTTTCTACTGTTAAAGTAAATTAAATAGACTTAAGAATAAAATGTAAATTGGAACAAAAAGGAAATTTATTATAGGGAACTGAAGGACACTAGATGTGAAGGACTTGCATTTGCTTTTCAATAATAAAATAAAACGAAGGATCTAATTATCATTAAATAGTAATCGCACCAACACCTTGGCTTGTTGTTTTCATTTGGAGCATGTCTTTAAAATTGCTTTCTTTTTTTTTTTTTTAGAGAAATGTTAGTGACTCTGTATAACGTTACACTGTAAGGCTAAGGCCTGGTAAATATGGTGTTAAAGCGTGTCGAAGTGGTGGTAGTGGTATAACCCTAATCGTAAAGCCAAGTTGCCCAATCAGAAACGTGAAAAAAGTCACTGCTTGTGTTTGACATCGGAAATACTGTCATGGCCAAAAGTATTGAGATAAAAAGTAAAATTCAATGTTTTAATGCCATTCTCATTTTTTTTTATTTCAGTTCAAATAATAAGAATAATATCTCATTATATGCAATCAAGCTGGTCTACAACAACCAATATTAAGTTTAAAGTCCTTTACTCTTTAAAACCTACTGGATCTATCAGGACATAGAGACAGAAAGACGTCTGCAGTACTCTAGTGCCACTTGCTCAATCCATCCCTGCTTGTTTGCTCCCAGAAGATCATGCAATAAATTTGTAGGAGAAGTTCGTAATTCAGTATAGTGTCAGTTCCATAGTTTTAGCCTTTATCATGCAGAGGTAATTTACCCAGCTTCAGAAGGTAAAAGTCCTGCACATCTAGTTTCTTCCATCCATTAACTAATATAGGGAGTTCTAATTAACAGTGTCATCCAGATTGCTACAGTACACTGATGTGGAGTGGAATGACTTGCACAAACAAACAACAAAAAGCCCCTAACCTGCCGTTCTCTCACCATCATGGTTGGGGTTGCCCAGGGTCCAGGGTTCATCAGAGTCGAAATGCGTATCGCCTCCTATCCCAGGTCCAGGGAAGTATGCGTGAGCCAAGAAGCCTCCTTCTCCATCAAACGGAGAACTGTCGCCGTGGAAACCGGATGCGAAGATAATAGTGATGTCGACATCACGTTTACCGCTCTCCAATGCGCTGTAGGGGACAGCTTCGAAGTTCAGCGGCGTAACGCTCTGCCAAACATCAAATGCCCTCCGGATGGCTTCGTGAGTCTCCCGTGCGCCCACCTTAGGGGTCACATTCTTAATACTGAAGAAAAAAAACAAAACAAGACATGTTACACTACTGTATGCTATGATTATGACTACCCTGCTCGTTAGAATCGATGACCTACATTTGATTTTCAGCACATAAAATCCTTTTTATGTAAGAATAAGGGCTTCTGCCAAATGCAATAAATGAGTCATTATTAGATTACGTGGCATGTCTGCCACACAAGTCACTATGTATAAGCTGTTTCCATGGAAACAATAACATTTCAGAAAGAGGGCATTAATGATAACCTATTGTTCATGTTACAGACTGTCTAACCAGTCAGAATTATCTGGTCTGTGATATAAAAACGTTTTATCTGACACTAAACGTCCAAGAAACAAATTCCGGGATCTGTGCATTGCATTACTATCTTGCACTTGGATTTGATTTCTGTAATGTAATGTAAAGTAATGACACTAATTTCATATCTCATATCTAAGAAGTATAATTTGGAAAAGCTAAAGATCTTATGAGATTCAGTATTAAGCCACAAATAACTCATGATTTCTTGTAACCTAAAGCACTTTGTGTTTAAGTGCTTTTTGTTTGAACATCAAAGGATGAAAATGTATGATAAGGTTGCTCCATTTTAGTTCAGTCCAGCCTTTATTTTGTCATGTATACATTACTGCATGAAATTCTTTATTCTTTGCATATCCCAGCTTTATTAGTAGGCTGGGGTGAGAATGCAGCGTCAGCCATTATACGGCGCTCCTGGTGCAGACAGGGTTAAGGGCCTCACTCAAGGGCCCAACAGCGGCAGTCGGGCGGAGCTGGGGCTCGATCTTCCGTCGTCTTCCGATCAGTAACTCAGAGGCTTAACACACTGAGCCATGATCATCATTCATCGCTCGACAAGCACTAAATGGAATAAATAACCCGCTTCTAATCATGTCCATAAGGAATAGCTTAATGTAAGAAGGATCAGTTATAAGGTCACTCAAAACACTTCCATCTTAGATATGACACATTCCCATTCGCTTTAAAACAGGTGCACAGGTTATTGATTTTCGCTCCCTTTTTTTTTTAGCTTCTGACCAAGGACTGGTTTCTTATTTCCAAATCGTTATTATAACCATTAAAAAAAAAAAACACCAGCACAAAAGGCCAAGCACCTGCACACAATTCATAGTGGCCTATTAAAATGATGGATTGCCTGAACACAGAACAAACAGAAAAGTGTTTTTTTTTTTTCATTTACAACCTGCAATTTCTAAAAACTCAAAAGTGAACTTTGGGAAGTGGCAGCTTCGCTGAACTTTGCACCACGAAGGCTTTATCTCTCGCTGACAGACAGGAAAAAAGCCGAAAATCTCCTCCGACTCGTTCATTCACTTCTATCTCTTTCTCTCCCTCTCTCGTTAAATAGTCGTCAACAGCTGCCAGACCTCGGCCTCATTTACGTTCCATTTGCGTAGGCGGTTCGTCAATTACCAAAAAAAAAAAAAAGGCAGCAGATTTGAATAAATCATTTTCTGTTATCGCCTGCTGTAACCAGGCAAGTGTAAATTGAGGTGAGAACACCCTCCATTTCCCTTCAAAGAATAATCTTCAGGAAATTATGAAGCCTAAAGTCACTTCTGGAAGTTATTTTATGCTTGAGTATATCTCCACTGCGGTGTGAAGTATTGTTTAGACAGGACAGGTCCTCCAAAGGTGGTGGCGTGGCAATTTATACCAAAGAACATCTTAAGTGCTCAATTGCCTTATCTAAGTCAGTTCCCAAGAAATTTGATTTGCTTGTTCCAAACATTGAATTCATTAATAATTTTACTTTGTCAGTGGCTGGCTGCTAGCGCCCTCCATCAGCCTCGGCCTGTACCCTGACGACATTGTCCAGCCCCCATTGATCAAAACTGAATTTGTGCTCCTTGGTGATCTAAACTGGGATATGACTAAACCACCCGATAAAGTCATTCAACAATTTGATGCACTAATCTCTTTCCCCACTTGGTATGACACCAAATCTATAGACAAGGCTACGTTGATTGATATCATTTTAACAAACTCTCCTCATAAGTATTACTCTGGGGTATTTTGTTCTGATATTAGTGATCCCTGTTTTACTGCATGTTTTCCAAATGGCTGCTCCATCAAGAGACCGACTCGATTCTGTTGCAAACGTGCTTTGATCATCAAGCTTTTCTACACGACATGGCAGATGTTAACTGGTCTAGAATCAGTCTGGTTCCAACTGTAGACGACTGTAAGTTTTTTAGGGCTGTTGTTGATCAACATGACCCAATGAAAAGACTCAGAGTAAAGGATCGACATAGTCCTTGGTTTACCTCGGAGCTTACTGTGCTTTTACAACAAAAAAATACTCTTTGGCACAAGGCTCGACACTCCCGATCCCCAGCAGATATTTTGATTTTCAAGCAGCCTTAGAAATAAATCTTTACAAGCCATTCGCAAGGCTAAAACAGACTATTTTAAGAAGCAGTTTTCTCTTAGTAGCTCTGATCCTAAAAAATTCTGGAATACGATAAAGGAGATGGAAAATAAACCATCTTGTAAGCTACCTCCTTCACTCTACTTAAAGAACACTGTAGGATCAGACAAGAAGCATATGTTAAAGCTTCTCAATAAGCATTTTACACCTTCTGGTTTAACCCTTGAATCATCCAATTCGGTTTCATCACCTACAGTATAAGTCGTATTCATTGCTCTACTGTATCTCCCCCAACTCTCCCTCATCTTATACTACTTCCCTCCTCCTCCCATAGTTTCATTTTGCGGTGCTTTTTAGAGGAGGAGGATCTGGATGAATTGCTCAGGCTAGATTCCAATAAATCTGGATCCTGTCTTTTTTAAAATTGCTGCCTCTATTATTGCTGTTCCCATCACAGATATATTCAATTTATCTTTACACACAGGGCAAATCCCTCGTGCTCGAAAGTCAGCGTTAGTGTTCCCTCTTTTTAAGGGTGGTGATTGATCAGATCCCAATTGTTACAGGCCCATTTCTGCTTTGCCATGTATCTCTAAGGTTTTGGAAAAACTTGTAAATGGTCAACTCACTGAATACTTGGAATGTGTATATATATGTATGTATGTGCGTGTATATATATATATATACATATATATTCCTGATTTCTTATTCTTTTGCATGTTTGTCACACTTAAATGTTTCTGCTCATCAAAAACCGTTAACTATTAGTCAAAGATAACATAATTGAACACAAAATGCAGTTTTTAAATGAAGGTTATTTATGTTATTAAGGGAGAAAAAAAACTCCAAATCTACATGGCCCTGTGTGAAAAAGTGATTGCCCCCCTTGTTAAAAAATAACTTAACTGTAGTTTATCACACCTGAGTTCAATTTCTGTAGTCACCCCCAGGCCTGATTACTGCCACACCTGTTTCAATCAAGAAATCACTTAAATAGGAGCTACCTGACACAGAGAAGTAGACCAAAAGCACCTCAAAAGCTAGACATCATGCCAAGATCCAAAGAAATTCAGGAACAAATGAGAACAAAAGTAATTGAGATCTATCAGTCTGGTAAAGGTTATAAAGCCATTTCTAAAGCTTTGGGACTCCAGCGAACCACAGTGAGAGCCATTATCCACAAATGGCAAAAACATGGAACAGTGGTGGACCTTCCCAGGAGTGGCCGGCCGACCAAAATTACCCCAAGAGCGCAGAGACAACTCATCCGAGAGGCCACAAAAGACCCCAGGACAACATCTAAAGAACCGCAGGCCTCACTAGCCTCAATTAAGGTCAGTGTTCACGACTCCACCATAAGAAAGAGACTGGGCAAAAACAGCCTGCATGGCAGATTTCCAAGGCGCAAACCACTTTTAAGCAAAAAGAATATTATGGCTCGTCTCAATTTTTCTAAAAAACATCTCAATGATTGCCAAGACTTTTGGGAAAATACCTTGTGGACCAACGAGACAAAAGTTGGACTTTTTGGAAGATGCGTGTCCCGTTACATCTGGCGTAAAAGTAACACAGCATTTCAGAAAAAGAACATCATACCAACAGTAAAATATGGTGGTGGTAGTGTGATGGTCTGGGGTTGTTTTGCTGCTTCAGGACCTGGAAGGCTTGCTGTGATAGATGGAACCATGAATTCTACTGTCTACCAAAAAATCCTGAAGGAGAATGTCCGGCCATCTGTTCGTCAACTCAAGCTGAAGCGATCTTGGGTGCTGCAGCAGGACAATGACCCAAAACACACCAGCAAATCCACATCTGAATGGCTGAAGAAAAACAAAATGAAGACTTTGGAGTGGCCTAGTCAAAGTCCTGATCTGAATCCTATTGAGATGTTGTGGCATGACCTTAAAAAGGCGGTTCATGCTAGAAAACCCTCAAATAAAGCTGAATTACAACAATTCTGCAAAGATGAGTGGGCCAAAATTCCTCCAGAGCGCTGTAAAAGACTCGTTGCAAGTTATCGCAAACGCTTGATTGCAGTTATTGCTGCTAAGGGTGGCCCAACCAGTTATTAGGTTCAGGGGGCAATTACTTTTTCACACAGGGCCATGTAGGTTTTAATAAAAACCATTATTTAAAAACTGCATTTTGTGTTTACTTGTGTTATCTTTGACTAATAGTTAAATGTGTTTGATGATCAGAAACATTTTGTGTGACAAACATGCAAAAGAATAAGAAATCAGGAAGGGGGCAAATATTTTTTCACACCACTGTTTATTTTTTTTTATTTTTTTTTCGTAAGTTTGTTTATATTTCTTAAAAATTTTTATTTTTATCAGTTCCCCCATTTCCCCCAAAAGGCTCAGCTTTTGCCAGACCACAGATGTAAATAAGAAACCTGTTCTTAATCTGTCTTGCCTGGTTAAATAAAGGTAAATAAAATCAAATAAAAGTATTGGAAAGGAGTCAAGGATTTTGTGACAAGTGAACACAATCTGCTTTAAATGTCCTTTAAATGTTTGCTGGTCTTCGGGTAGCATTGTGACTTTTGTAAATTACGAACTGAAATAAGGACAGAACGTCATGCAGAGATTTATTTATCATGGTGCAAAGAAACAAACAGGAACAATGAACATGGACTTGGGCTTGAGCTACAAAGGGCCATCATAAAATTCTTATTATCGTATAAATGTGAGAAGGAACGTGAAAATATTTGCCCAAATATGTCTCTGGAAATGAGTACGTTCATGAACATTTCTTCTTTAAATGGCACTAGAGGGTAAAAACCAAAATGGTGCATCCAGTTGAAAAATTGAAGTGCGCCTTCTTCATAACAATGCGACTTGGAGGATGAAATTCAACTTGAAGGGCAATTGAAGGGCAACTTTGCTACACGTGGCAACTTGGTGGTGCTGGGGCTCGATCCTGAGACTAGTAGTCCAATGCATTAACCATCGAGTTTTAACTATACACATCTGGCCTTGATCGTGGTACCTTTCAAATGGTAGTCCAATGCATTAACCACTGAGCTACCCCTAACACTAAGTAAAAACATACCCAATAGTAAAAACATAAATACGGTCCTAACCTAAACTTGAGTCCAAATGTAACTAAGGTCAAAACATGAACATCTGATTACATGCTTTCCAAAGAGGCCAAACCTGTTAATTATTAAATTCAAGTGTTTCACTCAGGTCCCTTATCCCCAGTGAAGGGCAATCTTAATGCTTCAGTATACCAAGACATCTTGGACAATGCTTCACTTCCAACTTTGTGGCAACAATTTGAGGAAGACCCTTTTTTATTCCAACATGACTGTGCCCCAGTACACAAAGCAAGGACAAGGTTTGATGTTTGAAGTTTGAAGTTCGGTGTAGAAAAAAACAAAAATTTGTGCACGTTTGAGGTCTGTTTATTGAAAATGTAACATTTTATTTTATTTCTGATCAAAAGAACGAAATGACTCAAAAAAGAAAGATTTGTTCATTTTGATGAACGAGATTTAAAGAACCGAGTCACTAAAATGATCCAACCTTCCCATCACTACTGCACCTGAGTCAATTGTTCGATGAGACTGGTGTGTTATATGTGTTATAGATAGGGTACATTCAGCGAATATTGCCTTTTTGCTTGGTTTCTGCTCATTAACTGACCCCCTAGAAAATGCAGTCATCATCATTTTCTGCAACAGCTTCAGTTACTTTTTGTGCTGCCTTTGTATGACACACTGCTGCAAAGTGAACTGCACATCATGCATTTTTTTTTTTTGCTTTTTGCAGGATATTGTTCACTTCCATCATGATTGTGTATGTTCTTCTTTTTCATCTTTCAGTTCATATTTTTGTGTTGCGAGCATCTTTCTAAACGATTTGATGTCATCCACGCAATCGGAGCTGCTCGCTCGCTCTGAATTCTTTTTCAGTTCAGAGTGTCTAACCAGTTCAACGGTGGACTGCAATGCAAGATTGCTTTTCATTTGTAATTTCTGTGAGACGTGGTGCTGTGAATGCCAATCACTATGCAGTCATGCATCTGCCCTACTTTCTGACTTATCAAATCGCAATTTTCAGCTAGGTTTCTTCCACTTACTTAGGGTTCCGGGTTTGAATTCTAAATAGCGTTAAATGGAAAGCTGGTGCGCTATGTAGGAGGGGGGGTACAATCACTTATTCAACACACCAAGTAGTGCTCTTGATTAAGGGCTATTACAGAAAGATTTGGGATTCAGCCTCGTGTTAGAAGCCAGTTTGCTTTGTATCTTGCCTTAGGCATAAATAAAATGACACAGAGGTAATTTAGAACGTATTAGAAGCAATTATAAAGTGTTGTTTATCTTTAGATAGGTTGTCTTGCTGAAAGTGCCTACGTGACTGGTTTTGAATGTGAGTTCTTCTACGTAATTTCACGGCAAGCTGCAACCGACACTAATTAACTGTAATTACATTGTATTGCAATTGCAGAACACCAGTGATGTAAACTAATATGTATAGTTAAACATCGCAGTGCTGTTATTGTCTATTATCACCACTAGTAGAATGGCTCTCATCTTTAAATAAATGAATGAAAAATTGAAAGTAGAAATAAAATGAACAGCAATTAATTTTTAATATAACAGCCAAGTCATATTTTATTACCTATGTTTACATTTAGGCATGTTGGCGGACACCCTTATCCAAAGTGACTTACATTTTTGTCTTGTTATATATCTAAGCAGTTGTGGGTTAAGGGCCTTGCTCAAGGGCCCACCAGTGGTAAGTGGTCATGGGGCTTGAACCTGGGGCCTTCTGAACTGTAGGCCCATGGCTTAACCACTGAGCTACCCCTGACCCCACGCCTACAGTATATACAATATAAGTATTCGCTTGTCTGCCTTCACATGCATATGTACTTGAGTAACATCCAATTCCTAATTCATATAGTTTAATATGATGTTGGCCACACCCCCTTTGCAGCTATAACAACTTCAACTTTTCTGGGAAGGCTTTCCACAAGGTTTGGGAATGTGGTTATGGGAAAAAACAAAGGTTTTCTATTAGATTAAGGTCTGGACCAAAATGACTGTGCCCGAGTGCACAAAGCAAGATCCATAAAGACATAGATTAGTGAGTTTGGTGTGGAAGAACTTGACTGGCCCAAACACAGAGCCCTGACCTTAACCCCATCGAGCATCTTTGGGATAAATTGGAACAGAGTTTGCAAGCCAGGCCTTCTCGTTCAATATCAGTGCCCGACCTCATAAATGCTCTACATAATGAATGGGCACTGAGGTTGGACGAGAAAGCCTGGCTCGCAATCTCCGTTCCAGTTCATCCCAAAGATGCTCGATGGAGTTAAGGTCAGGCAAAAAAGCACTATATCAATAAAATTAAAATGAATTTAATTGATTATACACAAATATAAAATGTTTACCTGTATGTGATGTGTGTACGCTGCCACTTTTGGCCTGTGAGCGCATAGCGTCGAGTCCGTGTCTGTGAGCCTGACTGTCTCCTGACCTGATCCGGGACTCCACATCTGGGCTTCTTCATCCACCTGTGAGAAACACCAGGATCATTAACAGTACTGTAGTAAGATGAAGTTTCTCTGCTTATTACTTATTCACGATTATTTCAAAAGTTCAAATGAAACTATTATTAAGTTATCACCTCTTGTCGATCCCTGGAAAACTAACAAAAGTCATATTCCTTAAAAATCTTTACAGACTCTAAATATTCAGACTCTAAATATACAGCTGCGTGAAATGCATCTTTTAAACCATCGACCCCGGTATCAGTATTCTGAGAAGACGGACACACACGAGTGTTACGGGAACCGACTGACTGATTTGCGATGCAACTAGCAGCAAAAGATGCTGAATATCATTTCAGAGATCTAAGCTTTGAAGAGATTGTGAAATGCTCTCAAGGTTAAAATATCGATCGCTAGCAGGGTTTTGCTGTGTGTGTTCAGAGCTGGTCGTTACTGGCTACTCAGCGATTTTATACACTTTGGTCTGCCACTTCAATGTGCCATCAACGTATTAATAAAACAGCTCCGATACACTTATAGACCAATGAATATATATATATATATATATATATATATATATATATATATATATATACAAACAATTGGCTTTTAAATCCCTGAGTTTAACACCAAAGCGTACATATGAGTCATGCTGTAAGTGCATGCTTTCTAAACGGTACATCCTGTTCTGGGACTATAACATGACTCAGAAAGTAGATGACTAAGCTAATGATGATACCTGTGCATGGACAAAATGTCACATTTGACAGAAATCTGGGTTTTAAGTAGAATTTATTAATTTCACAGTATGTTTAAATATCTTATCATGCTACTTGGGTTAATGGTTAGCACGGCCGGCTTGTTCTCCCTGTGCTTGGTGGGTTTCCTCCGGGTACTCCGGTTTCCTCACACAGTCCACAGACATGCAGATTAGGCTAAGTGGTGTTCTCAAATTGCCTCTAGTGTGTAAGTGTGTGTGTGAACTGTATATGTGCCCTGCGATTGATTGGTGCCCTGTCCCCACCCTATCCCCTACTGTAAGTCTCCTGGGATAGGCTCCAGGCCCCACCCGCAACCCTGTATACAGGGTAAAGCGGTATAGACGGTGAGTGAGTGAGTTACATAACCACAATTTAGAAACGTGCCGAACAGAAAAGCTTTTCATAACACACAATGCATGAGACAGACAGACCGCAGCAGTACAGACGACACCTCTGTCAGCCAAAAGCAGGAGGATACATCAAGTATAGGTTCACACAAACTGGATAATGGAATGCTGGATAAAGACCAGACATCATGTGCAGGGGTAAAGTGGCTAATCAAGCTTAAAAAATATAGAGTAAGTTGATGTATATCAAAAAACAACATCGGGACAACAGTTGGTTAAATACAGACTGATAAATACACTGATCAGCCACAACTATAAAATCTCCTGCCTAATACTGAGTAGGTTCTTCTCGTGTCATTAAAACAACTCTGAATCATCAATGCGTGGACTCCACAAGACCTCTGAATGTGTGTGTGTGGTATCTGGCACCAAGGTTTTAGCAGCAGATCATTTCAGTCCTGTAAGTTGTGAGTGCAGCCTCTATGGATCAGACTTGTTTGTCCTGCACATCCCACATACGCTCAATCAGATTGAGATCTGGGGGATTTGGAGGCAAAATCTACTCCTTAAGCTCTTTGTCATGTTCCTCAAACCATTCCTAAATGAGGGGGCATTATCCTGCTGTGAGAGACCACTGCCAACAGGGAATAATTGGTTTGCGAAAATGTTTTGTAGGTGGAACATGTCAAAGTAACATCCACATCCGTTTTTCAGCAGAACATTGCCCAGAGCAACATACTGTCTCCACCAACATGCCTTCTTCCCATAGTGCATCCTGGTGCCCAAGGTACCTGGCCGTCCGCATGATGTAAAAGAAAACGTGATCCATCAAACCAGGCTACCTTTTTTCAGTGCTCCATGTCTAGTTCTGATACTCACAAGGCCATTGCAGAAGCATACAGCCATGGACACGACTCGAACCAAAGCTGCAATGCATTGTGTTAGTTCTGACACCTTCATATCATAACCAGAAATAACCTTATCAGCAAATTGTGCTACAGTAGCTCTTATTTGGGATTGGCCGACACTGGCTAGCCTTTACCTCCAATGCAAATGAATGAACCTTGGATTCTGGCACCAGTTCAGCGCTTGCCCCTTCCTGGACTACTTTTGGTAGGTACTAACCACTGCATACCAGAAGAGGAACTCCTTCTGCTCAGAAGACCTGCTGTTTCTGTGCTGGAGATCCTTTAACCCAGCTTGTTAACCATCACAATGTGGGCCTTGGTAGTTAAAATCTTTCAGATCCTTATGCTTGCCCATTTTTCCTGCTTCTTGCATGTCAACTTCAAAAACTGACTGTTGCCTAATACACCACTTTATCATTTTAATGTCTGGGCATACTGTAAATAGCTGCAAAAACCTTCGGGGTGTCTCATGGATTTGCTTTCAGTACTCACTCTATAGTGCTGAGGTCTAACTGTCCTGTGACGTTGAGGCCGTAGACACGCTGCATGGAGGCGATGGCTGACTGCATGGTCACGGCCGAGCGCAGGACGGCCATGTTGGGCTGCGTCAGCTGGAGGTAGCCGTACCTCTGTAACCAAACCTGGTAATGAAAGAGGGGAAAGAAATGGTAAGAAAATGTTTTTGAGATTATGTAGCAAGATCTTGTCTAACCAAAATCTAACCAAAATCTTAATCTTATCACATGCAAGTCTGCATCATTAAAACCATTATTCTAACCCTAAGGCTCTCTTCATCTCAAAGCGGAGTGTTTTGTTGATTTGCGATGCATCCTTTCCTACACGTCAGGCTTTGTGACGGGAATAAATTGTTGTCTATTTGCACTCATGTTCCTGTGACACTTCCGTGATTAAAAATGGTGTCATCATTCACAGCTTCTTTCACAGGCTGAAAATAAGATTTTAGGGGTTAGAAGTTAGCTGGGCATTTCATCCAACTCAAGACACATTGAAGTTTGGAGGTAATTTTAAATGAATACCAATCAATGATAAACGAATCATTTCCATTGATCATGTTGATATTCCTCCGCATGATTTATGAAGTTATTGATTGCGTCTCCTACTGTATAACAGCTGCTCTGACAGGAGTCTGTCCTGAATTAAACCTAAAGAGGATTATGTTCTCATTTTATAATGTTAGTAATATTCTTTATAAACGTTATGCAGTAACTATTACACAATATGGTAGAAACGTTGGGGGCTAATAATAAATAAATAAAAATGTGCTGACATTAATAAAGTTAGCATTAACATTCTTTAAAGATGTATTCTGTATCTTGTAATCATAATAACATGAAATACATGAAACATACCATGCTGAATAAAAATCTTATTTTTGGATTTTGGACTGTAAAGGTACGATTGTGGCTTACGCCAGGTCCCGGGTTCAATTCCCGCCTTGGGACATGCAGATTATGTTAATTGGCGTTCCCAAATTACCTGTAGTGTGTGAATGAGCGTGTAAGTGTATGCAATAAAGATGATTTAGATTAATGGAAGTAACAGTCCTGCTTTGACATATCCAGAACTTGAACTGAAAACTGAATTTATTATTTAATATTATTTAATGTAAGGTATGCAACGTGCATGACTAATCATGTGATCACACAAACTTTCAAACTGCTGTTCTATAAGAACTCTTCTTTGATTAAAAAGCGTTTTTTTTGTTTCTTCGCTACGCCTTTCAGAAATATCCATGAAATGTTCGCTTTTTCTTGAAAAACTCTTGTTAATTTATCCTCTTGAGACCTTCTCATAATAGAACATACATTTTCTCCTCTCTACAGTGTATACATATCCATGTGCGATCCTTATATAAGGGCTGTTAGACATAATTCCTTGCCAGACTTCTTCTGTTTGAAGACATTGATTAAGTTCATAGCTATCAGGTGATAATAAAGAGAAACACTAAGGAGGTTATTCAGGAGGTTAACACATTTATTTTTCTGGCAAGCTTTTTGTGTTAGGTTATACAAATCCTTTAGACTTAACATAACGAATCATTATTTAAAGATTCAGCTGTTTTCTAGCTTTGAGTTAGAGATACAGACTGGACACATCTGTACAGTAAGTCAGGACGAATGTTTTGGGTCTTAGTGCAATACTGTATACGGTGGCCCTCAAGTACATGACACGGAATTTCCCAAAACAAATGTTCAAAAAAACACTA
Organism: Clarias gariepinus; assembly: GCF_024256425.1. Lineage (NCBI taxonomy): Eukaryota > Metazoa > Chordata > Actinopteri > Siluriformes > Clariidae > Clarias > Clarias gariepinus. The sequence goes on from NC_071124.1 coordinate 21,945,521, forward strand.
AAACATTTTTTCAAAACTCAACCAGTTTGTACAAAGCACAATCACAATGCATAAAAAGCAACCACATTTCCCCAAAAACACATCAACATTTTCCCAAAAAGAACCGCATTTTCCAAAACACAACCAATCAAAAACAACAATGGGCTCACTATGTTTTCCATAATATTGCAACTTTGTTGTTTTTTGTGAAATGGTTTTGTCTTTCATAAATTTATTTTAGCATTCTTTGCAAATGTGATTGTGTTTTGTTAAATGTTTTTTTGTTTCATAAACGTTTCCGTGTTATGCGAAATTATATTGTATTTTGTAAAATGTTGTTGTGTTTTGTAGGATCACCAAAAAATGTGATTTTTGTTTTATGTCAGAATTATTCTTTTTTTTTTTTAGAACAATAAAAATAATAGGCGGCATGGTGGCTTGGTGATTATCACTGTCGCCTTGCACCTCCAGGGTGCGGGTTCGATTTCCGCCTTGGGTCTGTGTGCATGGAGTTTGCATGTTCTCCCCATGCTTGGTGGGTTTCCTCCGGTTTCCTCCCACAGTTCAAAGACATGCAGATTAGGCTAACGGTCGTTCCTAAATTGCCTGTAGCGTGTGAAGGATGCGCCCTGGGATCGGCTCCAGGACCCCCATGGCCCTGTATACAGTATACAGTATAAAGCGATATAGACGATGAAAGAGTAGAATAATAATAAGCGGTTTCTTTTATTCTATTACCTCAGACTCCCAACATAGGCAGATTCGCAGGTTTGTTTTAACTCTTTCAGCTGAATATTAAGAAGTCCACTTGCATTTACTGCATGAATAATATATTATTTTCTTTTTTGTCCTAAGTAGAAATTTACTTTTGGAGCTTGAGTTAATAGAAACGCTTCCATGGAAACAACATCTGAGTTCAGCATCTGAGCCGCATGTTGGTGTGAATTAATTCATGTGCTTTCATCACCTGAGCAGAAGTTTGATGTTGCTTTCATTAATCGAATCTAAAAACAACATTCAGTCCTTATTCACCTGAATAGCATATGTGTGGCCTCCTCTTTAGATCCAGTGCTGAAATTTTTTTTTTTTTATATAATGTTTTTTTTGCTATTTGAACGGGAAGAAAAGAATCTTATGTATATGGATGAATCTACTATTCTACGGTAGGTAATGTACAGAATCAGCAACTAATCAGACATAACAGACCCTATCATTTGAAATAAACATGCTTTTTTTTTTCCCGGGCGGATTTTAATCACATCCGGTGTGACCAGTTCATCAGTCAACAGGTAAACGTGACTTTAATAAGCCTTTAATGTATTTAAAACCTGCCACGGCCGTAATGTCAAATCAATACCGAACTACGCCATAAAACACAGAATGAGCCAATGTTTCCAAGACTTGACTTCTAGTATCGATTAACGTCCTCCTCCGGAGAGGCCTGATGCCCTGAGGATGTTATTAAAACACCAACATTTGTGCAGAAACCAAGGCTGAAGGATCGTTCACTTCTTCTGTTCGAAACAGCCTCACGTCCAGGATGGGATCAATTAGGCTCGGTTTCTTCAGGTACAAGGCAACTTCGCGATGATGCGCTTTCTGTTTTTGCCCTCAGACTTGCACGTTTTTTCTGCGTCATCATTACAACGAACCTACTGAACTGAAAAAGCTCACTGAATGTTGTGCAATCTGTGGCAGGCGGTTTGATCCTCAAGCTGACGTTGCTGCCAAAATGCTTTAAATAGCGCGTCAGGAGGAGACGCAAGCTCTCTATCGGTGAAGATCAGGAGTAGTTCCAAAGAGGACAAACACTCAGATCATTCTGCACATCAAGAGGACGTGTTTGCAGATCATACTGAGCACATTATGACATTAATTAGTAAGTCGATATTTTTCCACTTCTATAATTAGGTTTCATTTGCGCATTTCGATTGGTCCACTCGGGTTTTAATTCTCTATCGACATCAGCAAGAACAACACATCCGACATTTTTCCGCTTCTCTCCTGACTCCTGACGTTCCCGCAGGTTTTGCAAGTCATCATTTAATTCATCCTGCTGAGTCGGAGCAAACTTCTTATCTGGAGAAAGTGGAAATGGAACACTGTGTGCCTGAGTAATGAGGTGATGCTGGTAACTATGCATCAACTTTAATCTAGCTTTGACAGTTAAATTAGCCGGACTGCACCGAGATAAGAGTGCAGCTTCTTCAGAAATCATTTATTCTACTCGGTTAGTTTGGGCTTGAGCTAAGAATTCAGCTCACTGTAATGTAATATAATAGAATATGCTGTTTACATAAAGGAGCACGCCAAAGAAAAAAGTGGGTCATTTTTGTGTAAATCTTCGTCCTTACCTGAACTTACAGTACTCACTCACTCACTTATCGTCTACACCACTTTATCCTGTATTCAGGGTAACGAGGGGTCTGTGACTCCGGGCAAGAGTGCAGGGTACACCCTGGATGGGGTGCCAATCCATCGCAGGACACAACACCAAGCCTGATCTGCATGTTTTTGGACTGTAGGAGGAAACCGGAGTACCCGGAGGAAACCCACCAAGCACAGGGAGAACCCTGTCGCCTTGCATCTCCAGGATACTGGTTCGATTCCCACCTAGGGTCGGTGTGCTTGGTGGTACTTCCGTCCTGAAGATTAGGCAGATTAGGCATGCTAATAGGTGTTCCCAAATTGCCCTGCGATGGATTGGCACCTCATTCAAGATGTACTGTACCACACCTCATGCCCTAAGCCTTCTGCGATAGGCTCCAGGCTCGCCGCGACTCTGTACCCAGGATAAAGTGATGAGTATAGATGATGAGTGAGAGATGAAACTCACTCTGTTTCACTCCTCTTTCAAACACGCTGTTTCATTGTCCAAATAAAAATCTTTGATAGCACTCTGTCTTTCGACTCCCATGTTAACAGTGTCTGCGGATCATGTTCCCTATCGCTTCGTTACATTTAGCACCTCCGTCCATTCCTCAATGCCCAAACAGCTGCATCGGTCACCTCCCGCATTGACTACTATAATTCACTTTTAACAGGTCTACCATATGAACTGCTCCATGAACTTCAACGTATCCAGAATTCTGCTGCCCGTATTACCGTATCGTAACCCGAATACCCATTATGCATCACATTACTATACTTCCACCCTTCACCAACTCCACTGGCTGCCTATAATATTATCGTATAGAGTTTAAATTTTCCCTCCTCACTTTTAAAGCATAATCATGATCACCCCCCCCCCCCACCCCCTATCCTTTTAGGTGATACTCTGTCAAGTGTTTTATCTCATATTGTTTCACTTTGATTTATTACAATATTATGTTCTGAACTTTATTAATATTATCATTATTATTGTTATTATTAGATAGAGAGAGCGCTGAGCAACGAGCTGGAGGAGGGCCTCTTCTAGTATGAGGTCACATAAGCGGGAAGATCTAATTGCCTGTTTTTGTCGAATCCTTTGTGTGTACAACCACACTGGAGACCCATCTTAACATCTAAAGAGATTAAAAGGTTAATCGTTTGCATGTTTGCATACTCAGTCCCCTTTGAAGATGTACAATTATAGTGAAATTCTATTGTTCATTTCCAGTAAGAGCTTGATCCTGATCAGGGTTGTGCTTGGATCTGAACTCAGTACAGTACATATGTCAGCTCATATTGTCTAGTGTTGCTGTGATTGACAGGGGACAGAGTAAGAGCCTGTCATCCAGACACAATGGCCATTTCTTCCCTTATTGGCTCCTGCTATAGCTGACTGTTGCAGTAAATGGTTTTACATTAAGGTACTTTGCATAATTGTCCCGTGCTCTGCTACTCTGTTTGAATTGCAAGAAATTTTAGAAAGCATAAAAAAATTAAATCTAGTTAATCACAGTCATATTCTCTGATTAATCATGATTAATCACAACCTTCAAAATACTCAGATTTACTTTATTACTGTATTGTACACAGGCAATGTTGGAATAAAAAAATGCATGAGAAACTACTAAGAGAATACAAATGATAAATTTGATAATATCTCAATAACCCTAAAATCTCTCAAATGGGACCAGCACTGCATGCTGGGTATTATGGGGTGTAGCAAACCACCGACAGTTGAGCTCGAACTCAGATCTGTAAGTCACCAATCTGGAGCGTTAGCCACCTGAGCCAGCACTCCCACAGCTATTGACAGCCCTGTACAGTAAGTCCCCTACATACGAACATTCGAGTTACGAATTTCTAAAGATACGAACAAGCGTTCGTGCATGTTCAATTGTGAAAGTTACATCCCATGTTTGGTGTACATTTTCACGTGCATGCAGCATGCAATCCCAGGATTTTCGGAAGCAAGCGTAAAAGCAGCGGCGACGAAGCTGGTACTGCTAAGAAGTGCAAAGCAATAACAATGGGGACAAAACTAATTAAGAAAATAATTAAGAGAATGGAGCGAGGTGAAAAGATGGCAGGAATTGCTCGTTTTTTTAACATGAATTCTCATCCATCGGCAGATCATGGAACATGTTGGTTTTATACTGTATAGTCGATTATTTTAGTGTCCTAGTACCTAGACGATGTTTGTTGGACTTACGAACAAATTGGACTTCCATCGGAAAGGAACTCGTTCATATGTAGGGGTTAACTTTTTATATATATATGGCTAAAAGTACAGCTATCTACTTTAAAAAAGACATGCTGCCCTATTATTAAGAGTCTTCTGATATTCAATAAATAAGCAAAAAGCCGGGGTGTCTAGGATAAAAAAGATTCTGGGACAAATCCAACATTTCTGACCCAAATATTTCAAACTGATACTCCAGTTTTGGTTGTGAACAGATCACCTGGCTCAGAACCAGGACCACATCCCCAGTCGTCCCCCTGCCTACCCTCCCGCCCCCTCCACCCTTGCCCAATCCAGTTACACCGTATTCCTCTCTTTTAGGAGACATCGTTATCGATCCCTCGTTGTAGATTCCTATAATACAGTAGTACAAGTGTGTGTGTGTGTGTGTGTGTGTGTGTATATTATGCATGTTTCTTTCATAATATGCAAATCACATATTTGAGTAGGCTTAAAGGCTTAGATTTCATAACCTACACGCTCCTCTAGAGGACATGCCTTGCATATTAATATTGTTTTTAACATTCCATCATCATCAGCTTCTCCTTATGACTCAGAAGTGTCAACTCACATGCGGCCGCTCGCTGCACAGGTTCAGAAGATGTTTTTTGGATGCAAAAACACAGCAAAAAAGAATATTCTCGAATATTGTCGATTTTGATTTGGTTTGGCACTTGTCGCGGATTTCTTGTTTGTAGTTTCCATGACGACGAACGATGTGAGTTTGTCTTTTGCTCATCCTATCACTGGTTTGTTAGCTAACTATGTGCACCTGTGCTGTGTTTAGTCTCTTGGGATGCATGCTTTTTTGAGTTTTGGGGTTCGCTACATCATTTCCTTTATTGACCTGCTCACTAGTGCGCTCAATAACTACAGTAGCAGACCACTTATATCTACAGTAGGTACAGTATAACTGCTAGCTTTGACGGAACATCTGCAAAATACCTGAAATCTTACAGGGAAGGTTTGGGAGCAGTTCTAATGCCTTTATCTTATATTCTGTGTTGTTCTGGAAGAGAAATTGATTTAGCCTGCAAGGCTTACCAGATAAGTTCTGCTCCCTTACGTCTCCACTCAATCCCCCAGACTTCTCTTGAACTAATAAGCACCTGAAAGAACCCTTAAAAAGGAAAGGGGACGGAATGAGCCAAAATCTATTATAATCCCGCATTTCCTGACATTATGACCCATGGGAATCTATCTTCTGGGATCGCAGCCTTGTCTCGAGGTTACGTTTGGAGCCAGCCAACTGTCAAAGTGTCCAAGCGGATCTTTTGGTTCCCAGCTGTCGCCTGGTACGGTGAGTTTCTGCTAGAGCTCTGAGGACCCAGCAGCAGAGTCACGGATATGTACAAGCTAATCCAAAACCCTCTCGCTGTCCCTGTCTCTCCTTGCCTCACACTGCAGAGCTTAATCCTGCTTTATCCTTATTTCTTGCTTTTAATCAACTGTATGACTGCCAGAGCTTTGCACAAACTTGTACTGAAATCCTGAAAGATATTGAGCAAGGAAAAAGAACGAGCAATAAAAAAAAATAAAGTATTGCTAATCAGATAACAGATGCAAACAAATAAAAAAGCATAACAGCTGTTTTTAAGATCAAGATAAATATTGTATATTATTTATATGTTATAATATAGGTCAAGGCTTTTTAGTGTGACTACAAAAGTGACCTCATAAATAGAGTTTTTTTAAATACAGTATTTGTACTGAAATATCAGAGTTTAAAGTAGTAATGTGAAGTATTACTGTGAAACAGTGTCATATTTAGTCGTATAATAAAAGGTATCGCAAACACTTTATTAGATTAAATACGTGGTACAGTACATGTAACCTTGAAATACATTTATCTCATTTTAAATGTATTCTGCCTTCACTCAATAAGCTCCACTCTCCTGGGAAGGATTTCTTCTACATTTTGGAGCATGGATCCAGGGATTTGTGTTTTTTCTCCTACAGGAGCGTTAGTGAGCTCAGGCTGGGATATCGGGATCTCAAGGAGTCTCCGTTCCCAGATCATTCCCAGGTTTTTCAGTGGGCTTGAGTGCAATAGTGGGACTCATCATGTCTTTATGAAGATCAATTTGTGGATCTCACCGGGGTGTCATGCTGGAAGATGATTTGGTTTGAGCGTCTTAGTTTCGGTGGAGGGAATTTGTAATGCTACAGTACGCAAAGACATTCTGTACAGCTGTATGCATTAAACTCAACACTAAACAATTAAACCACTTATACCTTTTACTGGTAATACATCTCACAACTGTATTACTGTATGTTTTTCCTATTATCCACATATACAGTATATATAACTCTATAACTCTAAAGGCTCTTTTTTGTGTTTATATATATATATATATTTTTTTTCTCTACTTCATAGCATTAACTACTGTCTTCTGTACTTACTGCATACTGCATATGCCCACTGCATAGTTACACAATATACCCACTGCGTATTACACAATATTTCCTGCATTTACTATACATTAACCTGCACCTTATAATATGCACAATGCCTATATTTACACTGATATATATACACTACTCTTTGCATTTCCTTGCTGAGTACCTGTACCATGCCATGACATTAAAGTTGTACCTACCTATTTATCTAAAGATTGTCGCAACAGTTTGAGCAAGTGTGGAACGAGTCGGTGTAACGGTGAGGTGTCCGCAAACTTTTGGCCATACAGTGTATGCAGGTTATTTCTGAGAAAGTAGGGTAGGATCTAGTTCAGGCTGAGATGTTACGAGACTCTTGCATGGAACCTTAATCTTAAACTGCTGCTCCATCCAATTACAAAAATAAGTCACCCCTCTCTATTAACACCCCAGTTCTTAATCGTGACTTCTGAATGTTACCTTTTTATATTTCACATTTAGATGTTAACCAGATTTTTGCACTTTACAACCTTATTTCTTATTTAAATATAAGTAATCGTGAAATGATGCCTTAATATTTTGTAATATAGACGGCTACTGTACATCGTGTCTCTGACCCGCTTTTATTACTTTACATAAAGTACATGGTTAAACGTGTTCATGGCTGAACCGCTAAGCTTTATGTTCTCTGAGGTATTTTGGGCTGAAGCAGATTTCTGCCTGGAGAGTAAGCACGCACCATCACATTTTTTATCACACACACACACACACACACACTTTCTACTGATCTACAGTATAGTCTTCCAACTCTGCCTACGACTGAGACTCTGCAGCACATAATAAAAAGAAAGGACGACACTGTAGCAGGGGAAAGACGAGTGTGAGTAAGAGAAATAAGGGCAATAGATGTGTGGGCAGTGATGGCTCGGGGCATCAAGGCTCTGGGTTGCTGACTGGAAAGTCGGGGGTTCAAGCCCAACCACTGCCGGGGTTGCCACTGTTGGGCCCTCGGGCAAGGCCGTTAACCTGATGCCCATATAAGCGGTGTAAGGAGAATCAGCACCCACAGACAGACTGTAAATGATGATCTGAGAGAAGGGTGTAAAATGGACAGTGAAAGGGCAGACCGAGATCATTATGCATGGAAGCTGGCCATACGAACTGTGCCCTAGCCTAACAACCCAAAATCATAATGTGTCCTACTGTATTTGAAGGATGCAGAAAAATTTAATATTAAACAGTTCCTTTGTTTTTCCATTAAATTGGCACTCATATGATGGCACGATGGTGTAGTGGTTAGTACTGTCGCCTTGCACCTCCAGGGTCAGAGTTCAATTCCTACCTTGGGGTCTGTTTGCATGTTCTCCCTGTGCTCGGTTTGTTTCCTCCCACAGTTCAAAGACATGCAGATTAGACTAACTGGCGTTCCCAAATTGGCCGCAGTGTCTGATGGTGATCAACATGGGCCTCCAAGGTTCCTAGATGGATAGCCTTCTTTATACTGTATCTTTTGGCTTTAATAAGGTAGGTACCTTGATAAGGTATCTAATAACATGACTATAATGTTTACATTTAGGCTTCAAGAATGTAGATTAAAAAAAAATAGATTCATAATTATAAAATATTTTGTAGTTGTTTCCACGATAAAACCAAACCATTTTTTTTTTTTGGAAAAAACAAAAAGATTCCTTTTACATAACAGCAATGTTTATAGTGAGACGTTTTTTTATTTGAAGCATTAATCAAAAACCAAAAACATCTTTCTAGTATGACCTGAAATAAAATCTACATTAATGCATCTACCTACCAGCAATGGAGAATGACAAAACCCAACAAAACACATTGCCCCCAAAAAATATAGGACAGAGAAAACAGGAAGATTACATAACACCTTATTTCTTCATGTGCTGCACTCTTATCATTGCAGCACTTGAACTGTGAGACTATTAAAAGAAGAAGAAGAAGAAGAAGAAGCCTCCTTTCTCTCAGTTTATATCCAGCTATTTATTGGCGCGACACTAAATGACTGCCTTTACAATGGCTTACAGTACAATAAAGCAACAGAAGTGTAAATGATGGGTCTGGGCAAATAATAGAGCTGTCACATTACAGCGCGCAGCCTACACCTTGTCCTCCCACCCGCTGCACCCAGCCTGTGCTCAGAACGAGAAAAAAAGGCGTAGTTGATTATACGATATGAATAGATCTGCGTTCATTAGAGTTGAGTTGGCTGACTATATGGTGTTAATGTAGCAGTTGATATAACATGCGTCAGAGCTGTTTGCTGGGTATGGAGCGAAGAATAGAACAGAATACAACACAATACAATACAATGACGACTAATTTGAGATCTGACTATATTAAAGCTGGGACTTTGGGAAATTGTGAAATAACATAAACTAGAACAAAAAAGCCGATAATAGAATAAAATGAAATACAATAGAATAGCCTTTCAGTTTATCTGTAATCTTTGACAGTTCCTCACTTCACACTTGCTCATGTATCAAGAACATAAAATAGATTTCTCTGATAGTTCATGAAGTAAAACAAGAATTGTCTTGGAATAAAAAGATGTATCTAATAGTTAAGGAATAAAGGGGGTGAACCATGGACCAGTATAGAGTAGAATAAAATGTTAAACCCAGGAACGTTAAAGGAAACTTCATTCCTTTACCTACTATTTAATTTTCACCATACCAAAACTGAAATAATGTGTAAAGTAATAAAAGAGTACTACCAGAGCAGAACAGAATGCAATACAATTTAATATAATATTACTTAAATATAATTGAATATAAATAACACTTAAAGCCTACTAGGACCATTACGGAACAAAAATAGAACAAAACAACTCATTAAACAAAGTCGAACAGAATATAATAGAATCTATAACAACTGAAGCTCAGACTAGAGAATATATATATATATATATATATATATATATATATATTCTTTAGTCTGAGCTTCAGTTGTTATAGATTCTATTCTATTCTCTCTCTCTCTCTCTCTCTCTCTATATATATATATATATATATATATATATATATATATATTATATTTAAATTAATAAAAAAATATTTATAGAATATAATAAAATAAAACAGAATAGAATAGAAAGTCACTTCATCTATATTTAGTGTCAAACACAATGGTAAAAAAGAAATTTGGACAGATATAAATAGGATATAGCAGAAAAAACTGAGAATAATTAAATCAAATAGCTTCAAATTGAATCTTTTTTTTATTTCCTTATTAAAGCTTCTATACACATGTATATATACACATATACACACACATATATATATATATATATATATATATATATATATATATATATATGTGTGTGTGTGTATGTGTACAGTATACAAATATATGCTACAGTATATACAATGATGAAAAAGAATTCTTCGTTGTCTTATTGTCTATACCACTTTATCCTTTATCTCGGGGGGCCTGGAGCTCATCCCAGGAGACTTAAGGCACGAGGTGGGGTACACCTAGGATGGGGTGCCAATCCATCACAGGACACACAGACATACACACACATATGGGCCATTTAGGAATTTAGCCTAATCTTTGGGCTGTTGGAGGAAACCGAAGTACCCGGAGGAAACCCAGCAAGCACTGGAAGAACAAGGCGGGAATCGAACCCTTGACCCTGGAGGTGCCGCCTAAGGAAAAATGTATGGATCTAACACAACACAAAGGAAGACTATTCCGTCGATTAGAATTAAATTTAGCAGACTGTCCTGTCCACCATTTCAGCTTCGTGGGGGGGTGAAAAAAAAATATGACAATAATATAATAATGTGAAATAATATCATGCACAATAACAGCGCAGTGTTTATGACCTGAGCACTGATGTGTAGCTCCTGTATCGCCCCCCCCCCCTCCCCCTCCCGTACTCTCTCCTCACGGCACCAGCAGGTGCTGAGGGATCCGAGGCCGATTCGACTCACCTCGGCGCTGAACTGATCCTCTGCGCCGGCGGCGCGAACCAGGACGCACCAGGACGCGTGCAGCCAGAGCAGCGCGGCGCACACACACGCCAGCCGGGCTCTGGGTTGAGGCAGGACACACACTGCGGTGGTGCTCATGGCTGTGGATCTCCAACGGCTTGTTCCTGAATCAAGGCAGCGGGATCGCGGAACCAGCGCGCGACAGAAACGCATCCGCGGGTTTGCGGCTCGAGCTCATCTCCTCGAGAGGCTCGTGAACCAACACCATGCCTCAAAAATGTGTCAACTGATTTACTTTAACGCGGATTTATTATTATTATTATTTTTTTTTTTTTTTTTCGTTTTGTTTTGCGTCAGGTTGAGATCCTGCTGGTAAACAGGCTCGCTGGTTCTTCTGTATCTCCAGCCGCGGCATCAGCAACATCAGCATCAGCGTCCCAGGCTGGAACTGCGCATGCGCTTTTAATTCCCTGCGCTGCTGCGCGTTTTATTTATTTATTTTTATTTTTTTTCTTGGGCTGGCTCTGTGATACTACTGCGCGTGCGCGTGACGCTTTCATTCTGATTCTGTCAATTCATAAATAGTGCATGTTTCACACACACACACACACACACAGAGTTAACTCATACAACACGGTGCTTTGTGCCTGCACACATTAAATATTAAAAATTAGAAACATACTTAATATTAAAATATAAAATTAAAATAATAAATCTCTGTTTATTTATTTCAGTAACCCACCTGCATTGCTGATGTGAACATATTTAATCTTTTATCCTGAACTTGTTTTTTATTCTGATGTTATGCAACAAATAAATGAATCACTTTTTAATAGGCGTTTAATAATCTACACCGATCAGCCATAACATTATGACCACCTGCCCTACCCTTTTGCCATCATAACAGTGATTCACTGTGTGTTCTATCACAACCAGCATTAACCATTTCCTCAATTTGACCTACACTAGCGCTTCTTTTGGATCCAGTCTTTGCTCCACATGTGCATCAGTGAGTCATGGCCACCCATGAATGACCCTGGCGCCAGTTCACCGGCTTTCATTCATTGAATCACTTTTGGTATGTCCTGACCACTGCAGCCTGGGAACTTCCCCCACAAGACCTGCAGTTTTGGAGTTGCTCTGTCCCTGTTTTCCAGCAATCACATGGCCCTTGTCAAAGTTGCTCAAATCCTTTTATGCTTCAACTTCAGGATAAAAGGTTCAGAAAATCATTGTAACAAGATATTGTAAATGTAGCCACTGTGACAAGGGCCTAATTGTGATGGCTAGAGGACTTTGATCAGAGCAACTCCAAAACTGCAGCTCTTGTGGGATGTTCCCAGGAGGGGTCAGGACCTACCTAAAGTGATCCAAGGAAGAAAAAAAACGGTGAAGTGGCGCCAGGGTCATGGGTGGCCAGGGCTCACCCATTCAGTCCAATCCAATAGAAGAGCTGCTGTAGATCAAATGGAGGAAAGGGTTAATGCTGGTTCCCATAAAAAAGTGTCAGAACACACAGGTCATTATTGTTTTGGTGGCAAAAGGGGGAGCTATTAATTATATATAGGCAGGTGATCATGATGTTATAGCTGATCAGTGTACAGTACATGCAATAGGGTTCCTTTAGTCGCTTGTAACAATTATTACAACCACCAGATGGCGTTATCTCATTGGCTGTAATGCAGTATCTCTTTATGGAGAAAGGTGTTAAGCTATAATGAACATGAAACAAAGTAAAGAAGTAATCAAATATTTTTTTAAAGAATGTATAGATATATAAATTATTTAAATCTGTTGGTGCATTCACATTTATGACTCCCTTATCCAGAGCGACTTACATTTTTTAGCAGGTGAGGGTTCTTGCTCAAGGCCCAACAGTGGTTACATTGTGGTTGTGGGATTTGAACCTCAGAACTTTTAAACCATAATCTAATGCCTTAACTACCAAGCTACCCATGATTGGTGCAGTGGGTAGCATTGTTACCGTTACAGCCGTTTGATCCTGACCTCATCTTACTGTCTCTACTTGTTCTCCCATGTCCATGAGAGCTTCCCTGTAAAAAACAAAACAAAAAAAAATTACCTTAAAACAGGCAGGAATGTGGACTGGGTGTGCTAGGGTGCCCTTAGGCAACCTCATAAGTGTGTGTGTAAATCTGTGTGTGTGCATGTGTCGTGTCCCATGGTGGATTCTTCTGTCCGAAGGCTGGTGAAATGATTCCCAAATGCATTTGTAACAAATCATATGGAACACAACAAAGCTCTTGATCAAACCAGCCTTGTTGACAAGCACAAGCAGAATATCGTCACACTGACACGAGGATTGAGAGGAACGCAGGGGGGAAAAAAACCTACAAAATAAATAAATAAAAAAATCTGGCCTTGCAAATGAACTGCAGAATGTGTTGGCTTCCTTTGGCAGCCAAGGATGAGCAAGCTATTTTCAAGTACATGTCACTGTGATAACACCGCAGTGCTTTGGGTTCAATGGTAACAAATCCATCCAATGTGTAAAGCAAGTCCACTGCTAAATCAGATCTGAACAGATGCTCTATCTGTTTCTAAATCCTGTGATTATCCGAGAAATCTAGGCAAGAATAAACTACTGAAAGCATGTCAGAGATAGATAGATAGATAGATAGATAGAAAAAATTAATAACTTGGAAAAAGCAAAGGCAGGCCATGACAAGATAAGCGCCTCTATGGAATGCTGACGTGCTGACAGATAGCAGAGGTCAGTGATATGGGATAATCCTACCAGTGACAGGACGGGTAGAAGGGATGGCATCAGGAGTAGCACAGAAAATCTACTCATCTTAAAATCTGTTGGTGTGCAGTCATGCCATATCCGACGAGGCTCAAGAGGAAGACGATAGAGAATAAAGAGGATGGTTCGGACACTTCCTTGTTTATCTACTAAGAATAGTAAGAGGGGAAACCTGGTCTAGATATAGTAAGTTGGTGCTTTGATGATTGAGGTGGCATTGAACTTAAATGTATATTAACACAAATATCTACATAAAACATGAATATGCATATACATTCCTAGAATGTCTATAATACATTTATATCATCAGTCTGGATGTATTTGTTAATTATGTAAAAAAAATATAGTGTTCAAAATCCCGGTTTGACTTGAACGCTGATTATATCTACTGTATATATATATATATATATATATATATATATATATATATACATATACATATATATATATATATATATATATATATATATATATATGTATTAATCCTCTGTAAATATTGTGACAAATAGGCCTGTGGTTTAAGATTTAAGATTAAGATTTAAACAAATATTTGACATGATGAATATTCCAAATATTCCCTAGACGTGACATTCAGAAAGCTGTTAGGTTCTTTTCTGGATGATTTATTCAAAAACAAAAAAACAAAATCGTGATGTGTCCTGAATAAAAAACTGAAAAGCAGAAATGTTCCGTCTAAGACCCACCTTGCATTTTTTTTACATTTAGCAGACGCTCTTATCCAGAGCGACATACATTTTTATCTCATTATACATCTAAGCAGTTGAGGGTTAAGGGCCTTGCTCAAGGGCCCAACAGTGGCATCTTGGTGGTTGTGGGGTTTGAACCTGGGATCTTCCAAACCGTAGTCTAATGCCTTAACCACTGAGCTACCCCTGGCCCCCCACACCAGCTTTTTCTACTTTTTCTGTTTTCCTAATGTCTTCTGTTGATCCATTTTGGTCCGCTGTGGTTCAGTTTAATATGGTAGCTTGTAGTATGTGTTGCAGTACTGCAGCCCTGACACTAATCACCCGCCTCTCATTCTCCTGCTCACATCTACTGTATGGCCATTGTATATGGTTGTACATTTATTTTCACTTTTTAGTCACTCTCAGACATCAATATGAGTCTCCAGTGTGTGTGTGTGTGTGTGTGTGTGTGTGCACAAACTAAAATGTAATAAAAATTAATTCCCTGCCTTTCTGTTCTTTCTTTTCATTGGCTTATAATTTTCCCCTATTGTGACCTCTTATAACAGTTTGAAGGGGGTGTGGCGAAACAGTATCGGGGGGGGGGGGGGGGGGGGGGCACAGAATAAAAAAATTCATTATCTAAACGATTTTAGCTCGGACATTACCAGACATACATTATGAGACCTGTTAAATAAATACAATTCATACAAAATGCTATAATGGCATACTGCAACTACTCTGATGGTTTCAGACTCAACCTGCCACAAAAGGTTTTGTACGCAAGTTTCCACCAGTAAACACTTCTCAACACCTCTCAACAGAGTGATAAAAACACATTTCCTGTTACGCAACTGCATATTTGATGCTCTATCACTCAGTTATGGAATGGGTTTATTTATGGTCACGGCTCCCTGCTATCACCCGAATGAGAATGGATTCTTGTTTGACTGGCTCGTCTCAGGGATTCTCCCTTATGCCCTCTGCGAAAGGCCCGGGTTTGATTCCTACCCAGTGCTCAAACCCAACCACAGGATGCAGTCCAGAAAGAGGGGAGGACATCAAGTGTAAAACCTGTGTCAAGTTGTTGAGTTGTGTTGACCTGTGAGCAGCCAAAAGACCAACAACAACAACAACAACGACAACAACAACGACAACAACGTCCGCCTTTGACTTGCTCATCAGGGATAAAAAATTGCCAAGCCACAAATCTAATCTATGCATTTCTAAAAAAAAGATAAAATAATAATAATAAAAAAGAAAAAATTACACAACTTTTTACACAACTTTGCAAAAGTCTTAAGCACCCTGTGTGTTTATTTTAGTACAAACTTTGTTATACATTTCTTTATTTTATGACTTAAAAAAAAATAAAAATCTGTCTGGTTCTGCAGGATGCCCAGTAAAACCTAGTAGCTACAGCACTGTGCAAATAACTGCTGTAGAGCAAGGACACTGTCAAAAAAACAAACAAACAAACAAACAAACAAATAAAAAATAAAATAAAATGTTTCTACATTCCAAAAATACTGTAATACAGAACCATCCACAGTTGCAAACTTTGTCGCACCTGCTTCTTTTTCATGCATGCAATACACATTTACTGTCCTCTAACAATAACTCAACATACAGACTTTATTGTCTAAATAACTAGTAATGAAAGTGAGTACACCCTAAGTGAACATGTCAAAACTGTGTCCAAAGTGTCAATATTCTGCATCCCTGTTATCTAGCATGGCTTTAATCCTTAATCCTCCTGGGCCTGGAATTTAACAGAGCTGCACATGTTGTTGCTGGGATCCTCTTTCACTCCGCCATAATGATATCACGGAGCTGCTGGATGTTAGACACACGACGCTTTGCCACGTTCCACTTCAGGACGCCCCACCGGTGCTCAATAGGGTTCAGGTCTGGAGACAGACTCGGCCACTGACAAACACATGAACATGATGAATAGGTCATGTGACTTCGCATGGTTGAGGATGTATAGCTGTTATCACTTGGGATGTACTTACTTTTGTTTCCAGCTATTTTAACAATATCGGCTGTATGTTGAGTTATTTTTTTTTAGAGGACAGTAAATCTATACTGTTATACCAGCTGCACATTGACTACTCCAAAATATATCCATTAAGTTTCATTTCTATAGTATTGTCCCTTGAGAAGATGTACTAAAGGAGAGTACAGTACTCACTTTTGTGAGTGGGTGTAATATGTTACTTTTCAAATATTTTACCATGAAATTAACATTTTTGCTGCAATATTAATGTTTGAAATTCAGAATGGGGTTTGGAACTAAACTTATAGTCGAAGCGAGTTGTCGCATACTAGAAGATTGTTTATACGCAGATATACTAATGTGTAACAGAAGCATAGCATTTGCTGAAAGACCGATAAATCAGCATGAGTGCAGGAAAGAGAGCTGTATATCCGCTCGTTATCCATATGTGATTGTAATTGTACTTCCTGGAGCTCTAATGAGTTTCCATCTATTGTTATTGCTATTTGTAATGTGTGCAAAGAATTTATGAATAAAGTTGTCTGTATCTAGATGTAGAAATTATCTTAATGACTATAAACTAATTATCATTCACTAAAGGCAAAGGAACTCTAGAATGTGATAATTAGAGTTCTCACTTCTCTGAGTGTTGCAACTCCAGTACATTTGTGTGTGTGTGTGTGTGTGTGTGTGTGTGAACTTTTCTTCCAATAATGCATGATTTAAACAGCAACAGTATACAGTATACACAGAACATATGATTAGCGTGACTGCAAAACATTACAAATTATAACATTTTTGTATTTTTACTCATTTTAGCATTTTTTTTCTCCTGGCATGCAAGGTCATTTATGACCAAACATTCAATTTAAAAACTGCTATACAACGTTATTTTAGACAAACAGGGTTAAACACCGACATCAAGCCAATCACATCGCTTCTTTCTGTCATGTGATCAGTAAAAAGAATCCTCTAGCAGTGCAAAGCAGCAGCGGCCTTAAATGAACTAAATAGACTTTTGGAGAATGTTAAGCTAAGATCAAGTATCAATGCAGTCACTCCAGCAGTCATGAAGTACAAGTATGGACATACTGTAGACTGTGTAAAAAGACATGAACGAACCCTCCATCACGTCGCTCATACAGTAGGTTTTTCTAAAGAGCCATTTTAACATCAACTCAAATGTAGGCACTCTGGTCATCGCCATCTTGACAGGACCTGACTTCGCCTAAACCTAAACCTAGGATAATCCATAAATGGGCCAATTAATGGAACGAACAGTGCGTTTGCAACCCGCCTAGTTAACTCAGTTACCATCCACAAGGTAGCAAGCTTTAGCTTAGCAAAAATCCTATGGTGGCCAACTGTAATGTATGTGCTCCACTCCTTCATGCATACCTTACACGTCATCCCGCGTCAACTCCCAGAAATCTTGTGGTAAGTTAAACTATAATGATTCCTATTACCTGCATGGTTATCTAAAGTAGTGTTTAGGACACAGCTAGCGTTTTGACACCTGCCGTAATATACTGTAATAACTTTTTCATGTTAAACTTTTTCATTTTCTTTTACTTTTCATGATGAGTTTTTTGGACCAGGCCATAAACAATGTTTATTTCTGTTGGAAAGTTGGGCATTTTAACCTGGAGGTCTAGGAGGATTTGAAGCCAACCCTAGTGGACATTTGAGGAACTGCACATTTTGGCACTCCCCAGTTGCCTTGATTTTTCAAAACTTAAGGTTGTGCCCCTTGGCATAGATATAGATATGTCTCTTTTTACCTCTTGCTTCTATATTTTTTAAATTGAGCAGAGATATATAACATTACACTAATGAAAATAATTAAGACTTTGTGTACTAGAGGAGTTAGATGTACATGCTGTACTGTATGTGGAACAGAACTGTGCATACCTGTACTATGATAAGATTCCGTGGTAACTACTATAGTGACACTAAAGCTGGAAGAGGAGGAATCTGAAGATGATGTAAACTGAGGATGTAAAATGTTTGCATTATTTGTTTTGTTTTTTGTGATCTTTTTAAAAAAATCATAATTAGAAAGGTTTCTGGAGCAACAAAACTAACTTTGATCTTATTGGCTGCCATTACATTACAAATACACGCTATCAGTTTGCATCACTTGATTAAAAATAAATAAAACAATTCTCAAAACTGCAAAAATGGAGTTATCTCAATTTGTCCATATTTTCAAAATAAATATCAGCTGATCAGAATCATATCATTATAATATTAATATCATTAGTATCTCCATGTTGTTGTTTTTAATAAATGTAATAGCTCACATTTTATTAGCTGAACAGATATTAGTATGAATGAAGAAATGTACAGGTGTTTCTATTAAAGTGGCCGGCAAGTCTATGTTTTACCACCTTAATATCTGCAAGCGCGCACATTACCTTATGAAATCAGAGATCTAAATGACAAGCTGCAATATTTAACAAGTGATTTGGATGTGAATTTTGTTGACTTGTGATTCATTTAGGCTTAACACAATGCCAGAGCTCCCAGTTAGAGCACACAAGAGGCTAATCAATTACACGACCAAGTGTGATGAAAGCTCATCCATGGAAGCATGAATTCGTTAAACGGGCCAGATGAAAAGCCGAGTTACGGTGGCTGTTTGCGCTTTCGCCGTATTAATGACGCTTGACTGAAAACAGGCACAAGTTTTTGCCTGCAGAGAGCCTGCGTTCTGACCGGACCGTGTAACTCAAACTGCAATTTACAGTAGATATCAGCTGAGCGATACTGAACACCCAGGTGCTAAACAATTACAGGGACAGGGGTTTCTATTAGCTGTCTGTCATCGCAATGGCACTCTAATTTAGCACTGCAGGGAAGGCTTTTTATTTACTTTACTTCTTAGAGTAGTAAGTTACACCACTTGTGTTTTAGTCAGATGTTACTTATGCATGTATTTATTTGAAAGAAGTTATATGGGAAGTGAAGGAGAAGTCATTTCAAGCACAGAGCGCTTGAGTGTAAATCTTCTCAACAGCTTACAAACCTTACAGGGGGCCTGGAGCCTATTCCAGGAGACTCATGGGCACGAGGTAGATACACCCTGGATGGGGTCTCAGTCCATTGCAGGGCACATACAGACACACTCATTCACACACTACGGGCAATTTGAGAACACCAATTAGCCTAAATGGCATGTCTTTGGACTGTGGGAGGAAACCGGAGTACCTAAAGAAAACCCACCAACCATGGGGAGAATATATAAACTCCGCGCACACAGACCCCGAGGCGGGAATCGAACCCCGACCCTGCCACCATGCAGCCGGATATAATGCTTCTGAAAGTAAATACTTAAACACGACTTTAAAATGTTTTATTCTTAGTTTGATTGACATGTCACATACTATCAAATTAGTTTCATTTGCAGCTTCACTTGATGGAATGTGACAGGCGATAAGTTTCTAAGTGAATAAAGAACAACTTGCAGCTACATACAGCAGGAAATAATGTAGATTATTCTCACAGTGCCTTAAACAGTATATTCTAACGGAGCAGGTCATGGTGACGTCTCATAAAACCCAGCTTGTGTGCAGACCGGATTGTCTGCTGAAATGACCCATTGCCGGGAGAAGTCGAAAGCCCAACAACAATTTATTTGATTTGCAGTAACTAAAAAAAAAGGTAACTGCTATTAAAAGTATGAGTTAAGCTACTCAATAATGCAAGTAAAGAACAATTAATATGAATGAATACAACAAGCTCAAACACTCAACTGTTTACTTAAAACTGGAAACATCTATACAAATGTATAGTCTTAGGTACAAGGAGAAAGCCTTAGGTACAACTTTATTCATTGTCAGATCTTGGTTAATTACAATTCATCCTCATTGTCTGTTTTAGGATCTGGTGCCAGAAAATAGTCTGTGTCCTGTGGGTTTGTATCCAGGTGTTGAATCTTCCTCCTTAAGCGGTGATCTTCAGCATTCTCTCTTGTCGGCATTCCTTTTTCTTTTCCATCTTCAAGGTGCTTTAGCAGGGTGTAGCCTTTACCTGTTAGTTGTCTCATCATCAGGTTCTGCTTGCAATTTTAAATGTGACCCATTAACATGCACAGTAGTGTATTTGGTTTTATGCAGGGCCCTGAACTCTTTGAAAACAGCTGTTTTTTTGGAATATCCTTAGGGCTATTCATGAGGTGCCTGTGGGGTTAGCACCGATCTAAGCTACCTGTACGGTGAGCTGTCACCCTGCTTGACGATTATTGGTGCTCAGAGTGTGGGCACGCCCAATTTGCACTCATCCCACCTCACGAGGCTTCAAAATACCGGGAGGGACAACCTGTGGCTGACTTTAACTATCAGTTGATGTTGAGTCCGGTTCTGGAACCCGTTCACAGTGGCTTGTCTGGATTCACGTCAATTGGTCTGCGACTTCCCTGCGGTCTTCGGCATGAGTAGAATCTGGAACGGTCCTTGCCATCTCTCAGCTCTCCAGAAGTCCTTCACCATTATCCAATCTCCAAGGCTTCAGGTTGTGCAGGTCTGTCTGCTTGGGTTCTGGCAAGGCGTCCTCCACCTGTTTGTGGACTATAGACAAAACAGAGGACAGATTTGTGCAATAGTTAGGCATTTCTTCTTCACATTGAGCACTGAATTTCCCCGGGATAGCGGCTGACCCTATACCTGTGTTGTATCTCAACAGTATCTCAAACGGGGTTAGGTTTGACCTTCCTCTTACTCTGGTCCGCACATTTTCCCTCTTTACTGCAAAGCATGATTAACAAATGGGGTCCCATAGTCACTGGCATTCCTATCAGGGATTCCCCATCTGTGAATGATTTCAGTTAGAAGTGCCTTGGCTACTGCACACGCATCTTGTTTAGAGGTTGGAAGAGAAGATACTGTATGGATACCACCAGGCAGTACCTATCTCCCTCACTAGGGGTTAGTTCTATTAAGTCCATCTAAGTGTTGAAATGGGAAGCTCTGGAGGAGGGTGAGCGCTCAGAAGGAGTTTTAAGGCCCTACCTACATTGTTTGTGGCACAAATCACACTTTTTCTCAAAAACTTTGGGAGTAAATATTAAAGCACTTAGTGAACCAATGTTTAGAGATACTGTTGTACATCCCTACTTTTGACACATGGTCTAGACAGTGTGTCAGTTTCAGCATAGAAGGGAAATAGCTTTTTAGGTAAACATGGCTTGTAATTGGGGTCGTACCAAACCCCTTCTGTGAAAACACATCTCGCTTTTCTCCAGACTGTTTTCTCTACTCGAGTGGCTGTGCTCTGCAGATCTTCAAGGTTAGCTATGGGGGTGAGAGCATCAGACACACACATGTTATGGTTATAGGAAAGAGGAAATTTGGCCATGGCCTTCACTGCCGCATCTGCTTTTCTGAAATAGAATCTAATTTGTTAGTGTGAGCTTTACAGTTACACGTTAAAAATGTCATGTAGCTATCACCACTGCAAACTCCCGTTCCTGTGTCACAAAATGCTGATCCATCCACGATCATTTTATGTTAGGGTTAGAACTATACCTCTTTTCACAGTGATGTTTATACAGTAATTCAGCATTGTACTTTAACCACTCTGTTGCAGATAAATCTGATGTGTTTCTGTATAAAAGGTACTGAAAGTGCAAGAAGAACTAGAAATGTAAAACTACTGTAACATCTATCTTTAGACTACACCTGCCTTCTCTGTTGCTGGTACATAAACACATTGTTACATGGGTAAAAACTGCAATTATTATTTCAGCAATAAACTGTATGAAGTTTATAGTAATTAAAATTTGACTTTGAGGTGATCACCATCAATTCCATTTTTTTTTTTTTTGATTGAATCTACATCATATTTGTTTTGGGACCACAACGTGTCAGCTATTGGATCATCTGCAGCAACCTGAGCTAGGGTATTCTGAATATCAGGGTCAAACTTAATATCCGGGATCATTTTCACAGATCTCTCAGCAGGAAATACCCAATTAAGAGTCATAACATATATGTTCCCATTTTTGGGCTAAATCCCAGTCCCACCTTTTTGCCCCTTCAAGGAGCCAAGGACCGATATCCTTCCACTCAGAGTCGTTCAATCCACATGGCTACAACAACATGTGGAATTGAAACCCAAACAGTGAATGGGTGTGGTAGCCTATGGAAGCAGATCGGTCTCATAAGTAATTCACACAAAAAACACGATGTTCACGTGCGTATCCCAATTCACATGCGTAAAACCCAATTCACGTGCACAAAAAAATATATATATTTACAAAAAACACATTCACGTGCATAAAAAAAAATACATATTCATAATATACAATTCACATATGTACAACTATGTAAAAAAATTTGAATGTTTAAAATTTACGAGTGCATCATGGGCTGTGCATGTGAAAATCAACTTACGTGTGTGAACATCGCTGGATTTGTGTGTGTGTGTTTTTGAGACTTTGCTGGCACGCTGGAGCGTCATTCGTACTCTTTAGCCAATCAGATGCGACCTTACTGTTCAACCAATCACAGCCCCGTGTAAGTTATTACTTGATTTTATAATGTTTTATTAATTAACTTTGCCAAAAAAAAACTTTATCATCTTTATAAACACTTCACCCTCATTACGTATTTATCACAGTTTTTCATTTTTAAATGAAAATGCAAACACTAAGCATAGTAAAAATATCATGTGACTGACTATTGTCTTTACAGTTTGAGTGGTAAATTGATCATTTATTAGGACTTTCTAAACTGGTGTTTGGTCCGTTTGAACTTAGTTACAGCAATAAATACATATAGCATGTTATATTTTATGTAGCAACTATGTTGAAACAATGATTTTAATAAGATATGCAGCATAATTCAATACATTTATTTTAAACAGTATAACTTACTGTACAGAGAGATATGGAGGAGCTATCCGTCACAGTGATGTTGGAAACAGAACATGGACGTGGACGCCCAAGAATTTCCATTTCAGAAACCAGTCTTACCCATCCAATAGAACTCGGGCTGCCAGTCAAGTCTATCGCAGAGCTACTGGGTGTGTCTCGTGCTACGCTGTTCAGAAGGATAACTGAAAACGGTTTATCTGTGAGAGCTATGTACAGTACATGTACAGATGAAGAGCTTGATGCTCTCATCACAGAGATTAAGAGGTCAATGCCAGATGCAGGATATCGTATGGTTCGAGGGTCTCTACTGGCACAGGGTACAGTTTGATAGGGTGTGTGCATCCATGCATCGTGTAGACAGTGTCGGTGTTCTCTCCAGGATGACCAACCTGCGATGTATTGCTCGCAGAACATACTGTGTTCCTTACCCCAAGTACATGGAGCACATAGACACCAACCATAAACTCATCAGGTATGTCTGCAAACCATCCCTAACATTAATTTTGCATACATAAATATTTCGAAAATAACATTTATAAATAAATTTATTTTATTTATTTTACAGGTAAAACTTTGTTATCTTTGGTGGAATAGATGGTTATTCAAGAAAGGTAAGAACGGTTTTAAGGGATTTAAGCTTTTAACTCTGAAACCCCAGTATAATCTTTTTTTTTTTTTTTTCAGTGTTTCATCTTCTGCCCTGTATAAATTATAGTTTAACCCAGGGGTGTCAAACTCAGTTCCTGGAGGGCCGCAGCTCCGCAGAGTTTTGTTCCAGCCTTGCTCAAACATACATACCATGTAGTTTTAAATAAGTCTTAATGACTTGATAAGTTGGATCAGGTGTTTTCAATTATGGACTCTGCAGGTCCTCTGCCCTTCTGGAACTTAGTGTGACACCCCTGGTTTAACCCTTTCATTTATAAACGTTTTGGACTACACATTAACAGCGTACCTTGCTTGAACCCTGGTAATAGCTCCTTGCACTTATATCTGTATTTTTATCTACTGGTACAGTCTTTCTACATATGTATATTTTTAGTTGTATATGTTTGTTTATATATATATATATATATATATATATATATATATATATTAGTGCTGTCAAAATTAGTGCGTTAACGCATGCGATTAATTTGAAATATTTAACGCATAAAAAAAAATTAACGCAATTAACGCGGTTGCAGTTTTTTTAATTTCCTGTTGTGGCCGACGTGTGTTCAACGTGCAAAGAAGTATGGATAAGACCAAGGAAGGACTTTTAGACGGAAAGTTTCAGTATAAAACTCTGCCGGATGGTTCTGTGGATAAAACAAAAGTAATCTGTACATTTTGCAAAGCCGAATTTAAATACCAGAGAAGATTCGTCTTTGACATATCACTTAAAAGCAAAACACCCCACCGAAACAATCTCTACAGGGCCTCGACAATGTAAATTGCATTGATTGTTTTGAAATTTAAATGACACAAATGGCACATACCTGTGTTTTTATTTCTGTAATAAATATGGCTTTCAAGCCAACAGTTAATTTGGAGAATATTGATGGTTTATTGCAGGTATGTTGTTTACATGAGAAAATCTGTGTTACAAGTTAAACAAAAATTCCAATAAACAATCATATTTGAATTTAAATAGTTTAATTGTCTTGAGTTAACATTAATTATTTACATTTACATATCCAAAAAGTTTCAGTCTTTTAATTGTGATTAATCGCGATTAATTGCAAAAAATTGTGCGATTAATTAGTTAATTTTTTTTAATCGATTGACAGCACTAATGTAAGGGTCCTCCACTAGAGGTCACTGTTTTTATTTTGTAGTTTTTGTTGGCCGACTCAGTTTCCCAGCAGGCACCTCGGTCAGGTGATGCAGTGCACACCTGAACCGAGGTAGCCATCAACCAATCTATAAATAGCTGTTTAGACTGGGAAACTGAGTCGAGCATTTTTGGTAATACCACTGTCAGTTATGTGGGCATTTTGGTTTGTTTTTGTTATTTGTTTAATTTGTACTTTGATTTTAGTTGTGTTGACTTGGGCTCTCTTATTGGCAATGTCTCTGTGTATGTTTTGTGTGTCTGTGTTTGTGGAGCTGATTCAGTCCTGTCCTTCTGTGTTCTTGTGGTTAGCTAGAGCAGGTAAGCAGTTAGGTGTGTGTGTGGCTAGGAGCATGATTAGCTAAATTCTATGTTGAGTTATAGTACAGTTACAGTACTAGCATGCTTCTAGCCATAGCCCCTCTGTGTCTCTAGCTGTCCTGTGTTTCCTACCTCCCTAGTTGCCCAGTGAGCCTAGCCTTTGAGTGTCCCCTGGCCTAGCCTTTGAGTGTCCCCTGGCCTAGCCTTTGAGTGTCCCCTGGCCTAGCCTTTGAGTGTCCCCTGGCCTAGCCTTTGAGTGTCCCCTGGCCTAGCCTTTGAGTGTCCCCTGGCCTAGCCTTTGAGTGTCCCCTGGCCTAGCCTTTGAGTGTCCCCTGGCCTAGCCTTTGAGTGTCCCCTGGCCTAGCCTTTGAGTGTCCCCTGGCCTAGCCTAGGGTCTAACATTTAAAATTGTTGAAGTTTAAACACATTGGCCTCTTGTCTTTTTAGAACTCTTGTTCAATTTAAACCCAAACCAATTTAATATACAGTATGCCCCCCCAGCAATTTATTTAAACCAGGTCAAATCCACTGTTTATAGACTTCAGACACATTAGCATATCTGCTCTGAATGCAGGGTAGCTATGGTAGTGACAGGGAAGGCGCAATGTGTTGAAACATGTTTGTGCAATAGGGAACTTGGCAGTCACCAACTCTAACACCAGGTTTTCTTCTGCCAACTCCCATCCCACCCAGAACTTCATTAAGTGATTCAGCATGGTTGGTGATGCTATTAAAGTAGGGAAAAAAAATTTATATAACAAGGCAACAATAAATGTTATTAAACAACAGAGACTTTAATTTTTAAGTGAAAACCCATTTGCAATGCAAGTAGCACAAATAAACCCATACCTTCCTCAATAAAGCTTCGCATATATCCTGTGATGACACTCATTCTCTCAACAGTCATGTCATCATCATTGTCTTCATCATCCACACGATTTTCTGAAGAATTTCCTATGGGGTTTGAATATTGAGTAGGGCTCAGGTGAGACCATTTGAAAGTCACTGTAAATTTGTTCTTGTTCTGATGTATTTGACTATGTGACATCACAAGTCCAAGAAAGTAAGCAATGAGTAGTTTCAGCAGGAGCATGATTAGCTAAATTCTATGTTGAGTTATAGTACAGTTACAGTACTAGCATGCTTCTAGCCATAGCCCCTCTGTGTCTCTAGCTGTCCTGTGTTTCCTACCTCCCTAGTTGCCCAGTGAGCCTAGCCTTTGAGTGTCCCCTAGCCTAGCCTTTGAGTGTCCCCTGGCCTAGCCTTTGAGTGTCGCCTGGCCTAGCCTTTGAGTGTCGCCTGGCCTAGCCTTTGAGTGTCGCCTGGCCTAGCCTTTGCGTGTCGCCTGGCCTAGCCTTTGCGTGTCGCCTGGCCTAGCCTTTGCGTGTCGCCTGGCCTAGCCTTTGCGTGTCGCCTGGCCTAGCCACTGGGTATCCCTTGTCCTGTGTTTCCTCTCCCCCTATTGTCCCAGTGCGCCTAGTTTTAGAGTGCTGTCCCTCCTGGCTGGGGAGTAACGACTAGCTTGTGAGTGCCGCCTCGCTTTATCTTGGAGGGCTGCCTCGCCTAGCCACTGGGTATCCCTTGTCTGTGTTTCTGTGACCCATTCCCTAGTGTGTGTTAAGCTATTAGGTAAGTGTAGCTTAGTGCATGTTGGGGCTAAAGACATGCTCAGCTAGGTGTATGTGTAGCTGACTGCCATGGTTAAGCTTAGCGTAACCATGTTTAGCTAAAAGCCATGCCTAGCTGATTGCCATGTCTTTAGCCCTCGTCCCGTCCCTCTCTAGTGTCTCCCGTTCCTCTCTAGTGTCTCCCGTTCCTCTCTAGTGTCTCCCGTTCCTCTCTAGTGTGTCCAGTTTCAGCTCCACACCTCGTTTGTGTCCTGTTATGTGTTTGTCCCCCTGCCTGTGTCTCGCCACAGGGCGTGTTACGTGTCTCCCCCTGCCTGTGTCTCGCCACAGGGCGTGTGTTACGTGTCTCCCCCTGCCTGTGTCTCGCCACAGGGCGTGTGTTTGTTCCCCTGTCTGTGTCTTGCCAGAGAGCCCCTGTTAGCACAAAGTTAAGCATTGTTTGAGTTTGTTTGTTCCTTTGTTTGTATCTTTATTTATACTTTGTTTAACCTTTATTAAAAGACTCTTTTTTTTGGTTAACACCACCCCTCTGCCTCTATGCCTGCTCCTTCCGCCCACGGCGTTTAACACCTGCCACAACACCCCGATCTTGACAGAATGCTCGACCCACCAAGGCATAGCAGAGGGGGCTGGGACTTTAAAGAGGTCACTGTTTTTATTTTGTAGTTTTTGTTGGCCGACTCAGTTTCCCAGCAGGCACCTCGGTCAGGTGATGCAGTGCACACCTGAACCGAGGTAGCCATCAACCAATCTATAAATAGCTGTTTAGACTGGGAAACTGAGTCGAGCATTTTTGGTAATACCACTGTCAGTTATGTGGGCATTTTGGTTTGTTTTTGTTATTTGTTTAATTTGTACTTTGATTTTAGTTGTGTTGACTTGGGCTCTCTTATTGGCAATGTCTCTGTGTATGTTTTGTGTGTCTGTGTTTGTGGAGCTGATTCAGTCCTGTCCTTCTGTGTTCTTGTGGTTAGCTAGAGCAGGTAAGCAGTTAGGTGTGTGTGTGGCTAGGAGCATGATTAGCTAAATTCTATGTTGAGTTATAGTACAGTTACAGTACTAGCATGCTTCTAGCCATAGCCCCTCTGTGTCTCTAGCTGTCCTGTGTTTCCTACCTCCCTAGTTGCCCAGTGAGCTTAGCCTTTGCGTGTCGCCTGGCCTAGCCTTTGCGTGTCGCCTGGCCTAGCCTTTGCGTGTCGCCTGGCCTAGCCTTTGCGTGTCGCCTGGCCTAGCCTTTGCGTGTCGCCTGGCCTAGCCTTTGCGTGTCGCCTGGCCTAGCCTTTGCGTGTCGCCTGGCCTAGCCACTGGGTATCCCTTGTCCTGTGTTTCCTCTCCCCCTATTGTCCCAGTGCGCCTAGTTTTAGAGTGCTGTCCCTCCTGGCTGGGGAGTAACGACTAGCTTGTGAGTGCCGCCTCGCTTAGTCTTGGAGGGCTGCCTCGCCTAGCCACTGGGTATCCCTTGTCTGTGTTTCTGTGACCCATTCCCTAGTGTGTGTTAAGCTATTAGGTAAGTGTAGCTTAGTGCATGTTGGGGCTAAAGACATGCTCAGCTAGGTGTATGTGTAGCTGACTGCCATGGTTAAGCTTAGCTTAACCATGTTTAGCTAAAAGCCATGCCTAGCTGATTGCCATGTCTTTAGCCCTCGTCCCGTCCCTCTCTAGTGTCTCCCGTTCTTCTCTAGTGTCTCCCGTTCTTCTCTAGTGTCCAGTTTCAGCTCCACGCCTCGTTTGTGTCCTGTTATGTGTTTGTCCCCCTGCCTGTGTCTCGCCACAGGGCGTGTTACGTGTCTCCCTTTGCCTGTGTCTCGCCACAGGGCGTGTTACGTGTCTCCCTTTGCCTGTGTCTCGCCACAGGGGGTGTTACGTGTCTCCCTTTGCCTGTGTCTCGCCACAGGGCGTGTTACGTGTCTCCCTTTGCCTGTGTCTCGCCACAGGGCGTGTTACGTGTCTCCCCCTGCCTGTGTCTCGCCACAGGGCGTGTGTTACGTGTCTCCCCCTGCCTGTGTCTCGCCACAGGGCGTGTTTGTTCCCCTGTCTGTGTCTTGCCAGAGAGCCCCTGTTGGCACAAAGTTAAGCATTGTTTGAGTTTGTTTGTTCCTTCGTTTGTATCTTTATTTATACTTTGTTTAACCTTTATTAAAAGACTCTTTTTTGGTTAACACCACCCCTCTGCCTCTATGCCTGCTCCTTCCGCCCACGGCGTTTAACACCTGCCACAACACCCCGATCTTGACAACTAAAATATATATATATATATATATATATATATATATAAAATATTTTCTACAGATTATGTACCTAAAGGTTTCAAACAACAACCGCTCCGACACCCATTTGGCATTTTTCAGAGAGGCTGTGAATACACACGGGTTTCCACAGAGGTATTAGTATTAAATTGCAAAATGCTTATTATTTGTTGTAATAAACTATTTGTCTATCTAAATTATGATTTAAGAATGTTATAGTATGTATAATATAGAGTTAATTGTGTGTAAATGCAACCCAACACAATGAGTGATGTTTTTGTTGCAGAGTAAGAGGCGATCATGGAGGTGAAAATGTGGGGATTGCAGAACTTATGTTTTCAGTTCGTGGCACTGATGACAACAGCTTCATTGCTGGCAAAAGTGTTCACAATCAGAGGTAATTTCATGGTCATCAATCATTTCATTAAGATTTAGTTAATCATTACTGTATATAATTCACAGTAGCATTAATACTACCATTAAACTGACTTTTTTCAGCATTTACAGTAGTAACCACACACAAATGTAGATACTTATACAGCTGTGGCCAAGATTATTAGAACACTAGACTTTGCACCAGATGATAAATGGTTTTAAGTCAGTTATTTCTATCTTTTAGTGTCAGTAGGAAATATCAGTTTATATTTTCCAACTTGTAATAATCCAGTGAGATTTTTGTCTTATGTAACCATCAGTCAGTTTGCAACGACATGAAGAAACAGAACAAACTGAAACAGACTAAATCCAGACGAACTGTGGAGAGCAACATCTCCAAGATGCTTCAAGAAACCTTCCTGCAAAATTCACTAAAAAAACTATGAGCAAGTGAAGGAAGCAAAACCTGCATTAAAACAAAGGATGCTCGCACTAAATGTTGTTCATTTAGTTCCATTTGTTTTTTTTTTACATTATTTTGACAATCTTCATTTTACAGCATTTTTACTTAAATGACAAACTTTTACCAGTACTGTAGCTTTGCAGGAAGGCTTCTAAACAAGATATCGTTTGCTGACCATTTACTGTAGGTCAGGATAATTTTTTTATTACTTTTGTGTGGTGATAATATTGGGCTATACATTCATGTTTCTTTGTTTTGTTTTTGAAATACAGAATAGAACGTCTCTGGCGTGATGTATTTGTAAGTGTGACAAGTGTCTACTACAACATTCTGCACACATTGGAGGACAATCACCTGCTGGATATAAGCAACTCCTTGCATTTATTCTGCTGCCATTATGTGTTTCTGCCGCGCATCCAGGCCAGCTTGGATGCCTTTTGTGAGGGTTGGGACAACCATCCCATAAGGACAGAACACAATTTGACACCCAATCAGCTGTGGCAAGTGGGCCAGTTGCAGAATCCAGTTTTGGATCCAGAGGTGAATTCAATAAGATCAAGGAAAAAGTAAAAAATTTAAGTAAAATCTGTGCACACAGAATATCTAACACATTTGTTTTCTTAAGCATGTTGCCATACCAAACATTGAATGGGAGTACAGCGGATACTCTGAGGACCCAACTCTTGGTGTGCATGTTCCAGTGCTTGACATTCCATTAACAGACAATGAAATAGCAGAACTGCAAAGAACCATCAACCCAATGCAGCATTCTGAGTCTTTTGGAGTGGACATCTATTTTACTGTTGTGCAATATGTTGACAGATTACGTTAATCTGGGTCAAGTACCATTTATCTTGTTGTATAACTCTGCATGTATGGAGCTGTCATTTTGCATGTTTACCCAGAGTGTACAATAAGATTATTCATGTTATTACTGGAAAAAGACTTTATTTTAAAACACATGCAAAAAGAATTAAGTTATTAAACATGAAGTTAAACTGTGCTTCATTCCTTTTTTTTTTCTTATAACTTATGTGTATACCAGTCCAGCAGGTAATAAACATTTTCAACATTCAACAAAGTGGTGTGTGTATATATACCAACAAGTATTACTATGACAATTTTAGTGTAATTGCAACTTTTTTAAGTAAAGAGCTAACAAAGTGTATTTCCTGTTTTTAGCATAGCAAAGGATTAATTTTGAATGTCTGGGGCTATGTAATGAAATTCAGTAGAAATCAAAACATCGTAATCAAATTGAAATGAAAACTCACCTTTAAAGTGCACTGTACGTTTTGCTTGTTTACAAAAGTTTGTTTTAAAAGACAATGTCCAAAAATGTATATTAACAAACAAACAAAAGGGTCTAACATTTAAAATTGTTGAAGTTTAAACACATTGGCCTCTTGTCTTTTTAGAACTCTTGTTCAATTTAAACCCAAATCAATTTAATATACAGTATGCCCCCCCAGCAATTTATTTAAACCAGGTCAAATCCACTGTTTATAGACTTCAGACACATTAGCATATCTGCTCTGAATGCAGGGTAGCTATGGTAGTGACAGGGAAGGCGCAATGTGTTGAAACATGTTTGTGCAATAGGGAACTTGGCAGTCACCAACTCTAACACCAGGTTTTCTTCTGCCAACTCCCATTCCACCCAGAACTTCATTAAGTGATTCAGCATGGTTGGTGATGCTATTAAAGTAGGGAAAAAAAATTTATATAACAAGGCAACAATAAATGTTATTAAACAACAGAGACTTTAATTTTTAAGTGAAAACCCATTTGCAATGCAAGTAGCACAAATAAACCCATACCTTCCTCAATAAAGCTTCGCATATATCCTGTGATGACACTCATTCTCTCAACAGTCATGTCATCATCATTGTCTTCATCATCCACACGATTTTCTGAAGAATTTCCTATGGGGTTTGAATATTGAGTAGGGCTCAGGTGAGACCATTTGAAAGTCACTGTAAATTTGTTCTTGTTCTGATGTATTTGACTATGTGACATCACAAGTCCAAGAAAGTAAGCAATGAGTAGTTTCAGCAGTAGGACTTCAATTATACAATGTAAATACAAGACAATATACCAAGTTTCCACACACAAAAATTAATACAATAGAAGACCAGATTCCATGTACAAGTAGCCTTTACTTACTTGTGATGTAATGTCCCTAACTGACTCCCTTGGGAAAACAATGTGGTGACTGTCGAGTCTCTGGGAGAGAAGGGGCCAGATGCCGGCATCTTTGATGCCTTTTCTCAAATCTTTAATCTGGCACTTGACACGTCCAAGTACCTGAAAACAGACAAACTTTGAGGTTAGCTTGAAAAAGCCTGGTCCAAAAAAAAAATAAATAATAATAATATATTATATATATACACACGAAAAAGACAGACAAAGACATCTGCTAGATTGTTTTGAAGTGGAGATTCATGCATATTTTATTGCTAGGGTGTTACAAGTTATATTTAGTATTGTAACAACACATGCAGCTTTTTTTCAGCATATTAGAAGATTTTGATTAGGTAAATAAAGAGAATCCTTTTCAATGACTCTTGCCACAACATTATTAAACAAACAAAACTGCAAAACTTACAGCATGAGACAATAGCTGTTGAAACAGCCAGTCCTGATTACTCGACGATGGAACAGGAAGATCCCAGAAAAGGCAAAGATCGGTCAATCGAGTCATTTCTTTTTTAGTGAGTTCTGTTTTCTTGAGCTGCAAGAGCAAATTGAAAATGTGAAAAAATATTACAATAATTCAGTGCCATTTTCATACAAAAAGTAAAAATCTTGTACTAAAGTACCTCATTAAATTGCAAGTACTCACCAAACTAATAGTTTCCCTGTGGTCTATGTCTGGGCAGTCCTGCAGTGTCAGAGCTGAAGCCGCACTGTCAGTATCTCCTCCAGTCAGAAGGATGATAACAGGTAAACTCAGTCCAGAAAGACAAGGACCTCCATGTAAAAAGGAATGACCAATCATTCGGCCAGCCATCTGAAACAGGTTGCTGTCCCGTAGTACAGCACATGCTGAGGGGACACGGTGTTTTTTTTCCCCCTTAAAAAGGGCTGTGGTAGAAGACCCTTGAGAAAAATATGAACTATAAGAATCGTCTTAAATGGCAGTATTTATTTATTTTTTAACAGCCATAAGATTCTCTCCATTAGAAATTTCACCCAACTAAATCCAGCACTGTACTCAAAGTCTGAGCAAGATAAAGAAAGAATAAATTTTACTTGTTTTTATGATGTCTTTTATTCTGAGGGGAAAAATAGGACATAACAGTTAATATCAATTACACCAGATTCTTTTGAACTGAAGAACAGTTCTAATGTGTTAGAAAAAAAAAAAGCCAATTCAAAATTGCCCTATGAAGTGTGCACACTATTGTTCTTTTAAGTTTAAAGGTCTACTCCACAGACAGAATGCTGGGATAAGATAGGCAGATGGACTCAAAGCAGTTTGTCTAACACACCATCATCCATTATCTAATCAGCCAATTATGTCTCAGAGGTGCAGTGCATAAATCATACAGAAATATGTCAGGAGTCTCTGTTGATTTTACATTAACCATCGGAATGAGTAGAAAATGTGATCACTATATCAATAAAGTGTATGGGTGTGTGTGGAAAAGAATGTCAACTGATTACAAACCCAAATTTAAAGCGAAGCCAGTCTTCAATTTTTGCAGCATCATTGACAAAATATGACGATTGACTCCTTTGCCAACAGCTGCATCTCCTAAAATGGGATCAACAAAAGAACAGCAAGCTAATGTACATTACACAAATTGTACAAAAATAATGTTTTTAATAATGACAGTAATACCTGCCAATCTACATTTAAATGGAGCTGACCAGTTAGCACTGTTCATTTTATAAAATGAAATTAATGAACTGTCCTGCTCCTCCACCGTGTCAAATTGGTTGAACAGTAGTGACAGAGATGGACAATGTTCACTTAGGCAGAGCAAATTTTAAACATTCAACATTTTTTACACAGTTGTACATATGTGAATTGTATATTATAAATATGTATTTTTTTTTTATGCACGTGAATGTGTTTTTTGTGAATATATATATATTTTTTTGTGCACGTGAATTGGGTTTTACGCATGTAAATTGGGATACGCACGTGAACATCGTGTTTTTTGTGTAAATTACTTATGAGACCGATCTGCTTCCATATCCCCGTGTCCCATGTGATGCACGTGTCCTTAACCTATTTTGCAATGTCCTCCTTAAGTCCATCCATGAAGCTATTTCTCAGGTCTGCTTCACAAGGTGTGACGTCAGTGCCAGTCATGTTGGGCGGTTTCTCCAGCCCGCTGAGCACATCATGGACTTCATGTGTCAAGTACTGGAAGACTGTTTCTCCATCTTGTTGTTTACACATTGTGATCTTTGTCATGTCCATTTACACTGGAAAGGCTTTAGTGTCGGTGTCCACAATCCCATTGACCAGTTCACCAGAGCTGCAGAGGAAAGTGCCTGAGGCGGCGGTTCATCCAGGTTGAGATCTAAAACAGACTTACAGTAGGACACTGCAAACCAGTGTTATGTGCAAGTGTATGAAGATTTTCATGCTTTTCCTGTTTTTGGTTCTAGTTTCCACACTCTAAAAGCTGAACAGTCTACAAGCATATTTTCTACGTTTTTTAGATCACCTTTCAACAAATCTAGCTGGCTTGAACTACAACTTCCTTTCTCAGGAAAGCCGCACTGATTCACTCACATCACATACTGGCTTAAATAGTCTAAACCATAGTTTGCGAACACTTTTAGGTCCCACACTCACACTTACATTATAATCTACAAAAGCTGCACTCACTTTTTAACCGATGTAAACCCCGGCGTTGAGCAGCGTGAAGTCGTTCCAAGCTTCTCTGCTTCAGTGGCCAATCAGTGAAGGTCGGATGAAGTAAAGCCTTCAAAGTGCTGCGCGCTCGCTTACTTGGACTCCTCTAGGGTGCCAAAGAACTGCGGTGGAAATTAAATTAACAAGTCTGGAGACTTCACAAAGTATGACAACCAGAGTGGGGGTTTATTTTTAAGAGCGCTGGACATCTCCGTTACACACCCCACAAAGGCGTCTGCAAGAGAGAGGTAACCCCCCCTGCATCTCACGGTGCCTTATATATTCTAACGGAGCAGGTCATGGTGACGTCTCATAAAACACATAATGTTTAAGAAAACAACAGCGCTGTTCCATTGGGTGTTGATAAGCTGGCGAGTTACATCTTCTGACGCCGAGTTTCTATCAACGTAGATAGATCAAGGCCTTTACTTTCTGTACATGTTGTTCTTTCTTGCATGTACACATATTCCAAGTCTGCAACTCTATGATTATGTAGACTTTTTGTAAGACACTCTCATATACATCTCATAGGACTGGTCCCCTCAATTTGACACCATCAATTTGACACCATGAACAATGACCATGACCACCATTCATGGTCATTGTTCATGGTGTCAAATTGATGGGTTTGACACCATGTTTATTTACCTGTTATTTTGCTCCGTGGCTGGCAGTAAATAACTAACCGCAACTGGCAGAACTAGAGTTAAACAACCTACTGTAAAGTTATCAACTGAGAACTAGTGTAATTAACAGCTAAACCACATGGTAAAAAAAATTAACCATTGAGGTGTCGGGCAGTCCTGAGAAACTTACGAGATTTACGATATCTTCTTTGTCTTTTGGCTGTTCCCTTTCAGGGGTCGACACAGTGAATCATCTGCCCCATCTAACCCTATCCCCTGCATCCTTCTCTCTTACCCCAACTAACTTCATGTCCTCTCTCACTGCATCCATAATTCTCCTCTTTGGTCTACCTCCTGTCTGGCAGTTCTAACCTCATCATCCTTCTACCGATATATTCACCATCTCTCCTCTGAACATGTCCAAACCACCTCAATCTGGCCTCTCTGACTTTATCCCCAAAACATCTAACGTGGGTTGTCCCTCTGATAAACTCATTCTTAATCCTATTCATCCTTGTCACTCCCAAGGAGAACCTCAACATCTTCAGCTCTGCTACCTCCAACTCTGCCTCTGACTCTGTTATCACACAACACACCTGACACTTTTCTCCACCCATTCCAACCTGCCTGTTCCAACCTGCCTCTTCACCTCTTTTTCACACTCTCCATTGCTCTGGACCGTTGACCCTAAGTACTTAAAGTCCTGCACCTTCTTTAACTCTGCTCCCTGTATCCTCACCGTTCCTCTTGGGTTCTTTTCATTCACACACAAGTATTCAGTTTTTCTGCGGCTAACCTTCATTCCTCTGCTTTCCAGAGCATACCTCCACCTCTCCAAATTTTCCTCCACCTGTTCCCTGCTCTCGCTACAAAGCACAATCTGCAAGCATCATAGTCCATGGAGACTCCTGTCTAACCTCATCTGTCATCCTGTCCATCACCAGAGCAAACAAAAAGGGGCTTAGAGCCGATCCTTGATGCAGACCCACCTCCACCTTGAACTCTTCTGTCGCACCTACTACACCACATCTCACCACTGTGTTACAGCTCTCATACATGTCCCGCACCACTCTAACATACTTCTCTGCCACTCCAGACTTCCTCATACAACACCTCCTCTCTCGACATCCTGTCGTACGCTTTATCTAAATCTACAAAGACACCATGCAACTCTTTATTACCATCTCTGTACTTCTCCGCCAGCATCCTCAAAGCAAATACTGCATCTGATGTACTCTTTCTAGGCATAAAACCATATTGCTTTTTTTACAAATGCTCACCTCTGCCCTTAACCTAGCTTCCACTACTCTTTCCCACAGCTTCATTGTATGGCTCATTATAGTAGCTTAATGCCTCTGTAATTGCTACAGCTATGCACATTCCCCTTGTTCTTAAAAATCGGCACCAATACACTTCTCCTCCATTCCTCTGGAATCCTCTCACTCTCCAAGATCTTGTTAAACAAACTTGTCAGAAACTCTACTGCCACCTCTCCTAAGCACTTCCATACCTCCATAGGTATGTCATCAGGACCAACAGCCTTTCCACCCTTCATCCTCTTCAACGCCCTTCTCACCTCACTGTTACTAATATTTGCTACTTCCTCCTCACAACAGTCACCTCTTCTACTCTTTGTTCTCTTTTGTTTTTCTCATTCATCAACTCTTTGAAGTACTCCTTCCATCTTCCCATTACCCTCCTGGCATCTGTCAGTACATTTCTATCTCTATCTTCAATTACCCTAACCTGCTGCACATCCTTCCCATCTCTATTTTTCTGCCTTACCAACCTGTACAGATCCACCTCACCCTCCTTACTATCTAATCTAGCATACAAGTCCTCATATGCTCTTTGTTTGGCTTTAGCCACCTCTACCTTCACCTTACGCTGCATCTCCCTGTACTCATGTCTACTTTCTTCAGTCCTTTCAGAGTCCCACTTCTTCTTAGCTAGGCTCTTTCCCTGTATACACTCCTGGACTTCCTCGTTCCATTACCAAGTCTCCTTGTCCACTTTCCCCTTATCTGATGATACACCAAGTACCCTCCTACCTGTCTCCCTAATCACATTGGCTCAACTGTCTCAACTCCTCCCTGAAGACTACACAACATTCTTCCTTTGTCAGGAAATATATCGTAAATCTCGAAGAGATTTATGATATATTTCCACTTATTCCGCTTTAGTACATCAGCTAACTTCCAGGTTTCTGGGTTGAATCCCAAATTGTAAATGGTAAATGGAAAGCTAATGCACTACAATCCCTTGTTCCACGCACCAAGTAGTGCCCTTGATCACGGGTTCGAGAGGGATTTGGGATTCAGCCTTGTGTTGGACGCTACTGTACCTCAGCGAAACAGACCAACAAGGACGATTCAGGACGACTTAAAAGCAGTTACTAAGGATACAGTGTGTTGTTTAAGATGACACGACGTTATCAGATGTGTTATGCTGAAAGTGCTTCCGTGACTGATTTTGTGTTTTGTCAGGCAGCAGCTCTCTCCTCAGTACTGCTCTCCTTTCTTTGCTCGACAGTTAGTGTAATTAACAATTGTTGGGACCCGTGTTATGCAGTGTAATAAAGTATAATTAAATGTCCCAGTTTAGTAATGTTCTATACCACTGACCCTAATGGGATGTGTCTCGTCCAATCAGATGATTCAGTCATAAGTAACTGAGATTATCCTACTTTAGATCAGGTCTCATGTTGTTACATTGTTGCTTGTCACATGTCATCAGTCATATTTCTGTCACCCACATACAGTAGATAGGAAACAGAAGAGTTGTACTGTAGTGTATTACTAACCAACAATAAGCTGCGTTTCCTATCAATAATATTTTCTGTCGAATTCAATCCTTACTTGAATTGTGCAATCCGTATGTTCAGTCACAGCAATCCAAAAAAACATTACAGAGAATCCTTTTAACAACTCATCCCAAAAAAACCTGTACTGTACAGTACGTCCCACAAAATTAAGACGCACTAATTCATACAAGAAGCACAATAATCCCCCCCTGACCCTTTCTTAATACTGTCAACCCGATTACCTGCCCTGCTTTATACCTTGTACCAGGATCATCAAAAATCCCCTTCCTACTGTATATTATTCATGTTCTGTTTTACCTGATGTAGGTTCAACAAAGACCTTATATTGCGTAAGTCATAACAAGCAGGTGTTAAAAGGTCATACTTAGGTGAATTAAAGTGTTATTTGCCGATCGTTTTAGGGCTGAAAGTACAAAGTGATCTGCAATCAAGAGTTGTTTTCACAAGCTTCTCGGAGATGAGGTATTTAGTGTGTAAGCAGTACAGAAGCCATGGCGACATACATGCTCTGACAAGTGCGCCTCGGCAGACGTGCTCAGAAGCCTGTTGAGTAACATCACATGCGAAACAGTGGTGGAAAAAAAAAAAACCAGAATATAGAGACATTCAGTAGCATTTGCACTTCTGCATTTCTGCATTTCTTGTTAGTCTTTAAATAACAACACAAGAGGGGACCAAAAATACCTGATTAGCTGATTGGCCTAATTGGATGATCTAAAAACGGTAATAAAACACAGTGTAATGTATTAATGTACTGTACACCATGCTAGTTTGCAAGAGGAGACATGGTTAAATATGAGGGATGTTCAAGTTAAACCTGGACTTGGACACCTTCTTCACGTCTCAAACCCCGGCCTCCCAGGAACTCCTTCAATGGCAGTAACATGTGGAAATGGCTTGGAGCCAGGATGGCCATTGCATCTTTAAAACATTTCCACCATCGCTTTACTTCGGCTTGGAGTCTTCGGCTTAAGAGTTTACTGCAAACGCCAATCCCTTTTTTTCTCCTGCATTCATCAAAAGTGTCATCACAAAAAGTCCTGGTTTGACTCGAACACCCCTAGTATTTGCCTCGAAACAAATTTAGTTCTACTATAACGTGATGCCAAGTTGCTGATTGGGTGTGGGACGCACAATGACCACTGGATTTTATTTGGATCTAAACTTGATATACAGTACGGACTATGCCTGGTCTCAACAGGTTATTTCATAATCAGAGCCTAATGGTGTTAGATTTACTAACTTCTTTAAGGATAGCACTTTGGATGAGATATCAACCACCAAATAAAAGGTTGCCTGATCAGCTACATCTAGAGAACAGGAACGCTGACATTATCTCACTAAACCATGTCTTCGTACCTGTCTTATCTTGTGTTAAGTTTTTGCTTTTCCATTTTTTTTTTTTTCTCAACCAAACACCTGGAGCAACATACTGTAAGAAACCAGTATTTCTGGAAAGGTTTACACAACCTACTAAAGGAAAGTGATCCACATAACACCTTTTTAAATAAATAGTCATTTTTTTTATTGTATTAAGTAAATAAATGAATACACTTCCTCTACAATTCCTTTCCTGCTACAGTACACACACAGCAAAGCTGTGTTTGTGCGTTGTGTAATCTTTCTGCTTATGCAAGGACAAATCCGTCCCACCTTGACTTCAGCAGTGTCTCATTTACATTTACGCACGACTCTCTCAAACAGAAAATAAACACCGCGTATGAAGCGCATATGCAGAAAAGCTTCGCATTTTTATCACCGTGCTGAAAATAAACCGAAGATGAGCAGCTGCTGTGGAAAGATACAGCACGTTCCAGTTTTTTTTTTCTAATTAAAGCTAATTATTTCCTCTGTTACTAAGATGTTCTAGATGTGCGTATAGAACTGGGTTGTTATTTCTTTAACCTTTATTATCCCAAGCATAACCTTAAACCACATCTAGAAACAATCAGCTAAAAACTGATTGCAATTACAGTATAGCAATTGAATATATATATATATATATATATATATATATATATATATATATATATATATATATATACTGTATATATAGTGATTTTATGATTGGGATACTGTTTTCCATAAGAACTATAGTACATCACATAGTGTTAATTCAGACTTAATGGAGTACCAGGGTAGGTACTTTGACACATAATGGGTACTGTGATAGTACTATGGTGTGTACTACAATACTTTAGTGAATACTTTGGTACTTATTTGGAGCTGCCATAGTTACCAATGTTCAGCAGGTATCAAATTTGGTCTGTACAGTATGTTTCTTTTTATGGTATGTTAGTACCTACTATAATGTACAGTATAGTACAGGCAGTGTATAGTACAAGCAGTACCATATTAGATGCCTTTAGAAGACTTTGGTAACCAAAGTGGTACCCAATAAGTACCATTGTATACCATTAACATTATGCCACATAAACATGTACAGTATAACATATTTTTCCTGGTATAACACAGTATGTACCATGGTAGGACCATGTACTGTACTGTAGCGTGGTACTGTGCATGTACTATGTCAGAACTCAGTAACAGCACTGTCTATGTTACTATAGATTATACTCATATAGATTATACATTTACATTTAGGCATTTGGCAGACGCTCTTATCCAGAGCGACTTACATTTTTATCTCATTATACATCTGAGCAGTTGAGGGTTAAGGGCCTTGCTCGAGGGTCCAACAGTGGCAACTTGGTGGTTGTGGGGTTTGAACCTGGGATCTTCCGAACCGTAATCCAATGCCTTAACCACTGAGCTACCCCTGACCCCTGATTTTGTTGCAACTAGGCTCTGTGTGGTGACTAGGGACGGTTCCACTTTACCATGAAGACGGTTCTGGTCTTGGCTGATGCAGACTGCTGTTCTCTGAGGACTTGTGACTGCAGTCGCTCAATAGTTCAGGACTGGAAATTTTCTACAGTTTTGTACCTGAACCTCCAATAACATATTAATTTAAGGACTTCATCAATCCCTGCTATCCGTTATCACCCGAATGAGGATGGTTCCACTCAAGGTTTTTTCATATTGCCATCTCAGGGTGTTTTTCCCCCAGCACCGTCGCCCTCGGCTTACCATTATACCAGTATTATTATTATTATAACAGATGTTAATGTTTATAAATTATTATGTAAAATAAATATGAAAGATATCCAAAACGTCATCTGTTCTTGTTCTAGATCACCATACTTTACAGTATATCATACTTCATACCTTCACATACTTTAAAAACCATATTACTTTTGCATTCTTGTGAATTTTAGCAAATTTTAACAAATCTCAAGCATTTCTTGAAACATCAAAAATATTATTTTAAGTCATCATTTGAACATCACCCATGTTACCTAAGCACCCGATTCACTCCCTTGTAAAGTCCTATGTACAACATGCTGCTCCATCAGAATTTTCTGTTCTTAATGAGAAAAAGAGAATTAAGCTGCCATATGTTTTCTTTATTTTCAGTAATACTGTAACGTTTTGAAAATCTAACCCTGATATGCAAATAATAGACAAAATTAGATGATCAATTTAATCTATAATATTAAGCAAATCATTAAAATGTCCTCTTGGATGTCCTTATGTCATTGCCAGATGTATGTGGGTTTTGTGTATTATTTTGAACATTGTGGAATGTTTTTTCAATTAAAAAAATAAATAAAGTTAAAGGTAAAAATCATGGATGGCGGCACAGTGGCTTAGTGGTTGGTACTGTCGCCCTGCACCTCCAGGATCATGGTTTGATTCCTGCCTCCGGGGTCTGTGTGCATGGAGTTTGCATGTTCTCCCTGTACTTGGTGGGTTTCCTCCGGGTACTCCGGTTTTCTCCCACAGTCGGCAGATTAGGCTAATTGGTGTTCCCAAATTGTCCTTAGTGTGTGAATGAGTGTATGAGTGTGTGTGTGTGCCCTCCAATGGGTTGACATCCCTCTCATGCTCTAAGTCTCTTGGGATAGGGTCCAGTCCAACTGGTGTAGACGTTGAATGAATGAACGTTTTAGATTGTAAACGCCAGGTGTTTAAGAAAAAAAGCTTAAGGAAATTCAGATTGTTTCAGTAAAACGTCAGATAAATGGGGCCAGACAAATCTGAAGTGCTTCCTCTCTAAA
This sequence comes from Clarias gariepinus, assembly GCF_024256425.1. Classification (NCBI taxonomy): domain Eukaryota; kingdom Metazoa; phylum Chordata; class Actinopteri; order Siluriformes; family Clariidae; genus Clarias; species Clarias gariepinus. The sequence goes on from NC_071124.1 coordinate 21,988,075, forward strand.
TTTGTATGGCAAATTGTTCCAAATACAGTATTTCCATACTTTTGCTGTAACATTTGACATTTAGCTTGTGATTTGATTGGCCTCGATTCGCTCAGGTGGCTGTGGCATCGCTGCTTTTTCAGAATAAACTTCAACAACAAGATGCCAAAAAGTGGCACAAGTTACAAGATTTCATGAAGTAGAAATGTATAGAGTTGAAGTTTATAATTGGCAGAAAAAAAATAAATTCTGGCAACTTTAATTTTGTAATTTCCAAATCAAATGTACAGTGTTGTTCAAAGGGTCTGCACTAATGACAGCAGGGTTGTAAGTTCTGGGGCTTTAGAAGATCGGAATCAGCAAATGACCTACATGGGGAGAAAAGTCGGGAAAGACGATGTTAATTAGAATAAAAAACAAATCCTAAAAGCCATTTTTTCCCCAATTGTAACTGAAGTTCAGGATGAGTCAAGCACTGCAACCCATTAGTGGCGTCTTTTCAGCATTTAAAAAAACAGCTAAATAATGTAGGAGTCGCCCTAAATAATGCATACAAGTAAAAACACAACTATGACTAATCGGTCGAGTTGTAATTTAGGGCTGATTAATAATAGCACATGGTTTGGAAAGCTGTTTTATTACAGACCGCTGTTTGGAATAGAAATAATTAGGAACATGGATTAATGTTTGATGCGAAGGAAGGCTTATAATTCCCTTGTTGCATCTGTGCAGCTCATTAATAGTTGAAAAAAAAATGTGTAAGAGAATTTAAATATTTTATTTAGTATAAAAAAATGTTTTGTTGAACAGTTAACAAAAATAGTTTTTCATAATTTATGAAGCATTTAATTATTGTACTTATGTAATAGTGCTTATATATATATATATATATATATATATATATATATATATATATATACTTATATGTGTATATAATAATATTATTATATTTTTATTACAATATTATCAACATATAAGTACTGTATAGCAATAAATGTAAAAACATTTATACAAGGTTTTTTCCGCCCTAAACTGTGTTTAAATTTTTTGGCTCTATAGAAGTCAAACAAGTATTTATACCACCTACATTAATACGATTTTTTTTTGTAAATATTTGTACAAATAAATATAATATATTGTATAAATATATAAATAAATAAACTGACTTATAGCATCCTACAGCATTTGTTAGCAGTATTTGTTTTTGTTTTTTTGTTTGTTTGTTTTTTGGACGGCGTCTTCATGGTCCAGCTGGTCTCTGTCGCTTGAGATCAAAGCCGAGCTCTGCGAGACACCTCCCGCTCCGCAAATCATCCCTTATGCATCGATAAACAACTTAATTACCTCTTATTAACGTTCCAGTGAAATGAAATAAAACCTGACCCAGAACATTATGCACACAAGAGGCAGCCCTGGACGTCTGATCGGAATGTGTTGTTTTATTTTGATTGTGGTTTTTTTTTTGGATCTAAAAATATGATTACGGGACTGTGAATAATTTAGGATGCCCAGATGGCACCCTTGAACCTGCTCTTGACCCCTGCAGAAGTCTGTCTGTGTCTGTGTGTTAATACTTTGGTGGAGACAGGAATATCTGTCAGATTTGATGTTTTCTTTTTTTCAAGAAACAAATTAAAATGTTAAAAACTAAATAAAAGATAAGCAGTAGCTGTATGTACAAAAGATTGAAGGGATGGTTTCTATTCATATTTGTACGTGAATGTGTTTTATAAAGATTGATGTATTTGTTTTGGGAAATAATCCTATCTTATAGAAAGCTGAGGATTAGTGTGGATACATCACATTGTGTAAGTTATCTCTTGTTATTGTTGGATTCCTTGATTAACATATTTTGAGAAAAATGTGCACAAAGAAAAAAATCCAAGGAAAACAAGCAGGCATTGTCGTCTAGTTATAAAATGGAATACTAATGAAGAACTCATGATAGCATTTTTCTTAACGCTGGTCAACAAACATCACCTGACCGATGAGACCGTCTTTCTGTTTAAAGTTTTCATTACCTGAACCACCACATATTTTTCTCCTTTAATCTTTAATCCTTAAATTCTAAAAAATATTAAATAAAATAGTTGAAATAATATAATTTTTTTCTTTTTTTTTTGGTCTATCTTTCCTGTTGTTATCTGGACTACTTCGGATCAGATAGTGACGTAAATAGAAGCCGCTCATTTCCAGTTAGATTGCTCACACTCTGAAATCATCATCTGGGTAATTTCCATGATGCACAGGTAGGAAGCTCAAGCAGAAGCGTACAGTACCTGTTTTCCGTCGGCTAGCTGGGACTGGCTGAGACATCTCAAACACCGTTTCACCATCATACAGCTACAGATATTAAAACTTTATAAAAGTTTTGTCTTATCAGTGTGAATGTGTTACATCAACTCGTTTGTACATCAAGTGCGAGCAAAGATGGATCTCCCACTTGTGATTGGCATGATAAAAGAGCAGTGTGTAATGATTTAGGGTTTTTTTGCGGTCTGAGGGTGTACCTGGTGCCGAAATGACTCATGGAGGAGCTTAAACAGAAGCGTCTGGATATCTGCCAACAAAATGTGAAGCGATACTCTAAAGAGAATCATCACTGGTGACGAGACACGGATTCATCACTACGAGCCTGAGAGTAAACAGAACGGAAATCGCAGACCGATTGTTGAAAAAGTCGAACATTAGCTGGAAAATACATCAACGCTTACAGTTTTTCTGGGATTCTTAAGGACCAGAAGTATTGGAACACCATTGGGGGGGGGGGGGGGGGAATCAACAATCAACAGTGCTCGTTAGAGAAGAGCTGAAGCCGAACCTTCAGATTAAACACAGAGGACTGATATCCGAGGGTATGACCTCGCATGACGATGCACATCCGCACACTCCTGCCGACACTGTCGACATCCTGCATAAACTTTGTTTTGAGGTGTTAAAGCATCCTTTCTCTGGTCCTAATCTGACTTTCACCTGTTTGTTTCCCTGAAAGCAGAAACTACGCAGGTGAAGTTTCACTTTTGATGAGGAAGTGAAGACAGCGGTGCATTCAAGGCTTGTATTGTAGCTCAGAATAAAACATTGTTTAATGCGTGAATATGAAAGCGCGTTGACGGATTGTACAAAATGTACTGAAAAGTCAGGACGGCAAGTCTAAAAATGTTGCATGTGGGTTTTTTTTAAGTATCCAAAATGCAGGTATTTTTTCACTTTTAACCCGAAGCTTGTCTTGTATTTCATCAAATCTTATCAAGAAAGTTTTATTTTTTGTCCACAAACAGTAAAAATCACAAAAAAAAAAAAAAAAACATAATGTACGTACTATTTTTGGGGGTCAGAAAACACATACTGTGTGCTTGCTTCATCCATTTAAGGAATAAAATGTTGGAGTTGAATATTTTTTCTCTTAACTGCATGTTGAATGTTGAATGAATAAAGAGTTACACATTGTATAGTATATTTGATATGGTGATGTGGTGGTTAGTCCTGTCACCTTACACCTCCAGGGTTGAGGGTTCGATTTCACTTCAAGTCCATGTATGTGGAGTTTGCATGTTCTCCCTGTGCTTGGTTGGTTTTCTCCCATAGTCTAAAGACATGCAAATTAGGCTAATTGGTGTCCCCAAGTTGCCCGTAGTGTGTGAGTGTGTGAGTGAGTGTGTGTGCATACTGTACAGTATGTGACCTGTGATGGATTGTCTTTATGCACAGTGCACATGTCTCCTGGGGTAGGCTCCAGGCTTCCTGCGACTCTAAGTGGTATAAGGGAATGAAGCTATATTTATCTATTTCTCATTAAATTGAAAATCCACAAAACAAGTTAGTTCAAGTTATAATAATAGATATAGGGTTTATTAACTACTATAACTGAGCTATTATAAAGTTGATAAGATAAAGTTGCTAAGGAGCTGCTGTGCACAAATCTTTCTTTAGCACTGACTATTACTTGAGACTCCTTCCAAAAAAAACATGAAAATAACATGAGATCAAAGAGCTTGAAAGTAATATGACTATGACACGACTGAAGAGTGGAAGCTAAGCGGATCAGAAGGTCAGCGGTTCAAGGCCCAGCTCCTCCAAGATTCCACTGGGCCCTTGAGAGACCCTATTTGCTCCAGGGGTGCTGTATCATGGCTGAATATGCAGAGAAGAATTTCACTGTGCTGTACTGTACTGTATATGTGCCTGTATATAAAGCCTTCGCCTTCTTCATTTAAACGTGCATCCCTTCGACTTGTTTACCTTTGACTGGAAACGACGCACAAAAATCGTTCTCAAAATCATAACCATTTCAATGATTTCAACAAGACACCAAGGAATGGGCTTTAATCTCACGACCTGCTGGTTACCTGCATGAACACCTAACCAATCATGGTGGCCTCCCTTCAGGGTTTGCTTTATAAAGAAACCCCCTTTCTGTATTTCAGAAAATGACATCTTGTTCAGAAACCCCCGTTACATTTTTATCTTGTATCGTATTTAATGCATTTCTACAATATTGATGACATCCCTGCCTTCACCCGCTGGTCCGCGAACCTCATATCCGGTGCAAACCCCAGTCCCCGAAGCGCACGCTTACTATAATGCAATAACAGCTCGTTGAACTGACTAGAGATATATGAGCTCCCTCAGTCACGTCCCCTCTCAGTCTGGCTGGAGACATTATCAAGATTTGTGCCTTGCTCGGCTTGCCGGAATGGAGCTCTCGAGAATTAATGTCTAGCATCAGGCCACAGTCAGGCTGTGGGGCATCAGAGGACCGAATGACATGATTATTATGACAAAGCGATGGGAGATCTCGAACGCTGCAAGGTGGCGGATTATAAACTGTACACGTTAAGTTCTGGTTCATAAACATGTTGCTGTTGTTGGAGTTGCTGAGACATTATCCAGCAGGAATAAATGATGTGTCCAGACAAAGTGATATTTAAACCTATATTTCATAACGTACACAATGTAGACACATCTGACTTTTTGTCCCAGGTGAGGAGCTTTTGCACTTTTGAACAACCAGCATTGTTTGTTCAATGTTTTTTCTGAGATGCTGTGAAGCTTAACTGCTGCTGTTTGGACTTTGTTTTATGACTTCTTTGGAAGTAAAGCATCCACAGGTGAAGACAGAGTGACTTTAGGTGCTTTTGTACCTCGTGACCAATCAGATTCAAAATTAGGAGGCTAATGAGAAAGTATATCCATTCATCCATCCATTCATCCATCCATCCATCCATCTGGGAACCTCAGTAGTCCAACTAGTGACCGTTGAGGCCAACGGTGGGCATTGAACTTATTCCCATTGTTACGGCCATGGCAGGAATCCGGTCAACATTCACTCCCTCACTCACACACTACGGGTAATTTGGGAACGGCAATTAGCCTACAGTAATCTGCATGTCTTTGGACTGTGGGAGGAAACTGAAGCACCTGGAGGAAACCCACTAAGCACTGGGAGAACATGCATCCATCCACACACTGCTTCGAGGCAGAATCAAACTTAGAGCCTGGAGGTTCCAGGAGACAGAGCTAACCACTAAGCCATCGTGCCGCCAAGTGAGAAAATGCATAAAAGCAGATGTACTCACTGGTTACTTCATAGCATACACCTAGCCTTAACTCTTCATGGCATAGATTCAACAAGGTGCTGGAAAGATTCCTTAGAGATTTTGGTCCATGTTGACATGATAGCATCACTTAGTCGCTGCAGATTTCCCGGCTGTGCATCTCGAGACTCATCAGACCAGGCGATGTTTTGCCAATCTTCTATCAGTTTCCTGTTCATAGCTGACAGGAGCGGCACCCGGTGTGGTCATCTGCTCCTGTAGACCATCTGCTTCAAGGTTTGACGTGCTGTCTTTTTTTAGAGATGCTCTTTAGCATACCTTGATTGTAATCTGAGTTACTGTTGTCTCTCTATCAGCTCGAACCAGTCTGGCCATTCTGCTCTGACCTCTGGCATGAACAGGGCATCGTCGCCCAGGAAACTGCTTCTTAGTGGATATTTTATCTTTTTTTCCCCAGTCCATTTTCTGCAAACCCTTGGATCGTGCATGAATATCCAAGTACTGTAGGTCAGCAGTTTTGGAAATACTCAGACCAAGTCCGTCTGGCACCAACAATAATGTCACATCCAAAGAGACTTAAATCTCCTTTCTTCCCCATTCTGATCCTCGGTTTGAACTTCAGCGGATCGTCTTGATTATGTTTACATGCCTACATGCATTAAGTTGCTGACATTTATATGATTGCCTGACTAGGTATTTGCATTGAAGAGGCGTTGAACAGGTGCACCTTATGAAGTGGCTGGTAAGTGTACAATGGTGTTATTGGTAGTTTACTGTTATGTGTGAAAATTCTATGATATAGCCATCAAATTTTAACGCACAGTTAAGTGCTGCAGATTTTACTCTCTATCCAATAGTATTATCCATCCAGACATCCATACATCCATCTAGGAACCTCTGTAGACCAACTAGGTACTGTGTAGGCTAATGATGACCATTGTTTTTATTCCGATTCCCAATTTGGGAATGCCATTTAGCCTAATCTGTACTTCTTTGAACTGTGGGAGGAAACCCGCTAAGCACAGGGAGAACATGCAAACTCCATACTTACACAATGATAATCGCTAAGCCACCATGCCACCATTGGTATCATGGTAGATTGTAATTGTGGCTAGTAATTATCAAAACTATTTTGCTTTAAAAAACTTGTGAGAATTATCTGTGGGAATTAGAAAAAATACAAATGTCTGAAATGAGGAATGAACTGTGTAATAGCTCCTTAATTACACACAATGTAACTACAGCAGTCATTACAATGTTTATTCATAGTGTATGCATGTAAACTACCACTGTTAAATACGTACGTGATACTGTAAGTCTAATGTGATTCATTGCCTTTAATCAGAGTAATGAAAATGACATAATCTCTAAGGTGCATACTAGGCTACTTACGGTAAAGGAATACACTCGATCTATTTATACAATTATTGTCTGTATGCCTTATGGGAATGGATTTTCCGGAGCATAAACCAATGTGATCTTTGGAAACCTCTTAAATATTATATATCTTCCTTTGACTGGACCATAATAACACAGCTGAAATAACAGATATCTACTGTACACTATGTAATGGGATGAATCTACTACCGGATGTCTGGTGAAATTATTAGCAATTGACACAGAGGGATTTCTCAACTAACGGCCGTGCAAATTGCTCAGTTTACTGGGGATGGAAACGGACATGGTGGTAGGGTCATGCTGTGAAACGGAGAACTGGCTTCAATCTGTGAACAATTCAGGAGAAATCTAAACGAATAGAAGGTTTTAGTTACACTTACATGAATCTTCTGTACATTAATTACTTCTACACATTGGTGTTTTTTTTAAAAGAGTTTTTTTATCTACTGTATCACAGAGAGAGGCTGGAGACAGACTGAACATCCACAACTAACGCATGGCTCTTCGTTAATAAAACATTGTAATTGTTGGTGCCGTAGTGTAAAGGCAATGAAACGCTTTATCAGTTTTGGATTGGTAATTTTACTTCTGCTTTGTTTCAGACCTCATCTCACCACCGTATTGTTGATTACATTCCTGTAAACAGCACACTCTCAAGAGCTTTATTCCTTTATACTTAAACATCGGATCTTGTGCAAGATGACACAGGTGCTTAATTTTATGCTCTGATTGGATTGTAAATAGCTTTGATTGAAGGCAGCTCTTAGATTCTTTCTAATAAAAGTTCACTAGAAGTTAGAAAACTTTTACTTTAAATTTTCCTGGTAGTCAGTATAGTTTTAGTTACATTTTCTTGAAAGTTTGTATCCTTTTAGGTACATTTTTCTGGCAATCAGTATACTTTTAGTTAAAATTTTCTTGTAATTCAGTATACTTTTATTTACATTTTTCCTGGAACTCAATAGACTTTTATTTAAAATTTCCTGGAAGTCAGTATACTTCTAGTAAAAATTTCCCTGGAGGTCAGTATATATATATATATATATATATATATATATATATATATATATATATATATATATATATATATATATATTTTTTATTTTTTTTTATTAAACTTTCCCATAAGTCAGTATACTTTTAGTTACAATTATTTTAGAGGTCAGTATATTTATTACTTTCTTTCTCCTGGAGGTCAGTATACCTTTATTTAAAATTTTTCTGGAGGTCAATATATTAAAAATTTCCCTGGTAGTCAGTACTGTATATATTTTTTGGTAAAATTTTCCCATAATTCAGTATACTTTTAGTTAAAAATGTCCTGGATGTCAGTAAACTTTTAGTTAAAAGTTTTGTGGAAGTCAGTACTCCCACTATTCATGGGTCCGGGTTTGATTCCCGTCTCTGTGTGCATGGAGTTTGCATGTTCTCCCCGATATGCAGGTTGGGCTAATTGGCGTTCCCAAATTGCCCGTAGTGTGTGAATGAGTGTGTGAGTGTGTGTGCCCTGCGATGGATTGGCACCCTGTCCAGGGTGTACCCCGCCTCGTGCCCTAAGCCTCCTGGGATAGGCTCCAGGTCCACGTGACCCTAAATACAGAATAATGCGGTATAGAAGATGAGTGAGTGAGTGAAAGTCAGAGTGAAAGCCTTAGAATCACTATGTATCAGCTGTGAAACTTTAAACTTTAGACTTGCTGTCACATCGCAGCACATTAATGCAAAGCCATGAATTAAGTTTTTGGACATTGTGGTACCTTATTCTTTCAGCTCAAACTGAATTAAATGAGGAATTGACAAATAAAAGCTGTCACAATGCGCCTGTCTTGAAGTTGCACTGAATGTGTTTTCGGGGATCATTGGATCTCATATCCTTCAATATACATTAAGACATAGCTACAAAACAGGAGAATTCCCAAAACTAGTGCACTATATACAGTACAGTACATAGGACAATGAAGTTTTGATCACATCCCTTTTTTATAGGAGGACAGTGGTAGCTCATAGGGCTAAGGCACTGCAATATGGATTGGAAGGTCAGAGGTTCAAGCCCCAGCTCCACCAGGTTGTCATTGTTGAGCCCTTGAGCAAAGCCCTTAACTTTATCTGCTCCATGGGCGCTGCATCATGGCTGACCCTGCGCTCTGACCCCACTTATGTAAAGAAAGAATTTCACTGTGTTGTAATGTACGGTATATGTGACAAATAAAGGCTTAAATTAAACTTATTCATCTATTCCTGCCTATTTAGTTTAATTATCCGAATTTCATTTCTATTTACTGAGAAAGATGTGAGAATGCATGAAAATATTCAAGTGTCAAGAGCATGCCTGCAAAAATAAAGCCATTAAATAGGATTTTTCTTTGCTGCCAAAGTGTAACGTCAAATTTACAAATTTTATACCTTGCTGCCTCCTGGGATGCATCATTTCCTGGAAAAAAAATTATATTGATACTGTGCATTTAATAAGGCTTTTGAAGTACTTGATTGAACCTTAAGGACAACCTTGTACCTTTTTAAAGCTTCACACTAAAAGCTAGTCAAAGATACACAACATGCATATTACACAATCCATGTGCATATTAAAGACACATACGCCCTTGATATTTTCAATCCAGTGAGAAGGAAAAGTACTGTTTGGTACCTTTCTTTCTGATCAGCTGATACAGCTGCCTAAAAATCATGATTAATACATTTAGAATCAAATTTGTGTATAAAGCAAATGGTTCTTAACAAGCTTTGAGAATATTTCGGAATGTTTCATTTATTTAACCTCCCACATTCTGTAAAATCCCCAATTGCCCAATAAGGAAATGTTATATTTAACTCATTAAATTTCCATAAGTCTTATCCTGTTTGGGGTTGCAGGGGGGCTGGAGCTGGTCTCAAGGAGCTCACGGCATAAGGCAATTCACACCCTGGACACTCACACACTTAATTATACACTACAGCAATGTTAAACTTTTAATCAGCTTACACTGGATGTCTTTGGACTGTGGGGGGGGGACCCACCAAGCATAAGCATGGTAAAAATATGCAAACTCCACCAAAACAGAACGGAGGCTAGATTAGTTTTTTTCCGGGCTCAAGTCAATAAAATTTAAAACCTAATGTCTTTTACAGTACAGGGCGAGATGGTGGCTTAGTGGTTAACATTGTCACCTTGCACCACCAGGTTTCTGGTTCGTTTCCTGCCTCTATGTTCTCCCTGTGCTTGGTGAGTTTCCTCCCATAATCCAAAGACATGCAGAATAGGCTAATTGGAATGCCAAATTTGTCTGTAGTGTTGTGTGTGTGTGCCCTGCGATAGACTGGCACCCCGTCCAGTGTGTACAGCAGCTCATGCCTTACTGTAAGTCTCCTGGGATAGGCTCCAGGCCCCAAGCAACCCTGTATACATGATCAATGGGTATAGATGATTTGTGAGTCAGTGAGAAAACTTTTTTTTAAAGCTGTTTATCTAAGAATAAGTATGAAGTACATCATAAATCGGTTGATTATTTTTATTTTTTTTGGATGTGTTAATGTGTTTCTTTGGTTAGATTTGTGGTCTGGATTTAATTAGGTGGGAATGATTTTTTGTTTTGAGTAATTTAGCTGGAATTATGTGATTGGAATTATCGGTACTATTTCACACAGTGTGAGCGTTGGCTTCCAGCACTGCTTGTAAAGTAAAACTCACTAGAATTTCAAAGAGCAACCCTTTCTGGATTTTCCCTCCTGGAACATCTGATTCTTATTAAAGAGCTGGTGAGTTCAGCGAGGTGTGTTTCTGTTGCCAGGACTTGGTGTGATGGGAACCCACTTTTTTTCCCCTTAACATACCTTCATTATTTATTTATTTATTTACTTACTTTTTTTACTGGAATACTTTCTCAGACATGCCTCCCCCTAAGTACCTCCTAAATGACGTCACAACCCCAACACAGGCTGGCTTCCTATTGGAGATAGCAGTGCACTACTACCACTACTACTACTACTACTACTTCTACATAGGGCACGAGATCACTTTACCTAGTGCACTTGGCTAGGGGGGAGGGTGGTGATTTGTGATCGGGCCTAGAGGGTTATACACTCTACTCCGGACTCAGTGCTCAGCGCAGAAGGCGGAGGAGGAGCTGTCAAAGTTTTAAGTCGGGAGAGGTTCCTCGAATTGGGACAAAACTTCATACATACACACACTCACACACACACACGTCCGCCAACGGAGGCGCGTTACAGTTATGGAGTAACAAAGAATTCCTAAAGAAAGAAGGAAGGAAGAAAGAAAGAGAGATTTAAGAAAGAAACAAAAACGTTGAAAGAGACGAAATGGAGAGTTTGGTGAAGACCGGATTCCTTTTATCGTTCCTGATTTCCTGGGGCTCGTGCGCAACGCCGGAAAAGAAAGGTAACTTATGATGCATAATGACGTAAGGCTCACATCTGTTTAAGGCATTAACATCTGTATTTGGGAAATGGAATTAAAAAAATAAATAAACAAAGCGCGTGCCCGGTGAGTGCGCAGCTGTGATTTGCGCGCAGGTAAAGTCCAGGTGTGGTTCAGGTCCATACGCGCGCGATCCATGGCACGTGAACAGAAGGGTATTTACAGTAGGTGGTCAGGGCATTAAATGTGTTCATGGGGCAGGTATGGAAACTCAAAACAAATGTTTATCTTGAAAAGTGTTTGTGTGTGTGTGTGTGTTTGTTTAAGGTCAGAGTGACATATCAAAATCTGATACCAAAATCAGTGCACTTATACCCTAAAACACATGCTGTAAACCATAAACACAGATTTTGGTATCAGATTTTGATATATCACTCTGACCATAAACACACAATTTTCAAGATAAACATTTTTTTCACTCTTTGCTCATTCAGTATATATCCTTTCTTCATGCATTTACAACCTAAAACAAATGCTGTATACCATGAACATGGATTTCATGGTGTCTGAGACCCAGACTCTTATCAAGCACCTGATAATTATGCGCACAGATACAGTAGACTCTTGATCAGTGGAATCAATGTCTTTAAATAGAAAGAAGTTTGGTGGCAAAAAATATATACATATATATACCTAATGTTCCTTATAGAGGATTGCACGGGAATATATAGTATAGAATATATAGTTGGGAGAAAATTTCATATTCTCATGAAATTAGGACATTCGGGTCTCAGGATAGATAGATAGATAGATAGATTAATTTATTAATCATTGGGAAAATTAAGTCAGTATTTCAAAGTGTTTTGTGCTTATATAAAAATGTTTAAAACCCAAGCAGTACTGCCAACACAGCATAAGTCAATGATGATTTTATATGTCCTTATATGGGAGCCTCACTGGTGTGTGTTAACGGTGGAATTTCAAACTGTGCGTTTTTGAATACGTCAGGTAGAGCCAAAGTCATCATTACTTTTACTTTTATGCCTTAATGCGTAAATTTTACCACTAACAGGAATATGCAAATAATGTCGCAGAAATGTACAACTGATGTATAACAAAACTAGCATATTAATTTTATTTTTTGTTCATAGAAACGACTGAAAACACAAAGAAAAACCCATGATTATGTGTATCTGTGCCATTTCTTTGCCCATATGACTCTTTTTAAAATTATTTCCTCTGTCATGTTTGTATCATTGATTTAAAAAAAACAACACAGTTTGTCATATCATGTCGTTTATGTTGTGTTGATTCAAAAGCATATATCATTCTACAGTGCACAATCAATCCTGAGACACTGATTTGTATACTGTAGACTTTAAAAGTCAGAGCAATTTACGGTAAACAAATCATCGTCGGAGTTCAGGTCTGAGATATGCAATGGGATTAAAACAAAAAGGTACTGAAGGTACTGTTATGACCTAATGTTGTTAAAGATATAAAATATTCAAGGTCCAAGTGTCAGTGTTTAGGACTTCTGAACCATCTGTTTGAGATGTTTACTGGTAAGAGATGCACAGTACCAAGGGTGCAAATCCATGTTTTCTGGTGTTCAGTACAAGGAAATAAATATATTTTAATCGTAAACAGCTGTGATTTTATACACAAGATGTATATTAAAGCGCTTATGCCGTCAAGATCTGTGTTCAGGACTTGGCTCTGTATGATGTACTTTAGAGTATACATACTGTATATTTAACAAGAATATACATCGAGTACATGGAACGTACAAAAAATAAATGTATTATGGTTATTAATGTTTGTATGTTTATACACATGGTTCCTAGATGCGTATTCAAGATGTACTGTATATCAAAGCGTTTAAGATATCAAGATTCAGGACTTAGGTCTATAATTCAAATACCTATACTGTAAATGTATAAATTAAGGTTTTCTGGTATTCTATACTAAGACAAAATATGTAGTCTGGGTATAAAGGACTTTTTTCATTTTTCGGGTTTTCATATGGTGCTTAAAAAAGAGATTCACAGTGTGAATAAGTGTCAGTGTTTAAGATCTCAAAATCAGTGTTCAGGACGGGAATGCCTTAAGTTAGGATTTACATGTTTGTAGTAAGGGTGAAAAAAAGATTTCTAGGGAACAATACAAGGAAATGGATGTATTTATGTTTGACCTATGTTAGACCTATGTTAGTATTTATGTTAGAAGAGACTATGGGCTCTCATATACGGTAGACAAAAAGGTATTCAAGGTCTAAGTGTTAGTGTTTAAGATCTCAAAAGCTTTTTTTCCATCTTAAACCTGATGTTTTGCTGTATAATAGCATACTGTATATTTAGTATTGTTTATGTATTAAAGAAATAGTTTAAGCTGTATGGTTCTAATTGACTGTGTATCATTATGTTATAAAAGTAAGAAAAGCTCATGTATCGGTTCATGGTGTATGACAGTAAAGTGTGTTGTAAAATAAAGCTGCTTTGTAAGCGGCTATTTGGGGTTAAATGTATTTAAAAATAACCAAAAAAATGAATAAAGAGTGAATTCAGGGTTAAAAAGTGAGGTCTTGTGTTTGAAACACAGAAGCGCCTGGGCTTTGAGGGAAAGTGCGACATGCCGTAGCCGCGCGCGAGTCTGCTGGGTGATGTGCAGCTGAGGGTGCGTGGGAACATCGCGGAAGTTTGACTTGTAAATGGAGCCGCGGTGATTTCACTCACTCTGACTGGGCCGGGCTAACATGTGGGCTAGTCAGAGACTGCGGTTTGTCTCGTCCTCCCAGAGTGCGTAAAGGCTTTGCTGTGTCGCAGATGGCTTAAAGTCATCATCACTTGACACCATTTAAAAAAAAAAAAAAAAAAAAAAACTTGACACCATTGTTCATGACATAAACAAGTAGAAAGCCACAGCTTAGCCTTCGCTGCTAGGCAACGCTTTACCAGAAGTATGTCATAGAATACTGAACGTCTGGACGCCTAATGATGTCAATTTATCGATTTATTTTTTTAGCTTATATAACGTATACAATTAATTAAACGTATTTGGCGGCACGTGGCTAAGTGGTTAGCACTGTCGCTGTTGCCTTACACTTCCAGGGTCCGGGTTCGAATTCTGCCTCGGAGTCTGTGTGCATGGAGTTTGCATGTTCTTCCAGTGCTTAGTGGGTTTCCTCCAGGTACTCCAGTTTCCTCTCACAGTCCAAAAACATGCAGATTAGGCTAATTAGCGTTCCGAATTGCCCGCAGCGTGTGAATGTTGACGGAGTTTTTTTTTACCACGGTTCTAAAAATGGGAATAAATACAATGGTCAGAGTCTCCATGGTCCCTAATTGCTATGTGTACAGTAATAGCATGCTACTATAGTACAGTACGTAGCATGGGAAAATAGTAAGGAGACATTTCTACATATTACTGTAGTATATAAATACTGTATATAGGCCAGGTTGAAAAGCTCATTGTACCCCAGACACTGAAGAGTATTATGCTAGTTAAGCATGAACTGAACTGCCCTAGACGTGTGTTTGCCTTCCTCGGACACTAATTTTAAACCTTAATAAAAGTTTTGTTGGGCCAACAGGGTATGTGCCGGAGCAGGTAAACAGTCAAATCTGCAGCTCAGGAAGAACATAAACCAAATCTTTCCGAACACTCTTGCAGATTTTCTGTTAGTGTTGGTTTGGCTCACTTTCTCTGATTGACTAACAGTGAATAAAAACACAATCTTAAGCCTTTTTTGACGTGTCTTGCCAAAGTCTGCGAATGCTGTAAGGAGTAAATATTAGACCTTGCTGTTAATTGGCCCGCGTAATGCTGTTTACTGCTGTTTGTTTACAGCGTCTCAATAATTCAGCGTGTTAGTCGGGTCAGCTGAGAGGTGTCCTGTGTGTAAACACTGGCTTGTGCCAATATTGACAGATGGGACACACACAAATCAGTTTATTACAGTCTGCTTCCTCTTTTGGCTGGCCAATCTGATGCAAAACTCAGTCCAGATCAGACCGGAGCAGATTTTGCTTTGTTTGTTAACAAAAAAACAAAAAAAAGTGACGTGTGTTCGTATTGACAGCCTTAATTGGTTCTGATGGAGTTTTAATAAGGAAAGCATGTATTAATTATTGTTTTTTATTTCAAAAGTGACTTTCGGGTACGGTCCAAGCACTGTTTAGCAGATGAGAGTCAGGGGGTCTTATTGCAGGCAGGACCCATCTGCTCTCAGGGAGTCCTACATGAGCTTCTAGACGGGTCAAACCGAGTGATATACTGTAGAAAGAGACGATGAAAAGACAGGAAATTTGGAAAGGGTTGCATTTAGCTGCTCATCCAGTGATTTTGCCTTGTTGAACAGACTCAGGTCAAAACTATTTGCTACAAGGACATGAGAAAGGCATAATTTAGAAAGACATGGCCTCTTCTTAACCTTCAACAGTTAAGTAACCAAATACTGCATCAGTATATCAGCTTTGTGATTTGGATAAGATGCTCTGCTTTGAGATGGGTTACATTTTATTAACATTTATTCTGATATGCCATATTATTAAGTCCTGTACGTTGTAGTGGCACAGGTTGTTGATTTGTGGATCCGAGGATCCGGGTTCAAGCCCTGCCGTCGTTGGGTTGCCACACCCCATACTCTACCACCCAGCCACTGCAGGCAGTGCTGGTCCCAAGCCCGCTTAGAAAAAATGGGTGGGATGCGTCAGGAAGGGCATCTGGCGTAAAAACCCGTGCCAAGTTGTGTGCGGTTTAGATGGTGCTCCCTCGACGGGAGCAGCCGAAAGAAAGTTTGTTTACGTATTCGTTCATTTTGTATTATTTCAGTTTATACCATGATGCTGTTAATTTCTTCCATCTGATTAGTCTGGTGTTGATTAACTTTTATAGCAACAAATCTTAGGTTTACATGAACGCCCCTTGTTCTGTAAGGACCGCATGGCACATAATGAAACTGCATTTACTGTTATTAACAAATTTGATCATTGAGTAAGTTTTCTGTAAGGAGATCTTCGACATTCATGGTTACAGTCAGAGGTAAAGCTGTCCTGGAAAGTCTTCAGGACAGAGGTTACTAGGTTCATATGTAACTCAATGACCAAGAATTATCGCCATGGCTGTAGAATAATTAAAGCAAGAATTAAATTATACTCATAAGGAAATGAAAGCAGCTTGTCCTACTTGCACTAATGCGCCTCTGTAACAGGACAGAACAAACAGACCCGATGTGTATATCTTTCACAAGGACGTACGTGCTCCCTAAAGTCCTCGCTGCTCTCTGTACTGAAGGTCAGTCGTGTAAAGAGCAAAACTGGAGACTGTTTAGTCTTTTCATGCTGTTACTTTCTTCAGCTTTCGTGGATAAAATGCAGCATCTGTGCTAGAGTTTATCAGTTAAAGAGCAACAGTTTTGACCCTAAACCTGTATTCTTCATTCAGGTCAAAATGACCTATTTTACACGGTACCATCAATTCATAAAAAAACTATTAAAAAGTAATAGTTATTTTCCACTTACGCTTTGCTTGCGTTATTACTTTTAATATACAAGTCAAATCAAGTCTCTTGTGATTAAATTTACTGTGAACAAAGGCATAAAAGCGATTAACATTTACAGAAGCACAGACTTTTGGCCGAAGTGTAACGGTGCAAACGTTTTACGGAAGGCCGTAGGTCCGCGATCGACTATTCCTATGGCTCGGAGCCCACTGCACTCGTTTCTGTGAATATTCATGCGTTTCTTAAAAAGGACGCATCCGTCTTTGGGAAGACAATCATTCACAGAGACCACTTCCACATTATCTAACCCTAACCCTAACCCTGAGTTATTGCCACACCCCCCCGGACAGTCCTGATCTCACTCCAAGCCATTTCCACATGATTGGGAGTTCCTGGGAGGCCAGCGTTTCAGATATGAAAAAAAAAAAAAGTATAATAATTTAATATGATAAATGGTCAAAGTGGTTTAAAGTCTAAATACATTTGTACAATTTTTAGTTGAATGTGAAATACCAAATCAGATCGATAAACCTTAGCTAATCTCACTAGTATAACCCTAAATTCGCAGTTGGAAATAAATTCCAAATCTTAGGATCGGTTCAACTTCTCAAGTGAACACTGCAAGAGCGAAATGTCAATGAGAGGGATTATTTCCCAGTAGTAATGCAGAAAAACTACGGGCAGCTTCGACTTCATGCAAGGTGGCTAGACGTTGATATTAGCCGAGAAAGAGAAAGATTTATAGGACCTTAACTGTGGAGAAGATCCGGCTACATGCTTTCAGTTTCATGTCCAAGCTTCATAAATCATTTTTTTATTATGCTTAGGTCATCATATAATACTAGAGCCAAACACTTACATTCTGTCAAATCTGTCAGGGAGAACCCCGAAAAAAACATGAGAAGGCTAATAACTGGGATGAAGATGAAGAATATTTGGAAGCAAATTTTACAATGGTGGTGCTTGGTGGGTTTCCTCCGGGTACTCCGGTTTCCTCCCACAGTCCAAAAACATTCAGATTGAATTAATTGAATAAACATTCCCTATTTGTCTGTAGTGTGTGTGCATGCTCTGCAATGGATTGGCACCCCGTCCTTGGATTGGTACCCCTCCCTGTGCCCTACTGTAAGTCTCCTCGGATGGGCTCCAGCCCCCCTGGGACCTTGTATACACCATAAAGCGGTATAGACACTGAATAAGTGAGTGAGTGGGTATTTCCACAAAATTGGCATTGATTATGATAACGAACACAATCCGAGGGATACTGGACGCTCCACGTTCGCTCCGTGTGTGGCATTTTTTCTGTTGTTTCAATTCTCTCAGGCGGATCTGACTGGCTCACACACTAAGGCTGTGGGAATGCGCTTGTCAGCATGGTAACCTTTTTTAAAGCCATGCTCTAAAACCCAGGCCCTTTATGGAGTGTACTGTATGTGAATCGCCGTCACAGCATGATGCCAATGTTACTAAACACTGCGTGGAGGGATTAGAGAACCGCTTTTCCAGCAATGACCTTTAGAACGTGTAGCTTGATAAAGTTGTTCTGTCTTAATTAGTTTACAAACTGCCAAAAGTTCCTTAGAGCACTGTTGCTTTGTATTAACACTAAACCGGTAGGCGGATTAAACAACTGAAGCTTCCAGGCTGCTCTGAGCAGCGTCCACTCCACACCGGTGTCCTCCCAATCCTAACAAATCGCTCGTGTTTAAAGACAGATTTCCCAAATATTTCAGTAGGGCTAAACAAAACAGACGGCACGCGCATGGCCTGCTTGCTTACGAGCTGGCTGTGCGCGAGGCGTGTGTGCTTTACATGGGAAGATGTTCCAGAAAAACCCTCAGCTTTTTACCGCACCTCCATTTGCGTGGTTGCAGTTGTTGTTACTGCCTCACTTCCTGAGTGTCTCTGAGTGGACACAAACTCCACTAGGACTCATGCGCAGCCAAGAGTTCTTTTTTCTTTTTTTTTCTTGTCCGGAGCCCAAGGCAGATGTTTCTATTCCGCTTGGCTTCTTCACCACATGCTCATTTTACAAAATTGCCCTGGCATCCTTGCCAACACTAACATCTGGCGAAGGAAAAAGAAAAACTGCCTACCTGCTCTAATTTGTCAAAGCATGAACTCAGCAATTGTAGGTGAGATAATGGAGATAATAACCCCGTTTCAGTGCCGAATCCCAGCTGGTATCGCAATATAATCCAAGAGGAACATGAATAACAGCAGCTTGTTTACCATGTATTATCACCATGGTAAGAAATGTAATCTGAGGTCATTAAATAGCTAGGGAGGCGCAGATCTCTACACAAAGCGTGATTATTCACTTAGACCGTATTAATGCATGTAGGTAGCTAAGTAGCTCACCATCGTTGTTGCGTTATGTAATGGTTATACGGGAGGAGACAGCAGGTTGAAAGCAGGTTCAGGCAACTCACTACCCTCCTGTAAACCCACTGACCAATCAGTCATCCCCATTGTTTCCATTGACCAATGACTGATCATGGCAACCATTTTAGACAACCACTAATCAATAAGTTACCAATAACCAATCACTGATTACCACTGTTGGCAGTGACGAGTCACTGAGTGCTACTGTTACGCATGATGAATCTCTGATCACCATTGTTTCCAGTCACTTATTAGTATTATTACTAATAATCAATCTCTAACCACCACTGTTCCCAGTAACCAATCACTGATCAGTACTATTCCCAATGACCAATCAATGATCACCATTGTTCCTAGTGAACAATCACAAATCAGTATTGTTCCCAGTGATGTGTCACTGATCACCATTGGTTCCAGTGACCAGTCTTTAATCAGTAAGTTGCCAATTACCAATCAATAATCATCATTGTTCCCAGTGACCATCACCGATCAGTGCTATTCCCAATGACCAATCTCTGATCACCATTGTTCCTAGTAATCAGTCCCTGATCAGTATTGTTACCAATTTCCAATCACCACTGTTCCCAGTAACCAATTACTGATCAGTGCTATTCCCAATGACCAATCAATGATCACCATTTTTCCCAGTAACCAGTCACTGATCAGTATTGTTACCAATAACCAATACATGATCACACTTTTCCCCAGTGACCAGTGATTGATCAGTAAATTACCAATAACTAATCTCTGATCACCATTGTTCCCAGTTACCACTCCCTGATCAGTACTGTTTCCAAAAACCAATCACTGATCACTCAGTGACCATTCAGTGATCGGAGTATCTCAGTGGGTAAAGCACGGTTCGAAAGGTCCAGGGTTCAAACCCCAGCACCACCAAGTTGCCACTGTTGGGCCCTTGAGCAAGGCCCTTAATAATAGATGTATAATGAGATAAAAAAGTTGCTCTGGATAAGGGCATCTGCCAAATGTTATGCATGTAAATGATCAGTACGATACCAATAACCAATCACTTCTATTTCTATTTAGTAACCTAGTGAACCAGTATAAAGATATATTTAATGAGGAAAAGTATGGGCATGGCTTCATACCTCCCTAAAGGTCAGGAGAAAGATCTGACAAATATGAAGTAGTTTAACTTCTTCTACTCACACACATTGCCTCTTAATGTTCTTGGGTTTAGTGAAAGATGGAGGGACACTAATCAGGTTTCCCACCATTGAGGTCACATCCTTGTTTAGATTGAAAAGCCATCAGTGCTTCCTACAGTAATGGTGAAAGAAGCTTTAGTCCTGCCAGCTTCTTCCTCATGGGGTTTGAATCCGTTTAGTCAGTGTGGTCGCGTATGGGGAACGCATCGGACACGAAACCTTTTAGCGCTGTTTTCCGTCAGATGAGGTTGGATTCGATGACATGCTCTTTGGCTGTCTTGGTTGTTTCTGACCAGGAAATGTAATCAGGTTTTTTTTTTTAGACATAAATGAATATCACAGAAGGATTTAGCGTCTTAACTTTAGAGCAGATATCCTGCGTTTTCTTTCGGTGAGCTAAATAATAACTTGTCACACTTGGACTAAATTTCATTCCATGACAGTTCAAATCAAGTCCTAAGTCTACTTTGAGTGTTGGTGCAAGTTTAGCAAAACCCAGTTAATTGTTGATCTTTTTTTATCCTGTAACTGGCTGCGGGGTCAGATTTGTGATTCTTTCAAGAGACTTGACATGAATAAAACGCTCGAGTGTTATACGAAATTTGTGTCTTAATGCTTTGTTTACAGAGGCTGCCTACGCACTCGAGTGTCCTGCTGTTGAGCAAACAAGTCGCGTGTGCCGTGTCGGATTTGGTGATAAATCAGCGGTAATTCTGATACGTGATCAACCAAAGTAAACATCACTAATGTGCTGGCTGGTGACGGGACGTAAAAGAGTCTGAACAGATTCCCAGGTCCAACTCGGGGGGGAAAAGAAAGACACATTCTTGTTTTTCTGTTTGTTCTGCCAAGCACCCACATGATTTTGCATGCATTTTGCATCATTATTGCGTTCCTCTGCCAGGTCGGTCTGATTTCTCAGCTCTGACATCCTCGCCTCCACAGCAGGCTTTCCATCATTTCTTTCAAAGCACGTTATCACAGCCCTCTCCCTGCTCTTCCCTGAGCTCTTGGAGGTAAAACTGTAAAAATGCTGAGCTATTAAAACAGCCTTTGAATGTCACAGAGGCTTGATGGCTGCACCGGGCGCTCTGCTTTCCCAGAGACACATCTGCAAAAGAGTTTAGAGTCGAGAAGTCAAGTGAACCGCTCGAAAAAAACAGCCAGACCTGCTTGCTCGGCTAAGCTATCGAGCAGTCACTTAACCTCAGAGGCACAACCCCTTGCTTCTTGCGATTCGAAAGTTCCTCTTTATTTGACGAAGAACAAAGAGGGGGTGTCTGCGGGTCTAATTCGGCTGGTAAGAGTGTGCTTTGATTGCTAGTGTCAGGTTTCGGCCATCTGAGCGTTCCCCCTGATTGTAATGATGCCGAGGAGGTTAGGAGATGGCCGGAATCCATTTGGGTCTGCATTCCATTATTCCCGTCAGCAATCTGGCCGTTGTCTCTTTGTGCCATTCTGGTTTTCTTTCTCCACTTAAATGAACTCTTTTGTTTCACAGCCACTGTATGAAAGCTTATAAAAACTTTGGGTTTGAAATAAGGATGCACTTTTTTCCATGCACCGATCCTATTTTCTCAAGTTCAACACAATACCGTTTACAGATCTCTGACCATCGGGCTGTAGTTGCCTACAAGGTGTTGCTCCAGTTGTTTATTCTCTCGCCCTGGTTTACCAAAAACAACAGCTCTGTTTGGGTCGGCTTAATTTAAAATAACAAAAAGGAAGCTACAGCTACTTTGTATATCGAATGAAATGAAATGATGGAGTAAATTAAATGAAAAAAATGGGAGCACTTGTTTTAATGCGACGTTCTGCAAAGTACCTAAAGATACAATACAATTTAAAAACTGGTTGTTCATGCAACAACCTCAGCAGCGACCTCATTTCCCCTCTCGTCTGTTCCAACCACTCAGAATTCAGCCTCACCGGTGTACTGATCATCTGTCATCATCTGCGCCTGTTTCTCACCGGTTCATGCCTTCAGTTCGATGTTCTTTTAAAGCCTGAATGATTCATAGGTCACTGTGTGGCTTAACAAACAAACACATTCCTCTGAACCTGCTCAGGTACAGGGCCTGGACTGAAACTGAGAGATAAAAACATTTTTCAGGAAGCCTGGAGAACTATTCCTCAAGACTACATTAAAAATATAAGAAAGTCTGTCTCTTTGAAAGCAAAAAAATATATAATAATATAAAAATGAGATGAGGGGTTGCTCAGGACTTTTGCAGTCTTACTTATACTATATTGTTTTTACTTTCATCCAGATGTTGGCGTTTTTTTCTCTCCTTCTGTCTCCTCACCTGGCTTAGCGGGTAGCACTGTTGCTTTCCACCTCCAGGGTCTGGGTTCGATTCACACCTCGGATCTGTGTGCATGTTCTTCTCGTGCTTGGTGGGTTAGTCCAGCTTCCTCCCACAGTCCAAAAACATGCAGATTAAACCAATTGGCGTTCTTAAATTGCCCGTAGTGTGTGAATGACTGGCACAGAAACGACGGGTATATCTCTAGGTTCGGGAGTATCCGTCACCAAACAAACAAAAAAAAAAGACATATTACATACTAAATGTTAGTATGTAATGTGTGAATTGATACTTTTTAGTTTAGTATCAATTCACACAGAAAGTCCTCGTTCCTAAAGTGATTTCCAGTTTGCAGTAAGCCTTTTGCATAAAACCCAAACTGTATATTTGCATTTTGAGGTCGAAATTGCGAACCTAGCATGTAAAACAGACAGAGGTCATGTCAGCAACATGCATAAAAATACGAAAATTCAGGATTTGTGGAGATTTGTGTATTATGTGCTCCTCCGTCCGGATACATTTTACCGATCCCTACTGTATGTTTTCAATTTCCTGACGTGTTTTATATAAGGCTGAGAAAGACACAGACCCTTGTGTAACCTTGTCATCCTCTGTGACATATTGAACCCCTCAGCAAAAGACATTGTTGTTTGGAAAGACATAAACGCCCCTTAAAACCGAAAATAGTTGCATGATAGCGTCCAGAGTCACGGGTTTTATTGCGTTTCCGTCAGCGAGCAGGCCACAGTGGTGGAAAGAGACCTTGGAGTTCAGTCTGGAAAAAAAAAGGAAAGAAAAGAAGAAGAAGAAAAAAAAAACACTTTCCCATCACTTCTTTTACATCTCATTAGGCGCGGGTCTGTGCGAGGAGCCTCGAAATGAGGTTTCCGTTTTACACAACAAAGCCGCACAACGTGTATGCCTCGTTTTTTGTTTTTTTAATCCTTTCTTACGTATATAAATTAGAATAACGGCTCATTAGGATGCGATAGCTGAGTTCGGATGTGCCCCAAGCATGCATTTAATATGAATAAATGATATTGCAAATAGACACGGCTCTTCCTAAAGCATTAAACCATTCGGCAAATATTTGCTGTAGTAATTGAGGAAACAGCGGCAGTCGCATTATGAAGAAATCGAGGACGGGATAATGTGTACTCGCTTACCTCATATGTGCTGATATTAGTCGACAGATGTTGGAAGATGTATTAGGGAAATGTTCCCCCTTTTTCTCTTAGGTTTTGCTTTATAACTGACTCGGAGCAGGTTAATTCAGTGAACCTGACATTTCAGTGGTATATTTAGCCAACGTTGGAGAAAGGAAAGTATCGAGGAGCAGGATGACAGTTCTAGGCCAGCAGTCTCTGCATAGACAATCACACACTTACACACTTACGCACACTCTAACACACTTGAACCTGTATTATATTCAGCGCTTTCTTCAAGTTAAAAAAGAAATATTTTTCGTCCTGGAACACTGAAATGGTATTGCATAAAAGGATTTTTAAAAAGTTTGTATATGTGTGTGTGTGTGTGTGTGTTCAGCCTTTTACGTGTCTCTTTCTCTCTCTCTCTGCTCCTGACTCATTGGACAGCTCTGTTCTTTTTCTGATTCATCTCTCTCCAGCTCTGACTTTCTAAAAGAAGCCCATATTTGACCAGCAGCTTGAGCTCGTACACACAGAATGGTGAAAAAAATAAAAATAATGGGACAAGGAAAAAGTGTAAGATGCAAAGCTCTGGCAGACGCCACAGGGTTTACATAATAGTTTGGCAGATGCTTTTATCCGAAGAGACAAGTGAGGCTGTTTCAAACTCAGAGCTGTTAAAGGAGCCAATAACGACCACAGGACAAAGTTTCCACTAACCAGAAATAAACGTGAGACCCGGTCTCGATTGTGTGATCGACATCTCAGTGTGGTGAGAAAAAAAAGGGGGAAAGTAACTATCGATTCTATATCATATACAGTATGGTAACAGCATAAGTATTGTGCAAAAAAAAAAAAAAGAACCTTGATATAAGGGTGGGGCCGCACCTACACTATATGGACAAAAGTGTTTGGCCAAACTTACAGTACAATGACATTGTATCCAAATACATACACTTCATATGGAGTTGGTCCTCCTTTTACAGCTATAACAGCTTCCTGGCTCACTTTGGGCTTTGTAAGAAAAAAGCCCTGCCCCCTGCGGTAGTTTTGATAATATGCGGTACTGACCAGCAGCCTGCATCCTTTAATCGAAGTAGGCGTGGCAGATGGTAAGACACTAGCAGTTCACTCAGATACTGTGGCGCGAAACCATTTAATGCTTTATATGTCAAAATTAGTTTTTTAAAATCTATGCAGAATTTCACAGGGAGTTAATGCAGTGTGGATAAGATAGGGGTGATGTGCTCGTATCTTCTGGTTCTAGTAAGGACTCTCGCTGCTGCATTCTGGACTAGCTGAAGCTTTTTTATGCTCCTAGTTGAACAACCAGACAGTAAGGTGTTACAATAGTCCAACCTAAAGGTGATAAAAGCATGAACTAGTTTTTCTTTGCTCAACTTTAGCAAGCTGGTTTTTCTCATCTGGTTTTGCTGAGATGTATAACTGTGTGTCATCAACATAACAATGAAAACTGTGAAGCATGTAAAGGGGAAAAATCAGTGGCCCTAAAACCGAACCCTGTGGAACACCAAACTTCACTCGAGAACATGCAGAATAATTACCATTTAAATCTACATACTGATAACGATCGGTTAAGTAGGATCTGAGCCAGGATCTGTTCCCTTAAAAAAGATTACTTTACTGGAACCAACAGGTGGAAGCAACAGTTCCAATTTCATTGGAACTGGCAGACCATGCCTCCTTGACCTCGTTCACGTATGCATCACTGCACAAGCCTGACGGGAAGGACATCACATGTCCTGTTCCGACACTGACTGACACAGGGGTCACATTTCCACCGTGACTGACAGGCAAAAAAGATCCCGCGTTCGTTTAGGGGGAATAACATAGTGGCCACGCCTCCTTTACTGGTTCTCACAGGCATAGAGGCTACTATGCCTCTTTCAATAAGTCTAAAAAGTTAAAAAAGATTGCGAAAGAAGCTTCCCCCTCTTTTAATCAGACCAAGAAACACAGAGGCAATGACAGACACCATGCCTCATTTACTCTTAACAGAGGCTAGAACAGTGGTAACGCCTCCTTACGTGAGAAAAGTGGCACAGAAACCACACCTTCTGCCTATCTGTGCAGATGTACCGATAGATTAATTGGATAATATGTCTTAATAATTAAAAACTAATTACCAGTACAAACATCTGAATCATTTTATTGATTTAGTTGCATAAGTGCGATATTCTTTAAAGCAACCAAGGCTTTGCTATTACAAATATGCTATTGTGTCAAGAGTAATGTAACAAGCCTCTCCTTTGAGAGGTGTGTTTGACATATTTTACGGTCAGATTTCAGGAAAACAATGCAACAATTACACCATCACTTCAGGGAACCCAGTTTTCGTATTAGCGATTGTGAATGAGTGTACCGGTACGATGGTGCTATGATAAGGAAAGTTGATATCTGTAATATGAGTAACGTTATGATGTGGGCATAGATTTAGAGGGGTTGTACTGTAGATTAGTGGTAGACCACATGTTTTGCATGATTGATGTCTTGGGTTGCTCTGGTTTGTTGACCGGAATGTCTAAGGTTCAAGTCCCAGCACCGATAAGCTGCCACTGTTGCAGTTCGAGCAAGGATATTAACTCGATCTAAACCAGGAGGGCTTTGACCCCAATTGTGCCATATTGTAATGTGACAAATACAGCTTTGTTCTTTTAAAAGAGCAGGACTTGTTAAAGGAATTCCAAGGGGCGATCTAGTCAAACCGAGACTTGTGTGACGAAATTTCACCTAAATGACGAAATTCTAATCTTTGAAAATCAACAAATAACTTGTGTCCAACTTGTGCAAGAGACGCATCCGTCTAAGGGAACAGTACACACAATCATTCCCCAGCACCACTTGCATGTTACATAAACTCAGCTAGGAGTTATTGCCACATCTCCTGTACAGTCCTGACCTCGCTTCAAGACATTTACACATGTTTGGGCCATTAAAGGAGTTCCTGGGAGGCCAGCGTTTCAGACATGAAGCATGCAGTCTGAGAAAACTTTATACATTAATGATATCCACACACTCGTGAATAAGTGCATTTGTGTAGCAGTGGATTATATAGAGAAATAGGGGAATTTTTTTGCTTTCATAATTGTGAGGAGTTCCTGGGAGGCCAGCGTTTCAGACATTTTGCAGGCAGTCCGATCACAGCTAGGTTGTTTTTGCTCCCATAACTATGTTCTGTTATGCTGTACAAGCATACAATCAAGTCCTGGATTGAATTGAACATCCATTCTAGATACTTTGATATGCCTTTAAAAAGGCTATTCAGTTATTCGTTGTATTTAACACCATCCTATCTCTAAATCTAAGAATTCAAAACAGCTCTGTTTGCCTCTTCCTCTCCATTTCGTGTTGCAGACTGGAAGTCGTACACTGCGTTCTTTATGACACACCTGGATGCGAACATGTCAAGCACACGACAGAAAAGATGAATGGCTCTGCTTTACGCTCTTCACCCAGAAACACTCGTCTTCTGTTACAATCTGGTCTTTCCACCTTCCACGAGACGATAAGCATCTAGGATTTTCTTCCCATCGGGTTTGTTTTTCCCAGCCTGGGGCATCTGACGTGTGAGAACAAGCTACAGCCAGCTTTTGTCACCATGGTGGAACAAAATATAACTCCTGTATTTGTTGACTTGCTTAGCGGGTTTGCATTCAATCCTGCTGTGTAAGGAATAAAGCAAAACTTTAAGCTTTTGCAGGTTTCGTCTTTGAAAGCCAGGTTGCGTGAAAGACACGATTAACACTAAATTGCTTAACCACTAAATCTCGAGTACTGATGCAGAGAAAAATCTTACCGAGGCATAAACTTTGTAAAAGTTTCTTGAAGGAACATGTTATCTTCTTTACATAAGAACTGGTATCTGGGTTAGAGAGCTAATCCTCAGATAGCGTTGTGTTTTTAGTGATATCCCTTGCATAGCTGATACTGTTGAAAGATGCACTTCTTATAAGACCAGGGCTGTGTTTGGTCTACAACTGGATCTCATCGTCTCGAAGACGAGACTTTTTGTCTCCTTTTCAAGGTCTTAGTTTTAAAACATGTAGCTGTTTTTCTTTATTTTTTCTTAATTCAGTGGTTATATTCAATTAATGTGCTGTACTTATATATAAATGAACAACTTAGAAATGTTTGATTGTTTTAATATAATATTCTTTCTATAAGAACAACTTTCAGGGTAACTTGTACAGAGTTTAGAGATATGTACTACACAACTGGTGTTATGGTAAGACATTTATTTCGCATTTTAGAAGGAAACTCCAGTGTCAGAGATTTGTAACATTGTAAGTAAGGCTGTAATTAAATTTTTTATTGCACTAGTGCTTGGATACCATCATGGTAGAAAGTTTTCTCAGACTGCCTGCTTCATGTCTAAAACGCTGGCCTCCCAGGAACTCAAGTCATTGTCAGTATAGTAATTTTAAAGAATCAGGCGTTCCACAGTGGCCTTCGAGCCACCTCGGCCGAGATTGTCTGCTGCTAAAGTCTCATCACGAGAAATTTCATATGTCCCGGTTGGACTTGAACGCCTTGTAGTTTAGATATTAAATCAGTCTGAGTTGCTACTGTGACGAAGGAAAGAATCTGCAAATTGGATGACCACGACGCACAAGAGTTTAGTCCAAAAAAAAAGTTCAGATCATGTGTGTAAGACTGAGTAGAAGCAAAATTACTTCTACTCAGAATTCAACATCTTGAGAAAGTGAGAAATTTGGCACATTTCCCTTTGGAAAAGCAGAGAGAATCTCAAGAAACAGCACCCAATCCCACAAAAGGCCTTTGTTTTCTCTGCAAAAGGCTGTGGCACTTAGTGTAGCTTCCAGGCTAGCCACAGAGTGCCATGTTTATACACAAGCTTTACAAAGTTACTGTATGACTGACTTAGTACAAACATCTTCATCACTCCATTCTACATTATATGCTTTATTTGAAGTCAATTAAAATATCTTGATGGACTTTAATTAAAAAACAAACAACAAACAAACTGACTAGCTGACTAGCTGCTTTGCTTAGCTAACATTAGCTACCTGAGTCTGGCTAGTTAAGCTAAGATAGTGAAAGATGGAAGATAAGATATCAAAGTAGGTCAAATTTAAAAATTAACACGTCAAAACAATTCAAAGTGTTTTGGAAGGGTGCTTCAGTGGGTGAACAAAACAGAAATATTTGTTTTATTCTGTAGCTTTGCTAAAAAAAAAAAAAAAAATTTGGCTACAAAATTAAATCAACTACTTTTAATTTAACTGTTTAAATTAATTAACAAATTAAGGAGCAAATATACTTGTTTTTTAAATTGAAGTGCCGATATTTTTTCCCTTTACAACTGAATAATCTTTTAATAATTAATTAACTAATTTCCTTCTTTAATGTGGATGATGGCTTTCGCCCCAGGAAGCTGATTCATTTCTGGGTTCTCACATTGCGAAGAAAAACAGCGCTAATATGGTTGTAATAGCAAACTTCCTCCTTAATTAAGGGTTTTATGTCCTTTCATTTGTCATCATTATGTATTTTCAGTGGAATAATATTGCTAGACACCAGCAGTAGCTCGCTTGAGTCCAGTCGGAGGGGGTTTAATGTCTAATCCATCAGCTTTAAATGACATTTCTGATCTTAAAGTTTCATATTTTAATTTAAGCCGAATCAGGTGACCACTTTTAGTTTGGTTTAGTGTGTGTCGTGTTATATCTGTTTCCCCGTGAGAAACGAATTACTGCTCCCTTGGCTTTGAGGTGTTTCGTAAAGTTTAAGTGTAACAGAAGAAACAGAAAAAACGTTTCAGGTTTCAGGGTCACGTTACTGCATGGTGGTGTGATGGCGGTGGGCTTTCATGAGATGTGTTGGGAACTGCGTGATGGCACAAGGCCAAGAAAAAGAGTCTGTTTTTTTTTTTTTCATGAGGAGTTTGAGGAATATGACGGGCCTGGGTTTTTCCATCACGGAGAGTTAGGATGAAACAAAATGTCATACTGAGTCAGTTAAGAAAGAGAAATTCAGCCTGCTGTTCGGATAGTTTTTGTATACTGATCTTTTAAAAAACTAATTTATAATGAAGTCATATCTGTAACACCAATGTAAAGGTGGCGTATGTGGCTGTATAGGTCGTTCTACAGAAAAGTTTGAATTTGTCTTAACTTTGTCAGAATAATCTCCTGAAATGTATTTCTTCTTTCACACCTAGAACTTCTTTAAATAACTTACTTTTAATTTACTTTTAATTGTCAGATGTATTCATAAATAAAATACCATTTATACACGAAATAAAACTCATTTTGTGCAACAGGAACACCAAAGACATAGTTTAGGGTGACTGATATTTATTTTATATTAATTGTAAGCAATTATTGTTTCATGATTGTAGTGTTTCTTTTATTATAAGATATTGATGTTATTGTGAATCAGATTTATTTCCTGAAAGAAATCTCTTTAGATATAAAAGATGTAGACGTATGGTCCCACTTTGATGTAGGACTATAGTGACAAGACAATTCTTTGATCTTCGCCTTTAAAAAATGCTACAATTAAATATTAAACGTAAGAGAGTACGAGAAAAGTAAGAGAATAAATTTTATGATTGAACATACATACTATATTTTCTGGACGTATACAAGCTACAGTATGTGTACAGTCTTTACAATGAATATCCACTGCGTTATAGTACTGTTGGTAAAAATGACCAGACTTACCATTCTGTACAGCCATTGCTTATAGAAAAACATTTCAGACCATCACTCTGAACCTCGAGGAGGATGGCCTTCAACGGCAGAAGACCACATTCGATAACATTGCAGTGGTGGTGCAGGGGAATAGTTCCTGGATAGTCAGCAGTCCTACACTATTAGTACACACAGGATTAGTGTGATGTTCCTACTGTAATAACGTGGCCAGTAAGTTTATCTGGAATATGTCCATGGGAATATTATTTTTTCATTATCCCTTTACATGCTTCTTGAAAGGTCATATGACCAAGTACAGTATATCCGTTGACTAGATCATGTCGTATGTTTGAAAAGGAAATTAGACATTTTTCAAGTTCACAGGTCACATCCGTAAGACTTGAATTGCCCTGTTGTAATCAGAGACATTGCAAAGTCAAACATAGGAGCATTTCTTGGAAGATTTTGCACTAAGAATATTGTATTATATTTGTTCAAAGGGAATAACAAATAATTTAAAGGTCTAATAAAACCCTTGGGCTTGGATTAACTCTTGGAATGAATCTCCAGTTCCAGGTTGCGTTATGTGAACCTCTGCGAGACAATGTACAGTACATACTAAAGAAAACACCATTTATTTCCAATGCTAATGCCCCATCCTGAAGGCAGAACTTGGTTTGCACTGACAATCTCGACAACAGAGCTGTGCACTGCAGGCATGCAGGTTGGGAAACACTTTACTACAGTGCTGTGGGAGTGCTGTTTGTTCCTTATGAGCTGTCTGAAGCTAGAACAAATTATTTCTGCATGAACCTGTGTTTGCCCTAAAGGTGGACCAGGATGTACACTAAACAGAATTTATGACTATGTTAATAAGAAAAAAGATGTTTAAATGACGTTATAAAGATTCACTTAGCTTGTCTTCCGTGTTGGCTTTGGTTAGCATGTTTTATGCTGGATTTTAAAACGATACAAGCGATTGATTAAAAGGGTTGAGTTACTTTAGGTCTAAGTATATTGAACCTAAGTATATGTATACGGAACTCGAAGTGTTTTGTATATATGAACGCTTTTGTTCTACTGTATACTGTATAATCCCCTGCTAGTGCAAGGATACAATTAATGTAGAAAGTTTTCTCTGTATGCCATGATTGGACTGCCTGCTTAACGTCTGAAAAAACAGCCTCCCAGGAACTCCTTTAATGGCCCAGACATTGGAGCGAGGTCAGGACCGTACGGGGGATGGGGCAATAACTCCCAGCTGAGTTCATGTAAAGTACAAGTGATGATGGAGAATGATTGTGTGTACAGTTCCCACAGACAGATGCATCTCTACCGCGAGTGATCTAGGATCAGGAGTTCTACTCGCTGAACTTTTCACGGGAACGCCTGCAGTGGATTCCGAGCCACCTCGGCTTTAACATGTTCGCACCGTTTGCAGCTAAGAGTCTTCTGTAAATGTCAATCACTTTTATGCCTCCTTTCAGTAGAAATTGGATCATCAAATTCCGGTTTGTAGGTAAGAGTTAAATATTTCAGCTAGGTTTACAGATCTGGCGATGAGGAATTTGTGCAAAAATTATCAAAAGCTCTCAATCCTGGAAATAATCTCGGCCTCGTGACAAGCAATTAATCCTCACTTGAGCTAATTATAGATGGGAATTTTTAATATACAGCCTCTTGTTTTGGTTGTATAAAAGCTTTTAAATTTTTCTGTAATCGCAAGTGTGGAAAATGACCTAGAGATTAGAAGATCACTGTGGGGTCGAGAGGGCAAGTATGCGAGTCAGGCTGTGTTGTCATAGCGGCCCACTCAGAACTATGCGTGGAATCCAAAGCAGCACAACAGTTTCTTCAGAGCTCGCTAACGCAGTTAGGGCAAAACAGTCGGAATCATTATTTTCACACTTGGTATTTTATTCAGGCTATGTCAGCAGGGTGTGTGTGTGTGTTATTTACATTGCCTGAGGGAATCAACACGGCTTCAAGTGTGCCTGGCATTCAGACAAGATTTACTTTTCATACCAATCGCAGACTGATTAATATTACATTCTGTAAAGTAGATCCATCTAGTAAATAAGTGTACACAACTTATCTAGAAAACTTCACTCTATTTTACGTAACAGCACTTGTTTTCATGATCTCAGTCCCCAACACCTGCCTATTAAGCTAACATCTATTTTTCCTCCAAAGTTGCCAAAGGTCACGCTGTGCAGGACTCGATTCCCTTGGGCCATTCCTCATATCTTGTCCAGCAGTGCCGAAGTTGGAAACGTGGAAAACATTCTTGACTGACCGTATCACTGTGACTTCTGGAAATCCGACATCTGTTCCCGAGATCGCCCTGATGTCATCCAGCTCGTTTCTGTTGCTCGGTGGGCTGGACGAATGGAAATGTGTGACTGCAAGCAGAATAATTTTGCCGTGAACGTGTCAAGGCAGTTCCTGATAGAGATGATTTGTTCGAACAGATTTCGGATCGTTTTGTAATTTCTAATCTTTCTAGTCTGTTCATGTCCATGAACCTGAGCTGCTCTTTACAATGCCGTTATGTGATTATGAAGCGTACACTATTTAGGGGAAAATAAAGTTTTTTTGTTCCTTTCACAAAATTGGAAAAATTCGGAAACATTAATTCTGAAAGTGGGTCACTTTTTATCAGCTTGACCGTATCACCCTGCATCATTCGTTTTATTTCAAATTCCCGAGTTGTGCTTGATTGTAAGAAGGTCCGGTGTCACTCTCTCTGCTCTGTGATAATATTAATCTTTAACTTTCATGGCTTAAACTAGTGATGCAAGACAGACGACCAGGGACTCTTTATGTTTAGACTGACGGGGTGGCTTTAAACCAACTGGCTTGCTTTAGATTTCGAGACAAGCAGGACTATTGTTTCTTCGTGCCGCACGGCCACATCCTGTGGCATCTCGTCTTTGGAAAAGATGACTGTCCTGTTCAGACAGCGTCGGGCTGCCATTCAGATGGGTTTCGAAGCTGTAAGAATATTCACACCACACGGTCTCATGTCGGAATCCCACGGAGTCCTGCCACATGGTTGTGATTAATTCATTTCCTCTTTACAGCAGCCCTACCATGGAGGATTGGACAAACAGAGGCCCAGTTCTTGGCCCACAGCCGGCATTTTAAACATGACTTCTTGCTGTGTCATGCGCGAGTTGTAACAGGGCTTTTTGGATTTCATACTAAAAAATCGATGGGTCACACTATCGGCGAGCTTGCCAAACCCGTACTCAGTAGACTCCCGATGTTGCAACGCGGCCCACTAGATAAAGTCAGTACAAGTAACCTGAATTCTGTACCAGTCTCCGTTCAGGCAGGATTATTCACTTCTGAGTAGGAGAGGAATGTGTGTCATAATGTGCAAACCAGAGTGCAAAAGTGAGTGTGTGCTGACTAACCGTGTGGGGACAGCACCAGGGAGCTTCACCATAAGCACTGGAAGATAAGAAAATAAAAGGTTAACTAACTCACCCATATGTGCTGGTCATTTCTGTTTTGACTCATGTTACCTGGTTCTCTTTTTTATTTCATCCATACAATTCCCTTCCCAAAACAAATCTTAACCAACCGAATAAAGTTCATGCATTAATACACTAACTGCGCTACGCTAGTTTAATTTGTGGAGCTGCTACTGTAAGCTAAGCCAAGACCCATAAAACAAAAAAACGAAATGCTACCAAGGTGTAGATTTTAATCTACGATTTATCCGTAGCATCCGAAATTTTAGACCTATTGATAAGGTGATTAAGGAGACACCTGATAAATATGCGTTTCTGCTGTATCAGCACTCCTAAAAAGGCATTTCAGTGAAAGAGAAAGTATGTGGAATAAGAAAGACGTTCACCCACACGGACTTTATCTACATGTACATTGACCTGTGAACCTTAGTTTATTGAGACAATAGAAATCCAGTGGGTGGGACTTTTCTTTTTTTCTTTTTTACAGTAGGAGGTTTTTATTCGTTTTCACATAAAAGCTAGACGACATACAGATCCTGCTTGGGGTTGAGAGTTGGATTCTCGCCTTGTCTGTGTGTGTGTGCAGTTTGCATGTTCTCCCGAAGCTTGGTGGGTTTCTTCCGGGTACTCCAGTGTCGTCCCACAGTCCAAAGACATGCAGATTGCGGAGTGTGTGAATGATCGCGTTTGTGTGTGATTCTGTGATGGATCGCCACGGAGTGTACCCCGCCTCTTGCCCTAAGTCTCCTGGGATGGGCTCCAGTCTCCCCACGACCCTGTATACAGGATAAAGCGATATAGACGATGAGTGACTGAGTGTGTTTCATAAGACGTGGCTTAATGTTATATTAGCTGTGACTTTTTGCAGTTTGCTCGATGTCACGTAGTTTTCCACCCCAATAAAGTAATTACTGTAGATCTACCTCCTTGTAAAAGTCCCAGCTACACCCCTGAATTTAAATACCCAACCATGAGTTAATTTGAGGTCTGCTGGAACGCTAAGCCTTACTAATGTTCTTGATTCTCAGGCTATTACCTAGGTTTAATTTCCTTCATTCAATTCAGTACATTCCACTGAGTCAACTCAACTGGCGTGCTTGTTTTTTAATCAGTGCTGGAAACCAAAACTAAACTAATGTGTGCTGGTTGGTCAGTAAATCTTGCCTCTGGATCTTGGTTCTGAGACTGGGAAAAACTCTGGGAACATGAAGTCTTGTGTGACGGTGGGGCGATGATGTGGGGATTCGGTGAGCAGCTGCCTTTTTCCAGCTGGAATGATGTGTGAAATGTGTGGGTTATCCAGGCTGTGGTAGCGTCCGTCCTCCCCTTCCATGTACCCCTCCTGTTCACACCCCTCCCATCCCCCTTCTTGTGTCGTAGCATAAGGAGCTTGTCGTGAACAGGAATGAAGCCCGGCCTCCGCTGCCCACTCACTCTCTCTCTCTTCGTAGTGGCCGCTTCTATTTCCTGTAAGAGAGATGAGTGTGAGCGCGGTGTGACCGGGAGACTGCTGGAGATTGGTGTGGTCAGATTTCTTTGGGGAAGAAATGCCTAAAGTGGCTTTCGAAGTCTTCATAAGGAAGGTAATTACAGTGAGACCGACTGACTCACTGTCTTGATTTGGAAGCCAGGAGAATATTTAAGGCAGACATGCTAGGACGCCTAATAGCTCAGAGTGTTCTAGGGATCTGGGATTATTACAAAACCTTTTATGTATAGCGTCAAAAAACGTAGACCCGTAATTTGGGGCTGTTTTTAGATGTAGAAGACGTCTGAGTTCATTCAAACGTTTATCCAATCAAGCCAATCGTGCAACAACAAAAAAATGCATAAGATCAGATACAGATACAGGTTAAGTTCTTTATTAAATGTTTATTATAAGGATCGGAATCGGGAAATGAATTAGAATTAATTAAGTATATTTGAAAAGAATGCAGTTATATAAAACTACAGATGGCGGCATGGTGGCTTAGTGGGTTGCGTGCATAGAGTTTGCATGTTCTCTCCTTGCTTGGTGGGTTTCCTCCCACAGTCCAAAGATATGCAGATTCGGCTAATTGGCTAATTGACTGTGTTAATGTGTGACCGGAGGTCCTACCAAGGTCATAAAAATGGGAATAAATACAATGGTCACCATTGGCCTCCATGGTCCCTAGTTGGACTACAGAGGTTCCTACAGTAGATGGAGATGGAAAATACAGACAGTTTTTTTTTTGGTTTAAAATAGCACAAAGTCAATATTTAAAAGCCTTTAGTGCGCACTTCTCATTCGACAAAAATGTTCCTATTGGAGATAATACATTTTCAAGGTTTGTTCTATAATTGCATAGCGGAAACCGTTTATCTTCACTCTGAACATCTGACCTTTTCATACTTCACTTGTGTGTGCCTTAACTATCATCTGACTCCACTCACTGTTTGGAAAATTGCTTTACTGTACTATGAACGTCATAATGTAAGGTCTCATACGAGTATGCTGAACAGAACCCCATGTCTCTTTACAAATGCAATCCCAAAGCAATAAAAGTGATAATGCACGCTGCCATTAGTTTGTTGAGAAACAGGACATCTCTCTATCTTTTTCATATGAACAGCGCAATAAGGCTGCCTTTTTATTCCAAGTTGCACTCCACAAAGCCTCATTTAAAGCAATGCAAAGATATACCATGTCTTAGTTAAAGACACATAAAGAGGTCATTTACCACCCTGATAATGCGTGTTTCTCTCGACATTATGAACACGTTCTAAAGCTTCCCAGACACTAGTGATCACATTAGCAATTTAAAAGGTAATGGATATAAATGGCTTGAATGCACTTTTTGTCAGCACCGCGGACATTTTAGGATTTAAGACAAGCTCCTGTTTCCTTTATCAGACGTCCCCCGGGACGTCCCGTGCAGAGAAAGACGTTCTTATAAACTGTGCAAAAGGTTAGCGCTTATGTATGTGCTACCTCTACGTGTTCAAAAGGAACTGTTTTCCCCAGCATTTCAGCCCCGGGCTTCAGCATAAACACAGCCAAACTTTAGTAAAGTGTAACTGGAGATGTACGCTGACTTGTTAGAAAGGCCTGTCCAAGGCACATAAACATTTGCCTTGATTTTGGTTTTGAGTTTGATTTTCTTTTTTCCCCGCATGGAAAGATTTAAAGAAAAGGATAAAAAAAAAAAAGAGAAAATCTTCTAAATCTTCTTAAAATCATTAACGTGATTGTGGTGATGGTTATGTACAAGGAGGGAAGGTCAAAGGAGTGTTAGGAATCCATTGACCTTTAGAGCAAACTGTGCCAAAAATCTAATCCTATGAATGTACAAGAGGCGTTCATGTCAAACCGGGACTTTTGATTGTGCAGAATGAGACAATACAATCTAATTTCTACCATAATGTGCTTGAAGTCTTCTGTAAATATCATTTGGGTTTAACGCCTTCATTTACGAGAAATGTAATCAGAAGTCCCAGTTTGATTTGAACACCCCTCATATAATGTATTTTTTTGTAAAATCATTTTTACAACCGAGGCAGTGGTAGCTCACAGAGCTACAGTAACTAAGGCACTGAGTTACTGATCAGAAGGTCAGCGGTTCAAGCCCCAGCTCCACCATCACGGCTGACCCTGCGCTCTGACCCCGCGCTCTGACCCCACTCACGCTGGGATATGCGAAGAAAGAATTTCACTCTGTAATAATGTATATGTAACAATTAAAGGCTTAACTTAACTTATTTACTTTGCTCTGCATTTGTGGTAAGAGCTTCCACACCCTTTTGCACCTAATTACTAGGGGTGTAACATTTCACACAATGTGTGCGTTGCTTCTCGTCCTCTCCTTGTTCTACTGACTGCAGCAAAATGCAGATGTTAGAGCAGATACATGGTTTATGCTGGCGTAAGTCACTTGTAGTAACATGCAGGATTTTGCACACTATCTCAAACTTTTTCCAGTTCCGTCTGACCAAAAGCTTTTGCTAATTTTTTAAGTTAGTTGCGAGTATGCTAGCGTAGCATACACAGCGTGAAAAAAGGAGGTTACTTTTTAAAAGCATGGGCTGGATTGAGTAATGGCTAGATTAGTGATAAACATCCAGCATTCGGGGGTGTAAGTCTTGCTTCCGGTATTGTGCGTATTGTGTTTGCATGTTCAGTGCTAGGTTCCCCCGAGCACTCTGGTTTTCTGGTCGATCCGAAGACACGCACTGTAGACTGATTGCTGTTTCCAAATTGCCTGTGATGTGTAAGTATGTGCTTGTGTCTTGTAATGGGATGGCACCCTATCCAGGATGTACCCTGCTTTGTCCCCTGAACTCCCTGACATAGGCTCCAGGCCCCCCACGACCGGGATAAGTGGTATTAAAGATGGATGGATGAATATCACATTGGAAAAAGTCCTTTTCCATCTTTTTCCACTTTTTACGAGTTGTGCATATGTGTTTTTCTTTTAAATGTTTCACCCCAGAACCCCTTTTAATACTCCTGAATGGTTTGGTTAAGGTCATGTTAAAGTCAGTTCTTTCATGACAATGCATAAAATCCATTTAATCCTGGACCTCCTTAAACTGAGGCCAGTGTTCATATATATATATACTGTATATCTAGTCAAGAAAACCCAGTGAATAGGCTAAAGTAGGAGGGGGTCATGCTGTATTATTTTTCAGGTAGCTATAACCATTAATGTATTTAACATTCCTTAAATGAAATTAAACTCTATGTTCTTCTACTGTAGCTGCTCAGCATCTGGATTAGCTCACACACACACACACACACACACACACACACACACGCGCACCATCCTCCACAGATCAGACCTTGAGCCTCCTCCACTCTCCCAGGGGTCCACCAGCATCTGCATTTCTAGCAAAAGCTTTTCTTTTCCCATATAGGGAACTTCCTGAAAAGCTAGAAGTGCACGTTTTTCTTTCCTGTCCTTTTTTAAGAGGATGATAGAAGGGGAGTAACATCCTTTACCCCCTTTTTCTATCCCCCTTCTTGATTTGGCACACCCTTAAACCCTGTCCCCAACGGGCTTAGGTCTGGATTTGTTCATATTACTCATATGCATTTCATAGTAACAGGTTTAACAGATCAAACACGAAGCGTCTCTCACTTTTCAGATGTGGATTTATTTATTGTGGTGTAAAACTGTCTATGTTTTGATTGTATGTAGAGGAATGGGCCATCCCCACCCCTTGAACGTATAACAATTAAATCTTAGCTAGAGAGGGAAGTGTGGACTAGGTGCACAGGAAACCTTGAGGAAATGCTAAAGTTGATAGTGGACCTCCGAGATTTGGGCCCCGTTTCAAATCCGTGGGTCTGGAAGGGGAAATAAGCAACGTTTCTGTTCATCCAATGTGTAGGCTTCAAGGATATAAACATTGCCTGGCAGACACATTAGAGGGTCCCCTCCCCCAGCTTTTATGCTCGGCTAAACGATTGTTTTGATATCCATTTTAACCAAAG